>NC_091309.1:30895599-30983099 GCF_038502225.1 Cherax quadricarinatus | reverse complement strand
AGCTGAAGTTACTATCACCTGAGTGTTGCCATCTCTCAGGACAGACTCTCCTATACACAAGAAAAATGGAAATGTTATGAAGATATCTGTGTCATCTCAGATTGCAGGCAGTGTTAATTTATATACAGTAAGAGACAAGGAAAAAAAATGGATGGAGGGAGAGAAATTTGGATGACACAATATACGTAAGTACATTAATGTATATGAATACAGAGTCATCATGCCTAAGTATACTTGCACTAGCCTGGCGTGAACAAGCCTCAGCTTACTAAATGAAGTCTGGCTCAAGACAAGCTGGATAAGGATACACAGCTGTACATTACATCACTTTATCAGAGACGTCAGGTCAGTGAGGCAATGTGGTAGAGGGTAAACTGCACACCAGACGTGATATTATTACTATGCAGAAAATACTGAGGGTGAATTAACAGGGTGGACAGAGCGAGTCTCAGAGGCTGGTCTCAAGTACCAGGACACAGCTGGAATTTAAAAACAAATGAGTCACAGGGATGTCAGGAAATATTTCTTCAGCCTCAGTATGTATGGAAATGGAACGACCTAGACAGCGAGGTGGTAGAGGCATGATCCATTCGTAGCTTTACGAACAGGCATAATAGAGCTCATGCAGCCAGGAGAGAGTGAAACTAATAAAAGCCAGAGAAGAGATGGAGCCGAGAAATGAGACTCAACCCCTGCAACTACAAATAGACGGATACATGGGTGCATGCAACGTACGGCAGTCAAGACACAAGTAAGCGCTTGTATAAATGCACATACATATATAATCAGTTGAGCACCCAAACATGTATAATTACACACACACACACACACACACACACACATACATGCATATATGATCAAAACACAAACATGTAAGGAATAATTGCTGATAGTATCACGATAGTACCACTTTCATTTATATTACCAAAATATATAGAAGGGAATATTTCGTATCTATACCTGATGACAATATAAACATATCAGTCACATGATACTTAAACAAGACAATATAAACAACACGTCAGTCACATAATACTTAAACAAGACAATATAATAAACACGTCAGTCACATGATACTTAAACAAGACAATATAATAAACACGTCAGTCACATGATACTTAAACAAGACAATATAAACAACACGTCAGTCACATGATACTTAAACAAGACAATATAAACAACACGTCAGTCACATGATACTTAAACAAGACAATATAAACAACACGTCAGTCACATGATACTTAAACAAGACAATATAAACAACACGTCAGTCACATGATACTTAAACAAGACAATATAAACAACACATCAGTCACATGATACTTAAACAAGACAATATAAACAACACATCAGTCACATGTGAGGTCATTCGTACACTCGGTGGAAGAATATGAGAACTGGATGAAAAAAAAAAACTAGTGTTTGTAGAGCCTTGTGTCGAGGATAGTGAAAACTGGAGTTGTAAGAGCGAAGAGTTCTGGGCTGAAGATAGCAGTGTTGCAGCAGTGTTGTGATGAAGACAGAACACTGCTGGAAAAACTGATAATGATACTGATAATGACGAGTTTGATAATGATGACGGTGACGTGGAAAGTGTGCAAAAAATAAAAATCCCTTAGTAAATCAGTGATGAGATTTAAGAAATCGTAATAACACGGTTGTAAACAAACCATGGAGCTTTAAGTCTCGCTCGCCATGGGTTCAATTTCCACCCGTTCCGTGGTTAATGAAAGGATGCTGGGGAGACAGTGAAGAACCCTGAAATATCTCAAAGTAGCAGCAATCTGTTGATGCTTTTTTACGGGAGAATCTATGAATTAAGTAAAAATAAAGAGTGAGAGAGAGCAGACATATTGCACTATGGACAGCCAGAGTAACACCATATAAAATTGTAGTGAAGATATTTAGTTGGAATATTGTTGCTTCCCTCAGAAAATGTTATATTGTTCTCCATCACAAGGTTGTGACTGAGGATCTTGACATTATTTGTTTGTAAGAAACTTTAACACTCTGGCTGGCAAACATGACAGGTTACAGATGTTATAATCACAGTAAAACGAACACGTGTCATGTACGTGTTATGTACCTCTTCTTACTATAAAGATTGATGACTTCCTGTATCCTGGTGTTAGGGTAAACATTGGAAACTCCTCAATAAATATATTAAAGTCCTGTTTACCTACCAACTTCCTCCACTACACAGATCTTCCCAACTTTATTCATTCCGATCCTACTGCTTTAATTAGTGACTTAAATGCTAGACAAAGTTGAGTGACCTCGCCACAAATACCACTGAAAAATTTTAAATTACACTCTTAAAATCATGATGTCCAAATTAATAGTAAAAATCTGCCTACTCATATACGGAGGAACTCTCGACCGATGCATAGGCTTTGAAGTGTCATATACAATGCGTTATTCTGACATTGTTGATGACATGTCTAACCATTCACCAATAACAGCCATGGAATACACAGCCAGTGTCACCTTCCCTGGCCAGAGAATAAACAAAAGGTTTGCAATCACTCAAGAACAGGAGACCAGATATGTTGACTGTACTCGTATCACCGATAGGAGCAAACATTACGAACCAAAACTTCAATGATGACCTCGTCAAAACAATACACCTTGTTTTTAAGTCTAACGAGCCACCTAAAACTAATGACGCACACTCCTCGTCTTTGACTGCTTTCTAAACTCTGTGCTGTGAAACAAATACACGACCTACAGACAAAAATATCTCGCAGACTATCTACACTGATGGCTCCGTCAGTGGGAGGGGGAGAAGTTCAATATCTACTATCTACACTGATGGCTCCTTCAGTGTGGCAGTGGGAGGGTGGGAAGTGCTGTTATCTATCTACACTGATGGCTTCTTCAATGGGAGGATGGTAAGTACGTGGCCATAAACCAGCCTGACGGTACTATAATACAGAGGTGTATTAGAATTAACAATTGGTCTTCCACCTTACAAATTGAAGTGTTTGCCATACTTGTTACTCTTAAGTTTGTAGCAACTACGACCTCAGACAGTTCAAGTGTAACACAAACACTTTCCTTACTACTTCCTCTAAATAGCCTGAGATCTGACTGTAACTTGCTTGTGTATGAAGTTAGGCACAGATATACACATTAAGGGATTACAGTTAAGTTTTTGTGAATTCCCTCTCACATAGACCTCCAGGAACAAGACAGAGCTGGTAACTTAGCTGAGCAAACATTAAATAAAGAAAATGCCGAATATAATTTTGGTTTCTCAAATAGAATTTAAAAAAAAATATTGTCAGAGTAGACCTATCACACACGTTTGAATACAGCACAATAGTACAAATAGAAACTATTAGAGCGACTTTTCATCATAATGAAATATATCAAGGTAATGTATCAAGGTAATGTATCAAGGTAATGTATCAAGGTAATGTATCAAGGTAATGTATCAAGGTAAGTATATCTGTGGAGACAGTAACAAGGTGAGTACATTGTAAGATGTTGTTACTGTTAAATTAAAGCTAGATTATACGTACTTCTGGCAGTGCTGTTAGTATGAGCATGTTAGTGATATAAAATACAAAGTGTGTGGTCAGAGACATGGCCATACACTGCAACAATAGTGTCCAAACATGGCCATACACTGCAACAATAGTGTCCAAACATGGCCATACACTGCAACAATAGTGTCCAAACATGGCCATACACTGCAACAATAGTGTCCAAACATGGCCATACACTGCAACAATAGTGTCCAAACATGGCCATACGCTGCAACAATAGTGTCCAAACATGGCCATATACTGCAACAAGTGTCCATACATGGCCATACACTGCAACAATAGTCTCCAAACATGGCCATATACTGCAACAAGTGTCCATACATGGCCATACACTGCAACAATAGTGTCCAAACATGGCCATACACTGCAACAATAGTGTCCAAACATGGCCATATACTGCAACAAGTGTCCAAACATGGCCATACACTGCAACAATAGTGTCCAAACATGGCCATACACTGCAACAATAGTGTCCAAACATGGCCATACACTGGAATAATAGTGTCCAAACATGGCCATACACTGCAACAATAGTGTCCAAACATGGCCATGCACTGGAATAATAGTGTCCAAACATGGCCATACACTGGAATAATAGTGTCCAAACATGTCCATACACTGTAACAATAGTGTCCAAACCCAGTAATAACTAATGTTGTGGTGGTAATACGACACTTAGATGTTTGAGACTGACTCCATACTGTATTGTGCTCATTAGCTCGACTGGTAGCGCAGTCATCTCACACATAGAGGTCCGTGGTTTGATACCTGGTACGGATGGAATAATTAGGACGTGTTTCCTTAAGACTCCTGCTGTCCCTCTTCACCTATCAGCAAAATAGGTACCTGGGTGTTAGTCAATTGGTGAGGGCCACATCCTGGGGATAAAATTGACCTAATTTGTCCGAAATGCTCAGCATAACAAGCGACTTTCTATATTGTAATATGTCGCTGATGTCAGCTACATGTACTTGTAGTAGTAATAATAATTATGACGTGCAAAATAAGTGTACCATTTTTTCTATGTAACTGTGTCCAGTGGAGGTCTGATAAAGACCCTGTGACCTCTGTAATCCTGTTTGTTTTTGGGCTGGCGCTCACAGGATGAACAAGGAGTACATCATCAACAGTCCCTCGGGCGACACATCAACATTGATGGGGGGAGAGGAGTGGGAAGGAAATGAGAGGTAGGGAGGTACAGAGGGAGAGTGGGGGGGATGGGAAGATAGAGGAAGGTAGGGATGGATAGAGACACACGACAGCAGTATAATACTATTCTTTTTTGGCAACGTTTCGCCCACACAGTGGGTTTTGTCTAGTCAAACATTTGTTTGTGAGTTGGAAAAACCCCTGTGTGCGGGAAACGTCGTCTCTTTATGTTAAGTTGGTATTTTGTAGCAGTATCCTGAAGGAAGGAGATGAAGATAAAGGATAGATATAGAGAGACAGATGGGGGAGAGGGAATAGGGAGAAGGAGAGGGGAATAAGAGAGGGACGGGTAGAAGGTAAGGAGGAGAGGGAGAGTGATGGGTTGCCTACATCAAAGGTTAGAGGTCAGAAACTCTGTAGTGATGGAGACCAGACTACATTTACTTGGTAGTGGTGGTGATAGTGGTGATGGTCGTGGTGGTAGTGGTGATGGTAGTGGTGATGGTGGTGGTGATAGTGGTGGTGATCGTGATGGTGGTTGTGGTGATAGTGGTGATGGTCGTGGTGGTAGTGGTGATGGTAGTGGTGATGGTGGTGGTGGTGATAGTGGTGATGGTCGTGGTGGTAGTGGTGATGGTGGTGGCGGTGATAGTGGTGATGGTAGTGGTGGTGGTGATAGTGGTGATGGTCGTGGTGGTAGTGGTGATGGTGGTGGTGGGGATGGTAGTGGTGGTGATGGTGGTGGTGGTGATAGTGGTGATGGTCGTGGTGGTGGTGATGGTAGTGGTGGTGGTGGGGATGGTAGTGGTGGTGATAGTGGTGATGGTAGTGGTGGTGGGGATGGTAGTGGTGGTGATAGTGGTGGTGGTGGGGATGGTAGTGGTGGTGATAGTGGTGATGGTCGTGGTGGTGGTGGGAATGGTAGTGGTGGTGATAGTGGTGATGGTAGTGGTGGGGATGGTAGTGGTGGTGATGGTGGTGGTCGTGGTGGTAGTGGTGATGGTAGTGGTGGTGGTAGGGATGGTAGTGGTGGTGATAGTGGTGATGGTGGGGATGGTAATGGTGGTGATAGTGGTGATGGTCGTGGTGGTAGTGGTGGTGGTGGGGATGGTATTGGTGATGGTGGTGATAGTGTTGGTAGGGGTGATGGTAGTGGTGATGGTGGTGATAGTGGTGGTGATCGTGATGGTGGTTGTGGTGATAGTGGTGATGGTCGTGGTGGTAGTGGTGATGGTGGTTGTGGTGATAGTGGTGATGGTCGTGGTGGTAGTGGTGGTGGTGGAAGTAGTTGTAGTGGTGAAAGTAGTTGTAGTGGTGGAAGTTATACATCCATCTACCAACTTTTCTTGTTATTCCTTTATCACACATTTTGTGAGCTATTATACCATGGTCATATTTGTCGAAGGCTTTTGCAAAGTCTGTATATACTACATCTGTATTTTGTTTATCTTCTACAGCATCCAGGACCTTGTCATAGTGGTCCAGTAGCTGGGACAGGCAGGAGCGACCTGCTATAAACCCGTGTTGCCCTGGGTTGTGTAACTGATGTGTATCTAGGTGGTTGGCGATCTTCTTAGAACCCTTTCAAAGATTTTTATGACATGAGATGTTAGTGCTGTCGGTCTGTAGTTCTTTGCAATTGCTTTACTGGCACCTTTGTAGAGTGGGGCTCTGTCTGTTGTTTTTAGTGAGTGTGGGATGACTCCTGTGTCCATGCTCCCTCTCCATAGAATGCTGAAGGCACGTGACAGGGGCTTCTTGCAGCTCTTGATGAACACGGGATTCCATGAGTCTGGGCCTCTAGCAGAGTACATGGGCATGTCATTTATTGCCTTTTCAAAGTCTTGTGGTGATAAATTTTCATTGTCTAGATCATTTGTTGTAATAAATCATTTATTTTTGTATTTACTATTTTAATTGTAGAATTTTATGTATGGTTTTTGAGTGGGCCGGGGTGCTTGGTGTAACCTGGGACACTAACTACTCTCAACAAATGGTAGGCTGCAAGATTTTAAGCTGGTTTACATGGTAAAGATGTTTGGATCATCTCTCCCTGGAGTTAACTTTCTTCTTTATCACTCAGAGAACAACAACGCTTGCATATGTTCTACTCCTGAGTCATGACTCCGGCTACGTCTGAACAAGATAAAACTGATTTATCCTACTTTCTCTGTGCTTCCACTACGTACTCAGCTGCTTCATTATGGACTGCAGCCAGAGTGTTAGTGTGTTATGCAGTGTTTGTCAGGAAACAGGACAAGTGTTTCCTGACGCGGGTCGTAGTCATATAATGACTCGCAGCTTGAGCTTTTGGTCATCTGAGCGAGGCCTTTCCCTGGCTTACCGGTCCACCCCTTTAAAAATTTAGGTGATAATTATAACTATTAATAGCATATCAAAAGTGTGCCATGTACGTAGTGACTAGTTCGGCTGGTACCTGGTACTCTCGCGCTCACCAAATAACAACACTACAACACCCTCATTTCAGTCCAAATTTAGGATACTATTCACAAAAAGGTCTGACCAAGGTCTTAAATATCAGGTGGAACCGTTCTATAGCCTTGTGTGACTGCTTGGCAGGCAGTGCGTGCTAGAAGAAATAACTAAAGTGAGAGAAGAATTTAACTAGCGCACGAACTATTGTTCGAGAAATTATTTTCCTCGTGGAAATGTGTTGTGGTTATAGTGGAAATGATTGTTAAGGTAACGATTCCCTAGTTGACAGATTGACTGCAGCAACTCTGTGTTTATCTTTGTGGAATTTATTGTTTTAAGTGTTTTGTTGACATATCCTTTGAGAGGTAGCCATGACTCTGAACTTTATTCGTTAGTATCAATAAACACTGCTTCATTAAGACATTATCTTACATTATGTAAGTGTAGACTTGGTGTCAACAATGGGTTGTGTGTGATGTTCATGTGTTCTTTATTGTATCATTGTCTCTGTGGAGTGTTTATCTTGTGATACATCTGTCCTGTGTGTACACACTGCTTAAAATGGAGTACACTTTGTTTTGGGATTGATTTTGAATTGGTTTAGATATTAAATTTTACTTATATCTGGTGTATTGAACATTTCTACACTGCTTGATCCGCACTGAGTCACGGGTAGAAGTTTGTGCCTGAGAACTATTAGTGAACTTTGTGGTCTCGGTATATTCTCACGCTGATTCAACTTTGTCACTTGTCTTGTTGGTGTCTACGTAATATATTTTGTGAACATTGGCTTTGATTAGACGGTATCTGCGCACACACACACACACACAAACACACACACACACACACACACACACACACACACACACACACACACACACACACACACACACACACACACACACACACACACACACACACACACATCTTAATAAGGAATCGTTCAGGACCCTGTACACCGTGTACGTTAGGCCCATATTGGAGTATGCGGTACCAGTTTGGAACCCACACCTAGCCAAGCACGTAAAGAAACTAAAGAAAGTGCAAAGGTTTGCAACAAGACTAGTCCCAGAGCTAAGAGGTATGTCCTACGAGGAAAGGTTAAAGGAAATCAACCTGACGACACTGGAGGACAGGAGAGATAGGGGGGACATGATAACGACATACAAAATACTGAGAGGAATTGACAAGGTGGACAAAGACAGGATGTTCCAGAGATTGGACACAGTAACAAAGGGACACAGTTGGAAGTTGAAGACACAGATGAATCACAGGGATGTTAGGAAGTATTTCTTCAGCCACAGAGTAGTCAGTAAGTGGAATACTTTGGGAAGCGATGTAGTGGAGGCAGGATCCATACATAGCTTTAAGCAGAGGTATGATAAAGCTCACGGTTCAGAGAGAGTGACCTAGTAGCGACCAGTGAAGAGACGGGGCCAGGAGCTCGGACTCGACCCCTGCAACCTCAACTAGGTGAGTACAACTAGGTGAGTACACACAGTTGTGACTTGGGGTTGTGTGGAGATGAGCTGCACACCTTGATGTTTGAGCATGTTTCACAATCAACAGTGAACCAGAGCCATCTCTTGGTGGCATGTAACCCTAGATCACCTATTGATCGTTAGTGTACTACGATGATTTGACTAGTCAGGAAAACAAGTCTAAACACATGGGTACCTATTGTGAAGACGTTTCGCCAGCCATTTGTTTTATTGATTCAATACAGATGTTATTTGAAGGTGTTGAAACTGGAGACAGTAGTAGGGCAGGTAACCAGTCCATCATCTTGTTGTTGTACATCATTACTGCTACCATACTTGCCAGGGAGGAGTTGGACTGGCTGGATAACCTCAACTGTGGTAATCGTTCCAGGAACCCAGACTCTGGCAGTCAGTTGGTGTATATCATTGAGACCTCTGGTCATTTGTGATACATTCACTGTTTTTTTCGTAAATTCAGTTTCTGTTGACAAGAATGTACAGTATATTATAAGTACCATTCACTGAGACAACTCAGTTCAACTACCACTACACTGAGACAACTCAGTTCAATTAATTAACACTACAAACACTGCAGGAGTGCTGGAGTGTAAACAGGGCGTAGAGAGTGCTGGAGTGTAAACAGGGAGTAGAGAGTGCTGGAGTGTAAACAGTGCGTAGAGAGTGCTGGAGTGTAAACAGGGCGTAGAGAGTGCTGGAGTGTAAACAGGGCGTAGAGAGTGCTGGAGTGTAAACAGGGCGTAGAGAGTGCTGGAGTGTAAACAGGGCGTAGAGAGTGCTGGAGTGTAAACAGGGCGTAGAGAGTGCTGGAGTGTAAACAGGGAGTAGAAGTGCTGGAGTGTAAACAGGGCATAGAGAAGGCTGGTGTAAACAGGGCGTAGAGAGTGCTGGAGTGTAAACGCGGCGTAGAGAGTGCTGGAGTGTAAAGGGGTGTAGAGAGTGCTGGAGTGTAAACGGGGTGTAGAGAGTGCTGGAGTGTAAAGGGGATGTAGAGAGTGCTGGAGTGTAAAGGGGGTGTAGAGAGTGCTGGAGTGTAAATGGGATGTAGAGAGTGCTGGAGTGTAAGGATGTAGAGAGTGCTGGAGTGTAAACGGGGTGTAGAGAGTGATGGAGTGTAAAGGGGTAGTGTGGAGAAACAGGGCGTAGAGAGTGCTGGAGTGTAAAGGGGGTGTAGAGAGTGATGGAGTGTAAAGGGGATGTAGAGAGTGCTGGAGTGTAAAGGGGTTTAGAGAGTGCTGGAGTGTAAACGGGGTGTAGAGAGTGCTGGAGTGTAAAGGGGTGTAGAGAGTGCTGGAGTGTAAACGGGTGTAGAGAGTGCTGGAGTGTAAAGGGGGTGTAGAGAGTGCTGGAGTGTAAAGGGGATGTAGAGAGTGCTGGAGTATAAAGGGGGTGTAGAGAGTGCTGGAGTGTAAAGGGGATGTAGAGAGTGCTGGAGTGTAAAGGGGATGTAGAGAGTGCTGGAGTGTAAAGGGGATGTAGAGAGTGCTGGAGTGTAAAGGGGGTGTAGAGAGTGCTGGAGTGTAAAGGGGATGTAGAGAGTGCTGGAGTGTAAAGGGGATGTAGAGAGTGCTGGAGTGTAAACGGGTGTAGAGAGTGCTGGAGTGTAAAGGGGGTGTAGAGAGTGCTGGAGTGTAAAGGGGGTGTAGAGAGTGATGGAGTGTAAAGGGGGTGTAGAGAGTGATGGAGTGTAAATGGGATGTAGAGAGTGCTGGAGTGTAAAGGGGTGTAGAGAGTGCTGGAGTGTAAATGGGATGTAGAGAGTGCTGGAGTGTAAAGGGGTGTAGAGAGTGCTGGAGTGTAAAGGGGTGTAGAGAGTGCTGGAGTGTAAAGGGGGTGTAGAGAGTGCTGAAGTGTAAAGGGGGTGTAGAGAGTGCTGGAGTGTAAAGGGGATGTAGAGAGTGATGGAGTGTAAAGGGGGTGTAGAGAGTGCTGGAGTGTAAAGGGGGTGTAGAGAGTGCTGGAGTGTAAACGGGATGTAGAGAGTGCTGGAGTGTAAACGGGTGTAGAGAGTGCTGGAGTGTAAAGGGGTGTAGAGAGTGCTGGAGTGCAAGGGGGTGTAGAGAGTGCTGAAGTGTAAAGGGGATGTAGAGAGTGCTGGAGTGTAAACGGGTGTAAAGGGGTGTAGAGAGTGCTGGAGTGTAAACGGGTGTAGAGAGTGCTGGAGTGTAAAGGGGTGTAGAGAGTGCTGGAGTGCAAGGGGGATGTGGAGAGTGCTGGAGTGTAAAGGGGGTGTAGAGAGTGCTGAAGTGTAAAGGGGGTGGAGAGAGTGCTGAAGTGTAAAGGGGGTGGAGAGAGTGCTGGAGTGTAAACGGGGTGTAGAGTGCTGGAGTGCAAACGGGGTGTAGAGAGTGCTGGAGTGTAAACGGGGTGTAGAGTACTGGAGTGTAAACGGGATGTAGAGAGTGCTAGAGTGTAAACGGGGCGTAGAGAGTGCTGGAGTGTAAACAGGGCGTAGAGAGTGCCGGAGTGTAAACAGGGCGTAGAGAGTGCCGGAGTGGAAACGGGGCGTAGAGAGTGCTGGAGTGTAAACAGGGCGTAGAGAGTGCTGGAGTGCAAACAGGGCTTGGAGAATGCTGGAGTGTAAACGGGGCGTAGAGAGTGCCGGAGTGTAAACGGGGCGTAGAGAGTGCTGGAGTGTAAACGGGGCGTAGAGAGTGCTGGAGTGTAAACGGGGCGTAGAGAGTGCTGGAGTGTAAACGGGGCGTAGAGAGTGCTGGAGTGTAAACGGGGCGTAGAGAGTGCTGGAGTGTAAACGGGGCGTAGAGAGTGCTGGAGTGTAAACGGGGCGTAGAGAGTGCTGGAGTGTAAACAGGGCGTAGAGAGTGCTGGAGTGTAAACAGGGCGTAGAGAGTGCTGGAGTGTAAACAGGGCGTAGAGAGTGCTGGAGTGTAAACAGGGCGTAGAGAGTGCTGGAGTGTAAACGGGGCGTAGAGAGTGATGGAGTGTAAACAGGGCGTAGAGAGTGCTGGAGTGTAAACAGGGCGTAGAGAGTGCCGGAGTGTAAACAGGGCGTAGAGAGTGCTGGAGTATAAACGGGGCGTAGAGAGTGCTGGAGTGTAAACGGGGCGTAGAGAGTGCTGGAGCGTAAACGAGGCGTAGAGAGTGCTGGAGTGTAAACGCGGCGTAGAGAGTGCTGGAGTGTAAACGGGTGTAGAAAGTGATGAAGTGTAAAGGGAGTGTAGAGAGTGCTGGAGTGTAAAGGGGATGTAGAGAGTGCTGGAGTGTAAAGGGGGTGTAGAGAGTGATGGAGTGTAAAGGGGTGTAGAGAGTGCTGGAGTGTAAAGGGGGTGCAGAGAGTGCTGGAGTGTAAAGGGGGTGCAGAGAGTGCTGGAGTGTAAAGGGGATGTAGAGAGTGCTGGAGTGTAAAGGAGGTGTAGAGAGTGCTGGAGTGTAAAGGGGATATAGAGAGCGCTGGAGTGTAAACGTGGTGTAGAGAGTGGAGTTGATGCCTCATGAACACTTGTCAGTGAGATGGTAGGAACCCGCATGGTGACAGGAACAACTCGGGTGAACTGGGTTGTCTTAGTGAGTGGGAGTTGAACTGGGGTGGGAGAGGGGGAACTAAAGCCTGGTCTGTGTTAGTGAGTGGGAGTTGAACTGGAGTGGGAGAGAGGGAACTAAGGCCAGGTCTGTGTTCGTGAGTGGGAGTTGAACTGGGGTGGGAGAGGTGGAACTAAGGCCTGGTCTGTGTTAGTGAGTGGGAGTTGAACTGGGGTGGGAGAGGGGGAACTAAGGCCAGGTCTGTGTTAGTGAGTGGGAGTTGAACTGGGGTGAGAGAGAGGGAACTAAGGCCTTGTGTGTGTTAGTGAGTGGGAGTTGAACTGGGGTGGGAGAGGGGGAACTAAAGCCTGGTCTGTGTTAATGAGTGGGAGTTGGAATGGGGTTGGGAGAGGGGGAAGTAAGGCCTGGTCTGTGTTCATGAGTGGGAGTTGAACTGGAGTGGGAGAGGGGAAACTAAGGCCAGGTCTGTGTTAGTGAGTGGGAGTTGAAATGGAGTGGGAGAGGGGGAACTAAGGCCTGGTCTGTGTTAGTGAGTGGGAGTTGAACTGGAGTGGGAGAGGGGGAACTAAGGCCTGGTCTGTGTTAGTGAGTGGGAGTTCAACTGGAGTGGGAGAGGGGGAACTAAGCCTGGTCTGTATTAGTGAATGGGAGTTGAACTGGAGTGGGAGAAGGGGAACTAAGCCTGGTCTGTGTTAGTGAGTGGGAGTTGAATTGGAGTGGGAGAGGGGGAACTAAGGCCTGGTCTGTGTTAGTGAGTGGGAGTTGAACTGGAGGGGCAGAAGGGGAACTAAGGCCTGGTCTGTGTTAGTGAGTGGGAGTTGAACTGGGGTGGGAGAGGGGGAACTAAGGCCAGGTCTGTGTTCTTGAGTGGGAGTTGAACTGGGGTGGGAGAGGTGGAACTAAGGCCAGGTCTGTGTTAGTGAGTGGGAGTTGAACTGGGGTGAGAGAGGGGGAACTAAGCCCAGGTCTGTGTTAGTGAGTGGGAGTTGAACTGGGGTGGGAGAGGGGGAACTAAGGCCTGGTCTGTGTTAGTGAGTGGGAGTTGAACTGGAGTGGGAGAGGGGGAACTAAGGCCTGGTCTGTGTTAATGAGTGGGAGTTCAACTGGAGTGGGAGAGGGGGAACTAAGCCTGGTCTGTGTTAGTGAGTGGGAGTTGAATTGGAGTGGGAGAGGGGGAACTAAGGCCTGGTCTGTGTTAGTGAGTGGGAGTTGAACTGGAGTGGGAGAGGGGGAACTAAGGCCTGGTCTGTGTTAGTGAGTGGGAGTTCAACTGGAGTGGGAGAGGGGGAACTAAGCCTGGTCTGTATTAGTGAATGGGAGTTGAATTGGAGTGGGAGAAGGGGAACTAAGGCCTGGTCTGTGTTAGTGAGTGGGAATTGAACTGGGGTGGGAGAGGTGGAACTAAGGCCTGGTCTGTGTTAGTGAGTGGGAGTTGAACTGGGGTGGGAGAGGGGGAACTAAGGCCAGGTCTGTGTTCATGAGTGGGAGTTGAACTGGGGTGGGAGAGGTGGAACTAAGGCCAGGTCTGTGTTAGTGAGTGGGAGTTGAACTGGGGTGAGAGAGGGGGAACTAAGGCCAGGTCTATGTTAGTGAGTGGGAGTTGAACTGGGGTGGGAGAGGGGGAACTAAGGCCTGGTCTGTGTTAATGAGTGGGAGTTCAACTGGAGTGGGAGAGGGGGTACTAAGCCTGGTCTGTGTTAGTGAGTGGGAGTTGAATTGGAGTGGGAGAAGGGGAACTAAGGCCTGGTCTGTGTTAGTGAGTGGGAATTGAACTGGGGTGGGAGAGGTGGAACTAAGGCCTGGTCTGTGTTAGTGAGTGGGAGTTGAACTGGGGTGGGAGAGGGGGAACTAAGGCCAGGTCTGTGTTCATGAGTGGGAGTTGAACTGGGGTGGGAGAGGTGGAACTAAGGCCAGGTCTGTGTTAGTGAGTGGGAGTTGAACTGGGGTGAGAGAGGGGGAACTAAGGCCAGGTCTATGTTAGTGAGTGGGAGTTGAACTGGGGTGGGAGAGGGGGAACTAAGGCCTGGTCTGTGTTAGTGAGTGGGAGTTGAACTGGGGTGGGAGAGGGGGAACTAAGGCCTTGTGTGTGTTAGTGAGTGGGAATTGAACTGGGGTGGGAGAGGGGGAACTAAGGCCTGGTTTGTGTTAATGAGTGGGAGTTGAACTGGGGTTGGGAGAGGGGGAAGTAAGGCCTGGTCTGTGTTAGTGAGTGGGAGTTTAAATGGAGTGGGAGAGGGGGAACTAAGGCCTGGTCTGTGTTAGTGAGTGGGAGTTGAACTGGGGTGGGAGAGGGGGAACTAAGGCCAGGTCTGTGTTAGTGAGTGGGAGTTGAACTGGGTGAGAGAGGGGGAACTAAGGCCAGGTCTATGTTAGTGAGTGGGAGTTGAACTGGGGTGGGAGAGGGGGAACTAAGGCTTGGTCTGTGTTAGTGAGTGGGAGTTGAACTGGGGTGGGAGAGGGGGAACTAAGGCCTTGTGTGTGTTGAACTGGGGTGGGAGAGGGGGAACTAAGGCCAGGTCTATGTTAGTGAGTGGGAGTTGAGCTGGGGTGGGAGAGGGGGAACTAAGGCCTGGTCTGTGTTAGTGAGTGGGAGTTGAACTGGGGTGGGAGAGGGGGAACTAAAGCCTGGTCTGTGTTAATGAGTGGGAGTTGAACTGGGGTTGGGAGAGGGGGAAGTAAGGCCTGGTCTGTGTTAGTGAGTGGGAGTTTAAATGGAGTGGGAGAGGGGGAACTAAGGCCTGGTCTGTGTTAGTGAGTGGGAGTTGAACTGGAGTGGGAGAGGGGGAACTAAGGCCAGGTCTGTGTTAGTGAGTGGGAGTTGAACTGGGGTGGGAGAGAGGGAAATAAGGCCAGGTCTGTGTTAGTGAGTGGGAGCTGAACTGGAGTGGGAGAGGGGGAACTAAGGCCTGGTCTGTGTTAGTGAGTGTGAGTTGAACTGGGGTGTGAGAGGGGGATCTAAGGTCAGGTCTGTGTTAGTGAGTGGGAGTTGAACTGGGGTGGGAGAGGGGGAACTAAGGTCAGGTCTGTGTTAGTGAGTGGGAGTTGAACTGTGGTGGGAGAGGGGGAACTAAGGCCAGGTCTGTGTTAGTGGGAGTTGAACTGGGGTGGGAGAGGGGGAACTAAGGCCTGGTCTGTGTTAGTGAGTGGGAGTTGAACTGGGGTGGGAGAGGGGGAACTAAGGCCAGGTCTATGTTAGTGAGTGGGAGTTGAACTGGGGTGGGAGAGGGGGAACTAAGGCCAGGTCTGTGTTAGTGAGTGGGAGTTGAACTGGGGTGGGAGAGGGGGAACTAAGGCCAGGTCTATGTTAGTGAGTGGGAGTTGAACTGGGGTGGGAGAGGTGGAACTAAGGTCTGGGGTGGGAGAGGGGAAACTAAGGCCAGGTCTAGTTAGTGGGAGTTGAACTGGGGTGTAAGGCCAGGTCTGTGTTAGTGAGTGGGAGTTGAACTGGGGTGGGAGAGGGGGAACTAAGGCCTGGTCTGTGTTAGTGAGTGGGAGTTGAACTGGGGTGTGAGAGGGGGAACTAAGGCCTGGTCTGTGTTAGTGAGTGGGAGTTGAACTGGGGTGGGAGAGGGGGAACTAAGGCCTGGTCTGTGTTAGTGAGTGGGAGTTGAACTGGGGTGGGAGAGGGGGAACTAAGGCCTGGTCTGTGTTAGTGAGTGGGAGTTGAACTGGGGTGGGAGAGGGGGAACTAAGGCCAGGTCTATGAGTGGGAGTTGCACTGGGGTGGGAGAGGGGGAACTAAGGCCTGGTCTGTGTTAGTGAGTGGGAGTTGAACTGGGGTGGGAGAGGGGGAACTAAGGCCTGGTCTGTGTTAGTGAGTGGGAGTTGAACTGGAGTGGGAGAGGGGGAACTAAGGCCTGGTCTGTGTTAGTGAGTGGGAGTTGAACTGGGGTGGGAGAGGGGGAACTAAGGCCTGGTCTGTGTTAGTGAGTGGGAGTTGAACTAGAGGGGGAACTAAGGCCTGGTCTGTGTTTGTGAGTGGGAGTTGAACTGGAGTGGGAGAGGGGGAACTAAGGCCTGGTCTGTGTTAGTGAGTGGGAGTTGAACTGGAGTGGGAGAGGGGGAACTAAGGCCTGGTCTGTGTTAGTGAGTGGGAGTTGAACTGGGGTGGGAGAGGGGGAACTAAGGCCTGGTCTGTGTTAGTAAACTATGTAAGTCAGGCAGTGGGTGAGGAATGTAGACAAGATCCTTCCCTCCAGCCTCGGTGAGGGGCGGTGTGTGTACTCGCCTCTATGTGCTTGCAGGGGTCGATTCAAAGCTCCTGGCTCCTGTGTGTGTTTGTGTGTGTGTGTTTGTGTGTGTGTGTGCGTGTGTGTGTGTGCGTGTGTGTGTGTGCGTGTGTGTGTGTGCGTGTGTGTGTGTTGTGTGTGTGTGTGTGTGTGCGTGTGTGTGTGTGCGTGTATTTACGAGTGTGCAGGTACCCTGATTCTGGGCATGTCATGATATCCACCAGATATACACAGACTGAATACACGTCCTCGGTTTATAAAAGTGTTTGTGGACCTAATGGGAATAAGTCACTTTATCTGACTTTTTTGAGTTATCCCATGTTCTCTACACATACGCTTCTATGTATGATCTATGTAACTTTATTTGTGTATACCTGTATAAACTTAAAATACAAACAGTTGTAGTCACTCGCGTCCATATATAGGTGCTGCACACTTCCAAGCCACCCGATTCTTAAGCCAGCGCAGGTGTCTACATTTCCACACAGCTGTCTTCTGCAAGCTTTACACCTGCCGCCCCATGCAATGGTAAGCAAGTCTGTCAGCTGTGTTACTGGCCAAGCTCTGTAGCTTTGTGCGCCGTGCTAATCCAGCTCTAGTGGTGCTGCTTTGCGCTGACAGCTGACTGTTCCTTCCGCCACCTTCGCACACTTGTCTGACAGGCAGGACATGGTTACTGATTTCTTGTCATGTCATAATGGTTAATTAAAGCAAATTTTCCTTCCACGTTCGAGGATGTTAAACGTGCAGGGAGCAGTGATTCGATTTGGTCTAGTGTGATTAAGTTACTGACCAGAGAGGACGATGACTTATCAATAAAGTCACCTGTGCCAATCAGCGACTTTGTACAGGAAATCGTTTTTCAATACTGAGTTGCTAGGATTGGAAATCCTAATCGTACTGTTCATCAGTTGATGATACCTTTGACGTTAGTGAATAGAACCCTGCAGCTAATACATGATGTACCAGCAGCCACTCACCCAGGACAAGGCTGCTCCATCAGGCAACCGAGGTTTAAGTACAATTGGTTTTGTATAACCACTGATATATCTGTACGGCATTGTGAAAAATGTATGCTCTACATGGGTAACAAAGGAGGCCCTAACCCAATTCAGGTTTATTTTGCCACCGAGGAACCTTGTGGAAGTCTCTGTTACCTTACTGACTAGCATAACAGACGTGTGTTATGGTGGATAATTTAACATGTGTGTGTTATGGTGGATAATTTAACATGTCACACTGATTTGGCCTCAATCCCAGGAAAAACAGCAGAAACTATTGCACGTGTGTTACAGGAGAGAATTATCTATCGACACACACCTCCCAAATCTATTGTTACTGACAGTGGGGGTGGGGGGGGGAGAGAGAGTGATTTTTTCATGTTGTGCTCGACAAGCTGTGTGATTTTTATAAAATAAAGAAGTCAACCATTGTAGCCCATCATCCTGCTAACAATAATTCAGCCGAGTGCACGAATAAGATAGCCCTTGATGCATTTAGGGTAACTGCAGATCCTAACAACCGTGTGTGGGATGAAGAAATCCCTCAGGTGCAGTGTGTGCCATCAACTCTTTTCTGAATGTCACGATAAGGATCCCATTGCTGCCACCAAATCTGTCATGCCCTGAGTCTGGGTATACTGTGAGTTACGCTAGATAGACGGGGATAGAACACATCTCGGTTCCATAGTTTATTGTACAAGAGATTGTGGATACACCATACCCAGCGTGCCATGAATCACACACTGCCATCTGTGGTATAACATTGATTACTACATACACATTCTTAATGGTTACTAATGGACAGTACACAGACCAATACAAGGTGTCAACACTAACGCTACTGACGTGTGTACACAATTGTACTTGCCTAATTGTGGTTACAGGGGTCGATTCATAGCTCCTGGCCCCGCCTCATCTGAGTCTTTAACTTCCAATTGTGACCCCTTGTTTTTTGTGTCCCATCTCCAGGACATCCTGTCTCTATCCACCTTGCCAGTTCCTCTCAATATTTTATATGTAGTTATCATATCTCCCTTGACCCTCCTGTCCTCCAGTGTCGTCAGGTTGGTTTCCCTTGATCTCTCCTCGTAGGACATTCCCCTTTGCTCTGGGACTAGTCTCGTTGCAAACCTTTGCACTCTTTCTAATTTCTTGACGTGCTTGACCAGTTGTGGGCTCCAAACTGGTGCTGCATACTCCAGCATGGGCCTGATGTACACTGTAAAGAGTGTGTGTGTGTGTGTGTGTGTGTGTGTGTGTGTGTGTGTGTGTGTGTGTATGTGTATGTGTATGTGTATGTGTATGTGTATGTGTGTGTGTGTGTGTGTGTGTGTGTGTGTGTGTGTGTGTGTCAGTGACTGGCTCTGCATCTAAGGAACTGGACCTATTCTCCCCATTCTCTAATCGAACCTCATAGCCTCCCACTCCCCAGGCGCTGTATGACCCCTGTGGGTCTATCGCTTACCCATCAAAATAATTGACTCGTAAAGGTTTAGCGATTCCCCTATTCATTTAGCAAAAGTAACTGATTAAGATTACTGCGCATAGGATTAATATTACTGAGGAATGATTGACAAGGTTGACTGAGGAATGATTGACAAGGTTGACTGAGGAATGACTGATAAGATTGACTGAGGAATGGCTGACAAGGTTGACCGATAAATAACTGACAAGATTGACTGAGGAATAACTGACAAGTTTGACTGAGGAATGATTGATAAAATTGACTGAGGAATGAGTGACAAGGTTGATTGAGGAAAACCTGACAAGGTTGACTGAGGAATGATTGGCAAGATTGAGGAATGATTGGCAAGGTTGACTGAGAAATAACTGACAAGGTTGACTGAGAAATAACTGATAAGGTTGACTGAGGAATAAAGGAGAGAGGCACCTTACCCTTGGTGGCTAGGCTGTGTGGATGAGAGGTGAGGTGTAGGGTGGAGACAGAGGTAAGGCAGCTGCTACCTCACCCATGGCACACCTCACACACGCCATCATAACCTCTCCTTGTATACCTCCCCTCACCTCTCTCTTCTTCCTGGTGATGCTTCTCCTCCTCGCTTCTGTATATGTACCTTTCTAGTGAGCTGAGATACACAGCCTTCAACGTCTAAGTTGACGTTCACCAGAGGTCATCCTCGTCAGCAGCAGCAGTAGCCCATAACGTATACTCAAAGATATATATACACACCGTATATACACTGGAAGTTTACCTTAATTACTATTTTTGGAAATAAAGTATTCTTGGTAGTGTACATGTGTGGTGAGGAAGAAACGATCCACCTAACATATTAACTTTTCAAAACACTTCTCCACTTCACCACACTAACGTCTCAATTATCACACTGGTTTAACCTTGTTTCAAGCCCCATTCAGCCCATGAGGCCGTGTGGGTTCATTTGTTCCTCAGGACGATCACAACAACACATGTCTAAGCTAGCCTCATTACTGACGTGTCTTACTCGAGTCTCCTGGATGAGTGTCTTGTTAAACGCAGGTCCCAGAGGTGTCTGTTAGACGCAGGTCCCAGACGTGTCTGTTAGACGCAGGTCACAGAGGTGTCTGTTAGACGCAGGTCCCAGAGGTGTCTGTTAGGCGCAGGTCCCAGAGTTGTCCGTGTTTGACGTAGGTCCCAGAGCTGTCCGTGTTAGACGTAGGTCCCAGAGATACAGGTCCTAGAGCTGTCTCTTCTAACACAAGACCCACAGAGGTATTACAGATACAGGCTCCATGGGCAGGACCCACAGGTTTTCTAGATACAGGTCCCACAGCTGTGTCTGGTAGATGCATGCTCTAGTGTTTACTAGATGTAAATCCCAAAGCAGTAGAAGAGGTGAAGGTTGTAGATGAGTGTCACAGCAGAGTGCACGACACAGCAGCAGGGAGCGAGGGAAGACAGCGTGTGAGAGCCAGGTAGGTCGTCACAAGCAAGTCTCCCCTCGCTCGGTCGCCAGGGAGACGGGGAGTGGCAGCCTGTTGCGCCCCTCCCTCTCACTCTCACTCAGGGAACACCACTCCCCGCACCGCCACAAGCTTACCCTCTCCCTCACTTGGAAGTTCATCTCTCACTCCCTCCCCATCTCCCATTCCACTCCTTGTCTCCTTCCCATACTTCTCACTTCCTCCTTTCTCATACTTCCTTCCCCAACAGGAATCCTCACTTTGAGGTAACTCTGTTGACTGGAGATCTGACACATGCATCTCACCTGTAGCCACCTGTCTGCAGGTGTTCCTGCTGCTCTCTCTGTAGCCTGTGTATACAACTGACTCAGGAGCACAGCTTAATTGTTTGCCCACAGCTCACGCCTTTCCACTTTCGTCATGGCTTTTATAATTACCGAGGTGATTGCATAAGGACTATATTTAATCACACAAGTTATTACAGTCTTATGTTTTCCTTGATGATTAGTATGGCATACCAAGAGTATGTTGCATTATATTCGATGTATGTCACTCATAATGGCATGCCCCCGACCAGTGAACCAGGTGCTAAGGGTTTAACGATCAAAGGGGCCCCGTCGTTTTACCAGTACCTTGGTTCAACTCATTAATCACAAGGAAGCCTGTCAAAGTTGTGAAGCGATGTGGTACACTCGTGGAACAACTTTGGCAGACTTGCCTTCGCTGTTGGTCGTTCATGGTTCACAGTGTCTTATGTTTGCTTTTGCCTCATTGTACACAGTGTAAATACTGTACATAAGCTATGATACAATGTAAATACCAGCTTGTTTTGGTAAAGGGAATATAATTCATTTATTCTCTGCTTTGTTTTTGCTTGTTCTCAAGTGGTAATCGCATTATGGCAAGGAGTGCAGGCCATATAATAATAATAATAATAATAATAATAATAATAATAATAATAATAATAATATCTTTATTTCTACAAGTACATGTACAAGGTATACAGTCCTAGCTGACATCAATGACATATTACTATATAGAAAGCCGCTCGTTATGCAGAGCATTTCGGACAAATTAGGTCAGTTTTGTCCCAGGATGCGACCCACACCAGTCCACTAACATCCAGGTACCCATTTTACTGATGGGGAACATAGACAACCGGTGTAAGGAAACACACCAAATGTTTCTACCCTCGTGTTCGTAATAATTGGTAATGGGGCATTGATACAAAATGCAACATCTATTAAGTGAAGATATCTCCAGAGAATACTAGGTTAACGTATTGATCTCCCTCTGGTATCAGAGAATACTAGGTTAACGTATTGATCTCCCTCTGGTATCAGAGAATACTAGGTTAACGTATTGATCTCCCTCTGGTATCAGAGAATACTAGGTTAACGTATTGATCTCCCTCTGGTATCAGAGAATACTAGGTTAACGTATTGATCTCCCTCTGGTATCTAGCCTGGTTCTGGGTTCGTAACAGTTTGTCAGCGTGTATTCTAATCCAGTTATCCTGTAAAATTATTTGGCCTCTCAATAACTCTTTTGGACTGCAACTGAACGAATACAAACCAACCAAATAAAAACAGAGTTGTTTAGGTGGTAATAATTACAGTTAATGCAGTTTGAATAATTAAGGAGACAATCTCCACAACTCTTCGAGCATAACTTAATATACTTGTATATCATATTCTGTACATATCATATGGTGTATGCACACATTAGATGATAGTACACTATAGTACACTTATGAGCAGGTACCATCTGTTAGGTTACTATGATGACATATGCTCATAAGTACAGGAGTAATATATGGGTGTAAGTGTATGTGTTTTTGAGTTTACCTGGAGAGAGTTCCGGGGGTCAACGCCCCCGCGGCCCGGTCTGTGACCAGGCCTCCTGGTGGATCAGAGCCTGATCAACCAGGCTGTTACTGCTGGCTGCACGCAAACCAACGCACGCAAACCAACAGCCCGGCTGGTCAGGAACCGACTTTAGGTGCTTGTCCAGTGCCAGCTTGAAGACTGCCAGGGGTCTGTTGGTAATCCCTTATGTATGCTGGGAGGCAGTTGAACAGTCTCAGGCCCCTGACACTTATTGTAAGATAAGATTTCGTTCGGATTTTTAACCCCGGAGGGTTAGCCACCCAGGATAACCCAAGAAAGTCAGTGCGTCATCGAGGACTGTCTAACTTATTTCCATTGGGGTCCTTAATCTTGTCCCCCAGGATGCGACCCACACCAGTCGACTAACACCCAGGTACCTATTTTCTGCTAGGTGAACAGGACAATAGGTGTAAGGAAACGTGTCGAAATGTTTCCACCCGCCGGGAATCGAACCCGGGCCCTCCGTGTGTGAAGCGGGAGCTTTAGCCACCAGACCACCGGGCTACCACATGGTCTCTTAACGTGCTAGTGACACCCCTGCTTTTCATTGGGGGGGATGTTGCATCGTCAGCCAAGTCTTTTGCTTTCGTAGTGAGTGATTTTCGTGTGCAAGTTCGGTACTAGTCCCTCTAGGATTTTCCAGGTGTATATAATCATGTATCTCTCCCGCCTGCGTTCCAGGGAATACAGGTTCAGGAACCTCAAGCGAGTGCTCAGTATTTGCTCGGATTGACTCGACGTAGACTTAGAATGTGACTGACAAGAAGTCACTAGATAAGCTAACTTCTGTAAAGTAAAAGGACACAAGTGCAACTAATGTGACATTTATTGTGGCAACGTTTCGCTCTCCAGGAGCTTTATCAAGCCATTACAAACAATACATGGACACAGAGGGTATATAAAGGCTCAGAGTGAGGTGCAATACTAGTGAGGTAACATTTCGATGTTCACTAGTGGTAGTAGTAGTAGTAGTAGTAGTGGTAGTGACAAAAGTAATACAATATGATAGAGCAATTAATTCGTACAAGAGTAAAAGGATATAAAAACTATTACTTGGGTAACATAAAAATAGGTTGGACAAATATAGACTGGAAAGAGGCAGCTTGTTTCAGTGTTCACTCTCTGTATTACTTGTATTACTTTTGTCACTACCACTACTACTACTACCACTAGTGAACATCGAAATGTTATCTCACTAGTATTGCACCTCACTCTGAGCCTTTATATACCCTCTGTGTCCATGTATTGTTTGTAATGGCTTGATAAAGCTCCTGGAGAGCGAAACGTTGCCACAATAAATGTCACATTAGTTGCACTTGTGTCCTTTTACTTTACATATTGTCGGTAATTCTACCAACTTTATTACAAGCTAACTTCTGCTTGAAGAATGTGACAACCCATTCGTCAAACAGCAGTAATGGTCGAAGCAGCAGTGAACAGCACAGCATCAGGTGAGGAATCAAGGAAATGAAAACGACCCTAACTGTGGACTTTCGGCAGATCCTCCCAAATGGCTAACACCTATTACTGAAACTGAGTTTAGCAATTCCAGTTTCCTGACTACGACAGTACGTATATGCCAAAACATTGTAGGTCGAGAGTTGAACTGGGAAGCAGAGATAGTGCGCGTGTCTCATGATACACAACCTCTGAAAACTTCAAATATCAGTAAGTCTAAATAATACTCTGTGAACAGAGTTACGAGATGTATGTCCCACCTCACCAAAGGACACATACTCTAACAAAAATAGTCTAAATAACACGAGCTGAGGAGAAGAACATTCTCCCAGACAGAGCAGAGATGGTGTTACCACCACGAGGAACAGCGAGTGAGAGAGAAACAAGACCGACAGACACAACATGGAGTGACTTGTACTAGCTGGAACCTGGCATAAACTACATTACGCAAGGCATTGTAGAAAATATGTGTATAAAAAACGCTCAGTTAATAACGTCAGTGACGGATTTATTCTGAAATAGGACGCGTATTGGACATAGTGGCCAGAAGATGCAGGGGAGGTGTGTAGTCAGTACTGGAAGAGCGATGCATGGAGCAAGTCGTCATGGCTCGGTGTTTGTATGAGTAAGGGGGGGGGTGATTTTGGGTAAGTTTATGCCATAGGTTGTAGTGGAGATACAAATAATATTTTACGTCCAGGCTGAGAGGCCTGCAGAAGGTGGGGTGTCAGAGCCCCACTGTTATGTAAGTGTTAACTTAAACCACTGTGATAGTGAGTTAGTAGAGTAAGTTGTGTGTTATATAATTAATGTTACTTACTATTAATATATTATATTTTTGTATATGTTTTTGTGCCCTTCCTAACAGTTAATATAAATATAAATATTGGCCATTTACTTAATTCTTTTTGTGAAGAAACAACATAAGAACGAAGGAACACTGCAGAAGGCCTACTGGCCCATGCGAGGCAGGTCCAAGTGGGCTTAACCCTAGGCTGGTATAGTGTTCTTTAAGTTATTAAATGCCCCTAGACAGGGGCATTTAAAATATTAGGGGGAGCAATCTTTAATGGTATGGTAAGAAATAGATGGAACGTTTCGTGGGTTTAGGCTGTGTAGGCACAAATTTTGTTTGATAATGTGCAATAACTGGAAAATGCATCTTGTGGACAGCCTAAACTGTGGTGGAGATGTTTCCTGAGACACTTGATGTTACCTTGTGTAAGTTATCATGTGTTACTTTTATTACTTGGTGTCTCTAAAATAACTGGAGAATGTCTCTTCTGACCAGAAACAATTCACAATAGTTGACTTTATTTGGTTAACTTAGGTTAAATTAACTTAATGTTATTTTATGTGTCTGTAGCATGTGTCCTCACGACCGTTGTTAAATATTTGTTTGTGTATACTAAGGTGACATAAACCTTGCTTACTTCCTTACCTGGAGAGTATACCTGGAGAGTATACCTGGAGAGTATATATCTGGAGAGTATACCTGGAGAGTATACCTGGAGAGTATACCTGGAGAGTATATATCTGGAGAGTATACCTGGAGAGTATACCTGGAGAGTATACCTGGAGAGTATACTTGGAGAGTATACCTGGAGAGTATACCTGGAGAGTATACCTGGAGAGTATATATCTGGAGAGTATACCTGGAGAGTATACCTGGAGAGTATATATCTGGAGAGTATACCTGGAGAGTATACCTGGAGAGTATACCTGGAGAGTATACCTGGAGAGTATACCTGGAGAGTATATATCTGGAGAGTATACCTGGAGAATATACTTGAGTATACCTGGAGAATATACCTGGAGAGTATACCTGGAGAGTATACCTGGAGAGTATATATCTGGAGAGTATACCTGGAGAATATACTTGAAGAGTATACCTGGAGAATATACCTGGAGAGTATACCTGGAGAGTATACCTGGAGAGTATATATCTGGAGAATATACCTGGAGAATATACTTGAAGAGTATACCTGGAGAATATACCTGGAGAGTATACCTGGAGAGTATACCTGGAGAGTATATATCTGGAGAGTATACCTGGAGAATATACTTGAAGAGTATACCTGGAGAGTATACCTGGAGAGTATACCTGGAGAGTATACCTGGAGAGTATATATCTGGAGAGTATACCTGGAGAGTATACCTGGAGAGTATATATCTGGAGAGTATACCTGGAGAGTATATATCTGGAGAGTATACCTGGAGAATATACTTGAAGAGTATACCTGGAGAATATACTTGGAGAGTATACCTGGAGAGTATATATCTGGAGAGTATACCTGGAGAGTATATATCTGGAGAGTATATATCTGGAGAGTATACCTGGAGAGTATACCTGGAGAGTATACCTGGAGAGTATATATCTGGAGAGTATACCTGGAGAGTATATATCTGGAGAGTATACCTGGAGAGTATATATCTGGAGAGTATACCTGGAGAGTATATATCTGGAGAGTATACCTGGAGAGTATACCTGGAGAGTATACCTGGAGAGTATACCTGGAGAGTATATATCTGGAGAGTATACCTGGAGAGTATATATCTGGAGAGTATACCTGGAGAGTATATATCTGGAGAGTATACCTGGAGAATATACTTGAAGAGTATACCTGGAGAATATACTTGGAGAGTATACCTGGAGAGTATATATCTGGAGAGTATATATCTGGAGAGTATACCTGGAGAGTATACCTGGAGAGTATACCTGGAGAGTATACCTGGAGAGTATACCTGGAGAGTATATATCTGGAGAGTATACCTGGAGAGTATATATCTGGAGAGTATACCTGGAGAGTATATATCTGGAGAGTATACCTGGAGAGTATACCTGGAGAGTATACCTGGAGAGTATACCTGGAGAGCATATATCTGGAGAGTATACCTGGAGAATATACTTGAAGAGTATACCTAGAGAATATACTTGGAGAGTATACCTGGAGAATATACTTGGAGAGTATACCTGGAGAGTATATATCCGGAGAGTATACCTGGAGAGTATCTGGAGAGTATACCTGGAGAATATACTTGGAGAGTATACCTGGAGAGTATATATCTGGAGAGTATACCTGGAGAGTATATATCTGGAGAGTATACCTGGAGAGTATATATCTGGAGAGTATACCTTGAGAATATACTTGAAGAGTATACCTGGAGAATATACTTGGAGAGTATACCTGGAGAGTATATTTCCGGAGAGTATACCTGGAGAGTATCTGGAGAGTATACCTGGAGAATATACTTGGAGAGTATACCTGGAGAGTATATATCTGGAGAGTATACCTGGAGAGTATATATCTGGAGAGTATACCTGGAGAGTATATATCTGGAGAGTATATATCTGGAGAGTATACCTGGAGAGCATATATCTGGAGAATATACATGGAGAATATATATCTGGAGAGTATACCTGGAGAGTATACCTGGAGAGCATATATCTGGAGAGTATACCTGGAGAGCATATATCTGGAGAGTATACCTGGAGAGCATATATCTGGAGAGTATACCTAGAGAGCATATATCTGGAGAGTATACCTGGAGAGCATATATCTGGAGAGTATGCCTGGAGAGCATATATCTGGAGAGTATACCTGGAGAGCATATATCTGGAGAGTATACCTGGAGAGCATATATCTGGAGAGTATACCTGGAGAGCATATATCTGGAGAGTATACCTGGAGAGCATATATCTGGAGAGTATACCTGGAGAGTATGTATCTGGAGAGTATACCTGGAGATTATATATCTGGAGAGTATATCTGGAGAGTATACCTGGAGAGCATATATCTGGAGAGTATACCTGGAGAGCATATATCTGGAGAGTACACCTGGAGAGCATATATCTGGAGAGTATACCTGGAGAGCATATATCTGGAGAGTATACCTGGAGAGCATATATCTGGAGAGTACACCTGGAGAGCATATATCTGGAGAGTACACCTGGAGAGCATATATCTGGAGAGTATACCTGGAGAGCATATATCTGGAGAGTACACCTGGAGAGCATATATCTGGAGAGTATACCTGGAGAGCATATATCTGGAGAGTATACCTGGAGAGCATATATCTGGAGAGTATACCTGGAGAGCATATATCTGGAGAGTATACCTGGAGAGTATATATCTGGAGAGTATACCTGGAGAGTATATATCTGGAGAGTATACCTGGAGAGTATATATCTGGAGAGTATACCTGGAGAGCATATATCTGGAGAGTATACCTGGAGAGCATATATCTGGAGAGTATACCTGGAGAGCATATATCTGGAGAGTATACCTGGAGAGTATATATCTGGAGAGTATACCTGGAGAGTATATATCTGGAGAGTATACCTGGAGAGCATATATCTGGAGAGTATACCTGGAGAGCATATATCTGGAGAGTATACCTGGAGAGTATGTATCTGGAGAGTATACCTGGAGATTATATATCTGGAGAGTATACCTGGAGAGCATATATCTGGAGAGTATACCTGGAGAGCATATATCTGGAGAGTATACCTGGAGAGTATATATCTGGAGAGTATACCTGGAGAGCATATATCTGGAGAGTATACCTGGAGAGCATATATCTGGAGAGTATACCTGGAGAATATACTTGGAGAGTATACCTGGAGAATATACTTGGAGAGTATACCTGGAGAGTATATATCTGGAGAGTATACCTGGAGAGTATATATCTGGAGAGTATACCTGGAGAGTATATATCTGCAGAGTATACCTGGAGAGTATATATCTGGAGAGTATACCTGGAGAGTATATATCTGGAGAGTATACCTGGAGAGCATATATCTGGAGAGTATACCTGGAGAATATACTTGGAGAGTATACCTGGAGAGTATATATCTGGAGAGTATACCTGGAGAGTATATATCTGCAGAGTATACCTGGAGAGTATATATCTGGAGAGTATACCTGGAGAGTATACCTGGAGAGTATATATCTGGAGAGTATACCTGGAGAGCATATATCTGGAGAGTATACCTGGAGAATATACTTGGAGAGTATACCTGGAGAGTATATATCTGGATAGTATACCTGGAGAGCATATATCTGGAGAGTATACCTGGAGAGCATATATCTGGAGAGTATACCTGGAGAATATACTTGGAGAGTATACCTGGAGAGTATATATCTGGAGAGTATACCTGGAGAGCATATATCTGGAGAGTATACCTGGAGAATATACTTGGAGAGTATACCTGGAGAGTATATATCTGGAGAGTATACCTGGAGAGTATATATCTGGAGAGTATACCTGGAGAGTATATATCTGGAGAGTATACCTGGAGAATATACTTGGAGAGTATACCTGGAGAGTATATATCTGGAGAGTATACCTGGAGAGCATATATCTGGAGAGTATACGTGGAGAATATACTTGGAGAGTATACCTGGAGAGTATATATCTGGAGAGTATACCTGGAGAGTATATATCTGGAGAGCATACCTGGAGAGTATATATCTGGAGAGTATACCTGGAGAGTATACCTGGAGAGTATATATCTGGAGAGTATACCTGGAGAGTATATATCTGGAGAGTATACCTGGAGAGTATATATCTGGAGAGTATACCTGGAGAGCATATATCTGGAGAGTATACCTGGAGAGTATGTATCTGGAGAGTATATCTGGAGAGTATATATCTGGAGAGCATATATCTGGAGAGTATATATCTGGAGAGTATATATCTGGAAAGTATATATCTGGAGAGTATATATCTGGAGAGTATATATCTGGAGAGTATATATCTGGAGAGTATATATCTGGAGAGTATACCTGGAGTGTATATATCTGAAGAGTATACTTGGAGAGTATACCTGGAGAGTATACATCTGGAGAGTATACCTAGAGAGTATACCTGGAGAGGGTTTTGGGTCAACGCCTCCATGGCCCGGTCTGTGACCAGGCTTTACTTTGCTTACTTTCTTAAAAGTTGGTAAGTGTTAGATAAAAGTTTGGACTGATTTTGGTTTGTTTAGATCCCAGTTTGTTCTTGGATGAAACTGGAATAATTGAAAAACTGTTTTTCATGTGATAATTTCTGAGTGTCGCATCTGATTGTCTTCAAGACTTCCCTGCTTACAACCTGATAATGCAACTTCAGAGCGGCTTCAAACTTAATGTGCTTGTGTATTTTAGAATAATGGTCTCTTTGAAAGGTTTGAATTAAATTTGGGCTGTGTCCTAATTTACCATTTTTTGCTGAAATTTGAATATTAGTTTCCATTTGATGACTTGTGAATGTCGCTTCTGATTACCTTCACGTCAATACTAATATTTAACTGCATTATGACCTATGCTGTGTCTTCACTGTAGCAGTGGCGTGCACTCAAGTGCACTCAGGTGCAGGTACACGCACCTCTGAGTGTTAGTGTTGTACCTCACAACACAGTCTGGTACTGCAACACTTGTACTGGAGTTAGTGAGGTTCTCATACTCTCTCTCCCTCAATACTCATTCTTTCTCCTATTCAATTTCTCTTTCCACTTACTCCTCACAATCTAATTCTCCCCTCTTCCTCTATTCCTCCCTCTCCCCCTCACCCATTACCTCTCTCCCTCACTCCTCCACTCCCTTTCCTCTCTCCCCACTCCCTCCCTCCTCGCACTCTCCCTCTCATTATCTATATAATTAATTAATTAAATCACAATAAAATACCTGACTGCCCTTTAGTTTCTCTGAATTAAAACTTGGCTCAGCAGTTTAGTCATTTCCCTCCATTAACCTGGTAAAAGACTCGATAAAATCTCATGAATATTTTCCATTCATCTCAGTTGCTGAGTTTTAAATAATTTCTCAACTGGCTTTGTTTTACTTGATATGTGTATTGTATTGCATATTTTTAGCTAGTATATACCTTTACACTAGACCACTTTCTCACCTAGATTTGGTAATATATCTTTTTTTAAGTTCCCAGTGATCAAGTTGTTATTACCGTGCTGTTAGTGCTGCCATCCTGGAAGTGGATTTTTAATAGATATTTGGCATCCATGAAGGAGCTTGCCTCGTTTCTTTTCATTCCTGCACGGTATGCCTTTATAACGTGAGAACGCATCATCAGACTGGATTGAAATTTTCATCGGTGGTGAACTGTAACCAGGGGAAAGATCCACGGGACTGTTGGTACCTACAAGAATCTGTTCTGATCGGCTCCAAACTTTCAACAGTAGTACCTACAGTCATTGGCCAGGCTTCAAACACCTTTTATTGTACAGCAATAAAGGAATGGAACAGACTACCCGCACATGTCAAAGCCAGTCATAGCATGAACCAGTTCAAGAAGAGTGCCAAAAGGTGTCTGATAAATGTAGCTACAGAAAGGGAGGGGAATGATTTTCTGTTTTTTAGCTGACCCTCGTATTGTAGATAGTCTTAATGACCCTCGTGTTGTAGATAGTCTTTTTAGTATGATAATAAGATGTTATCTTCATTATAGAATAAGAAAATATTATAACATTTATATTATAATAATAAGGTAAAAGGACCCCAATGGAAATAAGTCACTCTGTCTGACTTTTTTGGGTTATCCCAGGTTCTCTACACATATGCTGCTATGTATGATAATTCTATGTAACTGTATTTGTGTATACCTGAATAAACTTACTTGTATCCTGTAGATGAATGGCTCAGAAAACCGACAAGTTGATAAATTAGACACACGTGCAACACTTGGGTATCTGCAATGAGGAAACGTTTCGCCATACAGTGGCTTCATCAGCCCATACAAAGGAGAACAGTGAAGAACAGGAGTAGTTTGAGGTAATCAGTCCCTCAGCCTTGAGTCGATGTAATCAGTCCATCAATCTTGAAAAGAATACAACATATGCGCAAGGAAGTGGCTTATATATTGTAGGCAGGTGAGGTGCAGCAGGGGAGCTGCAGGGATGGGGTTCATCTCTCTGGGGCTGGAGTGGTTGCATTAGCCAGTTCGATTGAGAGGATTATTGGTGACATGTCTAGGACTTTAAACTGATAGATTATAGAGGTATGGGTGTTTGTGGGGAAACAATCAGGCTGTGGTACTAGGGTTGAAAACAGCAGATATAACCAGGATACCTCAGGGATATGTTTAAAAGGCAATGTTCAAAATAAAGTTGCTAGTAAAGGCAAAGCAATTGATCAACAAACAGAGACAGACAGAGGGCAACGAGTGACTAGCTCCCTTAAGGTTTACTATACAAATAGTAGGAGTCTAAGAAATAAGATAGATGAGCTAAGATTACTTGCAAGTGCAGGTAATGTAGATATTATTGCTATAACAGAGACCTGGTTCAACTTGAAAGATAGAGAAATGCCTTCTGAATGCAACATACAGGGTTATAAACTATTCCACACTGAAAGGGTCAACAGGAAGGGTGGTGGAGTGGCGATATATGTCGGACATAATCTAAACTGTTGTGTTAGACAAGATATGAGATTAGAAACATCGGACACAGAATCTGTTCGTCTACAGTTTCTCGATGGCCATGAAAAATTTATTTTGGGTGTGATTTATAGACCCCCAAACCTTGATAGTGTGTGCAGTAAGCTGTTATGGGACGAAATTCATAAGGCATCTAGATATGAAAATGTTGTGTTAATGGTAGATTTTAACTTTAGACAAATTGATTGGAACAATGTGACAGGAAATCTTGAGTCTAGTAACTTTCTTGATATGGTTCAGGATTGCTTTCTAAAACAGTTTGTGACAGAACCAACTAGAGGAAACAATCTGCTTGACTTGGTTCTTGCCAGCAAAGAATCACTAATTAATAATCTTGAGGTTAACGATGAGCTTGGGGAAAGTGATCACAAATCACTTAGTTTCAATGTATCATGAAATTACCCAGATAACTGCAATCAAGCCTCTGTCCCAGACTTCTGCTTGGCCAATTTCATGGCTCTGAGAAATTACCTGGGTGGGCTAAATTTTTATAACCTGACTATGGGTCAGGTTGGTGGTGTTGGTTGCCAATACGACGTTTTTCAGAGCATAGTTCTAGCTTCCCAGACAACTTTTGTTCCAAGTAGGGAAATTAGATCTAACAAAAATGATCCCAAATGGATAAACAATAGATTAAAACATCTCATTGGTCAAAAGAGTGTCGTATATAGGTGTGTCAAAAGAGGGGATGGGCAGTTAAGAAATCAATATATTCAGTTAAAGAGATAAAAAAAGAATAAGAAAAGCAGAAAGGGATTATGAGGCTAAGGTCGCAAGGGATTCAAAGACTAACCCAAAAGGGTTCTTCCAGGTATACAGAAGTAAGATCAGGGACAAGATAGGCCCACAAGTAACTCTGGTCAGATCACTGACAGTGATAAGGATATGTGTGAAATTTTCAATACCTACTTCCTCTCAGTTTTTACTCGGGAAAATACTAGCGAAATTCCAGAAATAATAAATTATGTAGAACAGGACGATAATAAACTATGCACGATTGGAGTAACTAGTGACATGGTCCTCAGACAAATAGAGAAATTAAAACCTAACAAATCCCCCAGAAGATTCTTAACCATGTACTAGCCTCATGTCAGGACCTGGGGTTGATTATCTCTACTGAGAAAACAAAAATGCTTAACAGGCGTCCTCGACAGATCTACCTGGAGTTCATTACCTTTGTAATTTGCTCAGCTATCGAAACTTTGGGGTCCAGTCCCTGGACCCATTATGCACCTCTGTAATCTTTTGACTACCGCCCACAGGATGGGTATGGGGTGCATAATAAACATATTAAACTAACTAACAGAGAAATGTAGTCCGCAGGATCCAGTTGCATGATGGATCTCGACTACAATATGTTAACAGACACAGGTATCTAGGCTTCGAGGTTCCATTACTTAACTTGTTGTAACAATACTTTGTCGCCAACACAAAGAAAGGCCGAGACACTTGAGAGTTGTGGTAGGTTTTTATCCTAGGTATGGTGCTAATGTTAAAATTGGGAAAATTATATATTTTGCTGATATTAGATCATTGGTTATGCTTCACCCCTAATTGCTCATGTCAGACTGGAGGCTGGAAAAACTGCAGAAGCAATGAAGATTATTCTAGGATGCCCTCGTACTGCCTAAATTATAAATATACGGAAAGAACTTGATATCCTAAGCATCAGCGATCCTGTAACTGAAAGCAATGTCCTCACTGGTGTCAATATACTTAGAGAAGTTCATTTAAATCTTTGCACAGAAGTCCTCCAAACTTTCCTCAGCACTGGTGGATCATAAAAGCTGGAACTGACCTCCGCATGCACCAGATATATGATCTATGTCAAGTAAGACAACAGTGGCACTTCCTCCTCTCCATGGGTTATCCCATTCCAAACCACTATTCTCCCCTTTCTCCCCAAAAAGCTTCTTAAATCACAACAAAAGCTTCGCCTTGAAGCCAAGCAGGATGCCTTAAGCTGTATTGTAATGCTGATGTTGTCATACTCTTTGTGTTCTATTTGTTAGGAAATTATAGATCTATCTACCAACTTTTCCTGTTATTCCTTTATCATGCATTTTGTGCGCTATTATACCATGGTCACATTTGTCCGAGGCTTTTGCAAAGTTTGTGTATACTACATCTGCGTTTTGTTTATCTTCTAGAGCATCCAGGACCTTGTCATAGTGGTCCAGTAGCTGGGACAGGCAGGACCGACCTGCTCTAAACCCATGTTGCTCTGGGTTGTGTAAAATATTGGGTATCTAGATGGGTGGCGATCTTGCTTCTTAAAACCCTTTCAAAGATGTTTATGATATGAGATGTTACCGCTATCGGTCTGTAGTCCTTTGCTATTGCTTTACTGGCCCCTTTGTGGGGTGGGGCTATGTCTGTTGTTTTTAGTAACTGTGGGACGACCTCTGTGTCCATGCTTACTCTCCATAGGATGTTAAAAACACATGATAGGGACTTGTTGCAGTTCTTGATGAACACGAAGTTGCATGAGTCTGGGCCTGGGGCGAGTGCATGGGCATGTCATTTATCACCTTTAAGAAGTCATTTGGCGTCAGGATAATATCAGATAAGTTTAAATCTACCAAATTCTGTGCCCCTCTCAAAAAAATTCATTTAGGTCTTCGACTCTGTCTGGTTAGCGGCTCGCTAAAAACTGAGTCATATTGGTACTTGAGTAACTCACTCATTTCGTTGCTGTCATCTGTGTAGGACCTATCTTGTTTAAGTAGAGGCCCAATACTGGATGTTGTTCTAGATTTTGATTTGGCATAAGAAAACAAATAACATTTAAAAAATAAGCACGTATTAACTCTTACTAATGTTTTATCAAGTAATTGATGCGAATATTTGGGAATTATTGTTATCGCCATAATTCTAGCAGTGATGTACACAGTGTAACTTATTGAACTGATACCAGTAATTACCCAGTACATCATTTTCAACTAGTCTCATTATACCGTTTATGACATTTTATCGAGAAAACGTTTCGTCCCTGGTGGGCGAAAAGCCTACTGAGTATGAACATCTTTAAGGGTGATGGACTGATTACATCGTCTTCAAGTATCTTCTGCTTCTATCAACTTTTCTGTACTTGACTGAAGAAGCCTACTGTGTAGGCGAAACGTTTCATAATAAAGATACCTAACTGTTGCATATGTGTCTTACCTAACCTACTGAGTATAATGAAATGAACCGCATAATGTATTTTATTAACAAATTTGACAGTATATAATATTGACAGTATACAATACTTAACGTAAATTTCTTTTCAACAGCTGGTCTGCTCTTATTACAGATTTTTTTTCTCTCACCCACAAGATGTACTGCTTATATTGATACGACTAGCTTATATGTCATCTTATATGATTAACTTATAGGACTACCTTATATGCTAGGATTAGTAATACATTATTATGTAAGTTTCAGAATTAGTTTGCCTGAAATGCTTTGCATATTAAGTCCCCTCAAGGAAGGTTCCTTGATGTTGGTGAGGGGCTCTTGATTTAGGGAATTGGATCTGTGCTCCAGTTCCCCGAATTAAGCCTGAATGCCTTCCACATCCCCCCCCCCCCCCCAGGCGCTGTATAATCCTCCGGGTTTAGCGCTTCCCCCTTGATTATAATAATAATAATGCATATTAAGTGGCTTTAACTGGAGCACACAATTGTATCAAATAATTTTTTTGTCATAATTGCATCAAACCTGTAATCAAAATGATCTCGGTCACTGTAGCTTCTGTGTATGCTTAATAATTTTTTATTGGGTTACTCCAGATTATTTTCTACGTTATGTGCTATACAAAACCATTGTAAAATTTTGAAAGTGTTTATAAAACGTTAAGTCACATTCTTTGACTATATTGCATTATCTTAGGTCAAATATACGTGGTGTACTTTTCTTATACATCCATAACAACAATAAATCCTGTAGATCATTGTAAAAATATGTAATTTTATGCAGGCCTAAACACCAGAAACCCTACATAACCAGGTGGGGAGGAGTTACATTAAGAATGCAGTACAGTTTAATTTTATATATTTATTATGCACCCCAGACTTATGGTGTGGATGGTAGTCAAAGGATTACAGAGGTACATAATGGGTCCAGGAACTGGACCCTAAAGTTATGATAGCTGAGCAAGTTACAAAGGTAATGAACTCCAGGTAGATCTGGTCAGAATCATGACAAGTTACAGAGGTATCTACAGATTACAGAGGTATACAATACATTTTTTTTGTAACCACTGTAAGCCTTTGGAAATGAAAATTTAATTTCAACTTCTATTTTAATGTATAAATGGAATGTGAGAGTACTAACATGGTCGTAGATGAAGCATCAGAGGAAAGAATGAAGAATTATAAGAGTTTGTGCTATGTGGCAGACAGCAGAGAGAACTGTTGTAGCTGCTGCTGCTGCTGACTTAGTGTTGTTGTAGCAGCTCTGCTGTCACCACCAGCTGCTCTCTCATATATATTCTTGCTGCGGGGATATGCCACAGACTACAATAAACAATATAAGCCTCAGAAAATTAAACAGTTTAGCAGTTATTTCCATGATGGTGGTGGCTACAACGGTGACTGTCGGCACACTGCTGGGTGAGTAATGTTAGTAGCTGCTGCAGGCTGGATCCTTCACCCGTCCAACACCTCGGTCGTAACTTAACACTTAAGTCCAGGACCTAGGCCGTAACCTACCGTGACTAGGTACAAGTCAAAGGTCGTAACCTGCCATGACTAGGTCCAAGACCTCAGTCGTAACTTATCAAGATTTAGGTTCCACTCCTGGGTCTTAACCTACAAAGACTACGTCCACGACCTCGGTCGTAACTTAAGACTTAGGTCCAAGACCTACGCTGTAAGCTACCATGACAAGGTCCAAGACCTAGGTCGTAACCTACTATGACAAGGTCCAAGACCTTAGCCGTAACCTACTATGACAAGGTCCAAGACCTAAGCCGTAACCTACCATGACAAGGTCCAAGATCTAGGTCATAACCTGCCATGACTAGGTCCAAGACCTAGGTCATAACGTACCAAGAACAGGTCCAAGACCTGTTTATGGTTCTTGGACCTACTCATGGCAGGTCATAACCTGCCATGACTAGGTCCAAGACCTACCAAGACTAGGTCCAAGACCTGGTCCAAGTCTAGGTCCAAGACCTGGTCCAAGGCTAGGTCCAAGACTAGGTCCAAGGCCTGGTCCAAGACTAGGTCCAAGGCCTGGTCCAAGACTAGGTCCAAGGCCTGGTCCAAGACTAGGTCCAAGACCTGGTCCAAGACCTGGTCCAAGACCTGGTCCAAGACCTGGTCCAAGACTAGGTCCAAGACCTGGTCCAAGACCTGGTCCAATACTAGGTCCAAGACCTGGTCCAAGACTAGGTCCAAGACCTGGTCCAAGACTAGGTCCAAGACTAGGTCCAAGACCTGGTCCAAGACTAGGTCCAAGACCTGGTCCAAGACTAGGTCCAAGACCTGGTCCAAGACTAGGTCCAAGACCTGGTCCAAGACTAGGTCCAAGACCTGGTCCAAGACTAGGTCCAAGACCTGGTCCAAGACTAGATCCAAGACTAGGCCCAAGACCTAGTCCATGGTCTACCAAGATTAAGTGTAGGCTTGGTTCAAGAACTACCAAGACTAGATGAAGGATTGGTTCATGACCTAGTTCTAGACCTACCAAGACCTATATCCTAATAACGCAGGGCTAAGTGTAGACTTGGTCTAAGTCTGTCCAAGACCCAGACCATAACCTCAACCTCCCAATACCTGGAGTATACCTGGAGGGTGTTCCAGGGATCAACGCCCCCATGGCCTGGTCCATGACCAGGCCTCACGGTGGATCAGGGCCTGATCAACCAGGCTGCTATTGCTGGCTGCACATAAACCGACATATGAACCACAGCCTGGCTGGTCAGGTACTGACTTTAGGTGCCTGTCCTGCACCTCCTAGAAGACAGCCAAGGGTCTATTAGTAATTCCCCTTATGTTTGCTGGGAGGCAGTTGAACAGTCTTGGACCCCTCACACTTGTTGTGTTGTCTCTTGGTGTACTCGTGGCACCCTGATTTTCATTGGGGAGATGTTGCATCTCTTGCTGTCATAGGGAGTGATTTTCATGTGCAAATCTGGGACTAGTCCCTCTAGGACTTCCTAAGTGTATACAGCCTCTCCTCATTTTGCGACGTACTTGTTTACTGACCACTCGGACTTACAACCAGCTCTCCAACCAGTATGCAAACCTCAGTAATGTATATTAGAGCTGATTTCCACTATTCCATTTATTACAGTATACGGTACACTACTGTATAAATATTTAAAAATATACTAAAAATGTTATAAATGGAGCAAAGGTGACATTAAAAAAAATATCTGAAGATGATTAACGCAAACCCACTACCAGTACACTAAGTTCCTTGCTTAACGACCAATTTTTAGGAACGGATCCTCATCATTAAGTGAGGAGAGGCTGTATTGTGATGTATCTTTCTTGCCTGTGTTCCCAGGATTATAGGTCAAGGGACTTGAACTGTTCCCAAGACCCGGACCGTAACCTCAGCCTCCCCAGACCCGGGCCGTAACCTCAGGCTCCCAAGACCTGCACCGTAACCTCAGGCTCCCAAGACCCGGACTGTAACCTCAGGCTCCCAAGACCCAGACCGTAGCCTCAGGCTCCCAGACTGTAACCTCAGGCTCCCAAGACCCGGACTGTAACCTCAGGCTCCCAAGACCCGGACGGTAACCTCAGGCTCCCAAGACCCGGACGGTAACCTCAGGCTCCCAAGACCCGGACGGTAACCTCAGGCTCCCAAGACCCGGACCGTAACCTCAGGCTCCCAAGACCCGGACCGTAACCTCAGGCTCCCAAGACCCGGACCGTAACCTCAGGCTCCCAAGACCCGGACCGTAACCTCAGGCTCCCAAGACCCGGACCGTAACCTCAGGCTCCCAAGACCCGGACCGTAACCTCAGGCTCCCAAGACCCGGACCGTAACCTCAGGCTCCCAAGACCCGGACCGTAACCTCGGCCTCCCAAGACCCGGACCGTAACCTCGGCCTCCCAAGACCCGGACAGTAACCTCAACCTTCCAAGACCAGACATTAACCTCAACCTCCCAAAACCCAGTTCGTAACCTCAACCTCTTACCTTGCAAACTGAGTATCCGTGGTTCAATCCCCAGCTGGATGAAAACGTTGGGCACATTCCCCTAACACCTGCTGTCCCTGTTTACCTAGCAGTAAATAGATACCTGGGTATAGTTGACTGGTGGCGGTCGCATCAGGAGGGACAATATTCAGTTCAATTCAATTCAAGTTTATTCTCTATAAGGGTTACAATGTGGGGTTTACAGGTTTTGGGTATTGTGTGGTTTACATGTTATAAAATACTAATTACAGAGGGGGCCACTAGGACACCTAGCATGGCTAGGCATTTCGAGCAGACTTAGATTAAATCTTAACATTAAATCCTTACAGATTATGGTATTAAGGCTAAGTGACTACATCATAATTTGTGAGTTTAGCAATGTGAATGCTTTTTGAGTATCATAGGCAAACTTATGACTAGTTAGGATTTATTATTTTAAGATTAGTATTTCTGGGTTTATAGTCAGTGGGTGAGTGAGTGTAATTGTGAACCACCAGGTGGTTATCATGTAGTTAGTTGTCGGGGTGGATCAGGGAGATAAGATGTTTTCTAACTGTTGTTTTGAAAGTGATGAATGTGTCTGCAGTTCTAAAGTTTTCAGGTAGGGTGTTCCAGATTTTAGGTCCTTTGAAATACATTGAATTTTTGTAAAGATTTAGTCGAACACGGGGAATGTCATAGAGATGTTTGTGTCTGGTGTTATGCCTGTGGATCCTGTCAGAACTATCAAGAAAGCATTTTAGGTCAAGGTTAATGTTGGAATTTAAGGTCCTGTAGATATGGATTGCACAGTAGTAAGTGTGGATATTCTGAACAGGGAGTAAGTTTAGATCTATGAAGAGTGGGGGGGGGGGGGTGTGTGGCCAGGGATGGGATTTAGTGATTATTCTTACTGCGGCTTTTTGTTGGGTTATTATTGGCTTTAGGTGTGTTGCTGCAGTTGAACCCCAAGCACAGATAGCATAGGTGAGGTATGGATATGCATTATAAGTGAATGGTATAGTGTGAGAAGGGCAGTTTGCGGCACGTAGTATTGTATCTTGGAGAGGATCCCCACCGTTTTGGATACTTTTTTTGTTGTGTTGGATATGGGTGCTGAAATTTAGGTTGTTGTCGAGGTATAGGCCAAGGAATTTGCCCTCATTATGTCTGGCAATTATAGTGTTGTCGATCTTAATGTTAAGTTGCGCAACACCTGCTCTGCTACTAAACATAATATAGTAGGTTTTGCCAGTGTTAAGTTTTAGTTTATTGGCTGTCATCCAAGTCGATATTTTGAGCAGCTCCTCGTTAAGAATGGTGTTGAGGGTGGCAAGATTAGGGTGGGAGATAACATAAGTTGTGTCGTCAGCAAAGAGAATGGGTTTCAGGTGTTGGGATATGTTTGGAAGATCATTGATGTAAATGAGGAAGAGCAGGGGTCCAAAGACACTTCCCTATGGAACTCCAGTATCAAGTGGCCGTATTGATGAGGCTGTGTCTTTAATGGCGACATACTGATACCTATTAGAAAGGTAGGATTTAAAATATGCAAGCGCATGGTCTCTTATACCATAGTGGTCAAGTTTGTGGAGTAGGATGCCGTGGTCTACTGTGTCAAACGCTTTTCTTAGGTCAATAAAAATTCCTAGCGGATATTCCTTATTTTCCAATGCTGTTTAAAGCAGGTCTAGCATTTTTATAATTGCATCATTAGTGCTTTTATTTTTCCTGAATCCAAATTGGCAGGGGTTGAGTATGTTTTGTGACATTATAAATGAATATAGTTTCCTCTGCACGAGTTTCTCGAAGATTTTGGATAGCAATGGTAAGTTTGATATTGGCCTATACAGTTGTTTACGTCTGTAGGGTCACCACCCTTATGTATTGGTGTAACCCTTGCTGTCTTGAGTAGTGTCAGGAAAGTGCTAGTTTCTAGTGACTTGTTAAAAAGTTATGTAATAGCATGCGAAAGGACATGGGCCGCTCGCTTGTACAATAATGGTGGGACGTGAGACAGATTCCCCGAGTTATTTTTAAGTGACTTGATGATCACGGTGACTTCCATGGGCTCAGTTGGTACAAGATTGAAGGAATTTGGGAAAGGAAGGAAGGAAGAGACAGTCCTTGATAACGCACTGACTTTCTTGGGTTATCCTGGGTGGTTAACCCTCCAATTGAAAAATCTGAACAAATCTTATTTTATCTTAACACCCTTACCCCTCTTCAGGAGAGATTCCTTGATGCCAGTGAGGGGTGTTTACTCCAGGGAACTGGACATGTCCTTGCCTTCCTTTGGTTGAACCCGACTGCCTTCCACATTTCTTGGCCCATTTATTGAGATAGAGGTTCAAAGAGGTACTTGCTTACACAGGGTTGAAGATTGAGACACTTATGCAACATAAGGGAATCTTTATTGAAGAAGCATTTTGCCACACAGTGGCTTCATCAGTCCAGTACAAACCAGAAAGGTGTAGGGAGAGGAGAAGTTTGAGGTAATCAGTCCCTCAGCCTGGAGTTGATGTGGTCAGTCCATCAATCTTGTAGAAAGTACAGCATAGGGCCATAAAAGTGGCTTATATACTGTAGTCAGGTGAGGTGAAACGGGAGGCAGCGGGGTTATAGTGGTACCATCCACTATAACCACTAGTCGAAGTAGGTCTTCGTCCTAAGGTTGGACAAGTGTTGAAGAATTCTTTGTATCAAGATCCCATGATGTTGCAGTGTCTGACAGATGTGATTTATCACATCTGTAAAACATAATTTAATGTGAATACCGTCGCTTGACTTAAGTCCACTCTGTGGTTTACCACCAGAGTGTATTATTGGAACTGTCATAATGCTGAGTGCTCATTTGCCTGGCACTTGTTTTATCCCATACTATGTTTTTTTTCTTGTACAGTTATTTAAGTGGCTAATAGCTCCCTAAATAATAGTTTGCACAAGGAAGAAATAACCAGGTTATGGATACATTGATTATATTATAAATACAGTGGGCCCCCGACTTATGATCAGCTCCCAACTCGATTAGATTTTTAGATTTTGCCACTGAAGTGGCTAGTTTATTGTGCACCCCATATCCATCCTGTGGATGGTAGCAGAAGAGCATATGGATACACACAAGGCCCAGGAACTAGGCCCCAAGGGGTTAACATGAATAGATATGGATTTATATCTACATATCTATAGTTCACTTATCTGTTACAAGCAAATTTAGGAAATTTGCTTAGTATATCTGGTATCTTATTTTCATTAATAAGATATCTTGACATGTCACATAGATTATTATACTATCTATCTCTGTATTCCTCAATAAGTGGACAATTAAGCACATAGTGTTCAAGACAGTGACCATATGCCTGATCACATAATTTACATTTAGTTTGATCATCTGTGTCTCTCCCAAACTGCCAGAAGTACTTGTAACCAAGCCTAAGCCTGGCCACTACAACATCAGTCAGTCTGTTCACATTGCATATTGCTCCATAAACATACTTATCTACGTTCATGTTATCATAGTGGGTTATAGATCTACTCAGGCTTCTAATTGCATTCCTATAACAATCATTTTCATTATTTACTTCTCTCCTAAAATTATTCCTAATGCTAGACACAGTTATACCAAAGTTATATTCTACATTCTCCTGGGTACTCTTCTTGGCTAACATATCAACTTTATCATGAAGGAGTAATCCAATGTGTGATGGGATCCATAGCAACTGTACATTAATTCCTGTCCCTGATTTTTGAGTATCTATACCTGGCTTCTCCAATGAGCATGTTATTGGTGTCATTACATGAGTCAAGAGCCTTCAATGATGGCATAGATTACATAGATTACTTGAACAATTATGTAAGTGTATTTTTGGGGGTCTGAAACGGACTAATCTGATTTACAATATTCCTTATGGGAGCAAATTCGTTCGGTAACGGCACCCGAACAGCCTTCTGGAACAAATTAATATCATAAGTCGGGGGTCCACTGTAAATGTAAAGCCCCTGAACTAATATTGATCTGATTTTTTTTATTCACCCTAAGAAAAATCTATCGTAACAATAGGAATAAAATTCACCAGTGCTCTGTATGAGCTGGTCAAATTATGATAAAAAAAAAAAAACAGGCCAAAAATGTGAATTATCCAATGACGAGGATCTACTGAAATTTCTCGTAAATTCTGACTTGGCTGGCAGTAGTCAGTCCTCATTGCTTTTTTATTAATTTTAATTAAAATTTGCTGTTTTTTTCTATTACAAACATGCTAAAATTTAAAATTTTTTATGCTTATAATTTCTACAGTTTTATTTACAATCTTAATTATAGAAAATCTTGTTCTGTTAATGAAAATATAGTATTCTGTATTTTATATCTTTACTATATCAAAATTTCATATTAATACTTCATTTCTTTACTGTTATTTAACTTCTTAACTATACAGGCATGCCCTGCTTATACAGCAAGTAAGGTTCTGGGCTATTGGTGTAAAACTAAAATTGCTGTAAAGTGAATCATATACTTTTCTCATTTTCAAATGCATATAGAAGCCTGATAACATGCTTACACTATCACATTTTAAGTGAGCAATAAAGCTAGACCTAAATAAATACATATAGAGTTCATCCATTACTTACGTTAAAGTGTTTTCATCCTGGATCAGTGAAGAATGGGTATACAGTGGAACTCTGGATTTTGGCCGTAATCCATTCCAGAAGGTCGGCCTAAATCTGAAAAGGGTGAAAAACCGAAGTAATATTTCCTGTGAGAATTAATGTAAATACAATTACAGTGGGCCCCCGGTTATCGGCCGGTTCGGTTATTGGCCAACTCGGTTATTGGCAGGTTTTTTGGCGCCCGGTTATCGGCCGTTTTGGACGCGTCCATCCACCGGCTGGGGCAGCTTGCGCTTCAGTTAGGCTCTGTCTCTCGGTGGCTGAGGAAGCTTCTGCTCATACATCCAAACATTTCGCTTGTTTACCATTGTTTTTAGTGGTTTTTCTTGCAGTGCAACTGTCAAATAAGTAAAGATGGCTCCAAAGAAAGTTCCTAGTAGAGTTCCTGTGGTAAAGAAAGTGAGAAATGCCATGGAATTTAAGCATGAAATGATAGAAAAGTTTGAAAGTGGTATGAAGGTGGTGGAACTTGCCAGGATGTACAGCAAGAATAAGTCAACAATTACATCCATCCTGGCAAAGAAAGAACAAATCAAAGATGCTAATGTTGTAAAAGGAGTAACTTTTGTAACTAAAAGGCAACCAATAATGGAAGATATGGAAAAGTTATTATTATTATTATTGCCGGGATTGATGGGATAAAGATAGAAATGTTAAAAGCAGGTGGGGATATAGTTTTGGAGTGGTTGGTGCAATTATTTAATAAATGTATGGAAGAGGGTAAGGTACCTAGGGATTGGCAGAGAGCATGCATAGTTCCTTTGTATAAAGGCAAAGGGGATAAAAGAGAGTGCAAAAATTATAGGGGGATAAGTCTGTTGAGTATACCTGGCAAAGTGTATGGTAGAGTTATTATTGAAAGAATTAAGAGTAAGACGGAGAATAGGATAGCAGATGAACAAGGAGGCTTTAGGAAAGGTAGGGGGTGTGTGGACCAGGTGTTTACAGTGAAACATATAAGTGAACAGTATTTAGATAAGGCTAAAGAGGTCTTTGTGGCATTTATGGATTTGGAAAAGGCGTATGACAAGGTGGATAGGGGGGCAATGTGGCAGATGTTGCAGGTGTATGGTGTAGGAGGTAGGTTACTGAAAGCAGTGAAGAGTTTTTACGAGGATAGTGAGGCTCAAGTTAGAGTATGTAGGAAAGAGGGAAATTATTTCCCAGTAAAAGTAGGCCTTAGACAAGGATGTGTGATGTCACCGTGGTTAATATATTTATAGATGGGGTTGTAAGAGAAGTAAATGCGAGGGTCTTGGCAAGAGGCGTGGAGTTAAAAGATAAAGAATCACACATAAAGTGGGAGTTGTCACAGTTGCTCTTTGCTGATAACACTGTGCTCTTGGGAGATTCTGAAGAGAAGTTGCAGAGATTGGTGGATGAATTTGGTAGGGTGTGCAAAAGAAGAAAACTGAAAGTGAATACAGGAAAGAGTAAGGTTATGAGGATAACAAAAAGATTAGGTGATGAAAGATTGGATATCAGATTGGAGGGAGAGAGTATGGAGGAGGTGAATGTATTCAGATATTTGGGAGTGGACGTGTCAGCGGATGGGTCTATGAAAGATGAGGTGAATCATAGAATTGATGAGGGGAAAAGGGTGAGTGGTGCACTTAGGAGTCTCTGGAGACAAAGAACTTTGTCCTTGGAGGCAAAGAGGGGAATGTATGAGAGTATAGTTTTACCAACGCTCTTATAAGGGTGTGAAGCATGGGTGATGAATGTTGCAGCGAGGAGAAGGCTGGAGGCAGTGGAGATGTCATGTCTGAGAGCAATGTGTGGTGTGAATATAATGCAGAGAATTCGTAGTTTGGAAGTTAGGAGGAGGTGCGGGATTACCAAAACTATTGTCCAGAAGGCTGAGGAAGGGTTGTTGAGGTGGTTCGGACATGTGGAGAGAATGGAGCGAAACAGAATAACTTCAAGAGTGTATCAGTCTGTAGTGGAAGGAAGGCGGGGTAGGGGTCGGCCTAGGAAAGGTTGGAGGGAGGGGGTAAAGGAGGTTTTGTGTGCGAGGGGCTTGGACTTCCAGCAGGCATGTGTGAGCGTGTTTGATAGGAGTGAATGGAGACAAATGGTTTTTAATACTTGACGTGCTGTTAGAGTGTGAGCAAAGTAACATTTATGAAGGGGTTCAGGGAAACCGGCAGTCCAGACTTGAGTCCTGGAGATGGGAAGTACAGTGCTTGCACTCTGAAGGAGGGGTGTTGCAGTTTAAAAACTGTAGTGTAAAGCACCCTTCTGGCAAGACAGTGATGGAGTGAATGATGGTGAAAGCTTTTCTTTTTCGGGCCACCCTGCCTTGGTGGGAATCGGCCAGTGTGATAATAATAAAAAAAAATTAAGGAAAAAGAAATGGTGGGAGACAGTGTTGTGGAGTCTACTATTTGTGAGAAGGCAAAGCAGTTGCATGAGGATCTTGCAAAGAAAATGCCTGGCACAAGTGCTGTAATTTGTGAATTTAGGGCCAGCAAAGGATGGTTTGATAGATTTCAGAAGAGTAGTGGCAAACAGTGTTGTAAGGCATGGTGAGGCTGCAAGTTTTGACATGTGTGCAGCTGAAAAGTATGTTCACGAATTCCAGGACTATGTAAAGGCCGAAGGATTCGAACCCCAACAAGTGTTCAGTTGTGACGAAACAGGCCTGTTTTGTAAGAAAATGCCAAACAGGACTTACCTTACCCAGGAGGAAAAGGCACTGCCAGGACACAAGCCTATGAAAGACAGGCTTACTCTTTTGTTATGTGGTAATGCTAGTGGGGATTTAAAAGTGAAGCCTTTACTCGTGTATCACTCAGAAAATCCCGGAGTGTTCAAGAAAAACAGTGTCATGAAGAATAGATTGTGTGTGATGTGGAAAGCTAATCATAAGGCATGGGTCACAAGGCAAATTTTCAAATAGTAGGTTAATGATGTGTTTGGCCCAAGTGTGAAAAAATACTTCTTGGAAAAGAAATTGCCATTCAAGTGCCTCCTGGTACTGGACAATGCTCCTGCACATCCTCCAGACTTGCAAGACCAAGTGTTTAGGCAATCAGTTTCAGACACCCAAAAATAATAGCAAAAAATACATTTTTAAAAATTAACTATAGTATTACATACAGAAAACAATGAGAACTAAATGAAATGACTAATGAAATGGATAAAATGAACATTTAACATCACATTTACCTTTATTGAAGATTCTTGTTGACGTATGGAAGACAGGGAGGAGAGAGGGAGAACTGATTATTGTTTGGAAGAGGAATCCCCCTCCATAAGGACTTCAGGTATCAAGTCCCTATCCTGGGTTACTTCCCTTCTTTGTCTTTTACTGGCACTAGGACCAGCTTGAGGGTCACTGCACCCCTGTCACACAAACACACTGTCCAGAGGGGTCTGTTTCTGGTGTCTAAGATTTGTCTGAAGTGGGACAAGGTTTTGTCACTGAACATGTTGCAGATATGGCTTGTTTCAGCTTGGTCAGGGTGATATTTCTCCACAAAACTTTGCACAAATGTCCTTAATCATTGAAGAAGGCACCTTCTTCCCTCTCTCTTCCTCCTCCTCTGAACCAATTTCTTCAGCTGTGGTCTGTTGCTGTTGCAAATGAAGGTCTTGCAGCCCTTCAGTGGTTAGCTCTTCCCTGTGGTCCTCCACAAACTCTTCCACATCCTCGCCACTTGCCTCCAACCCCATGGACTTCCCCAAAGACACAATAGATTCCACAACAGGCAGAGGGTTGACAGGGTCAGGGTCAGCCTCAAACCCTTCAAAATCTTGTCAAGGACACATTCTGGCCTCGATTTTCTTCAAGCAGAGTTAAAAGTCCTGAAAATCACTCCCTGCCAAGCCTTACCTATAAGGCTTATGCAATAGAGGATATTGAAGTAATTCCTCCAGAACTCTCTTACGGTCAATTCAGTGTCAGAGGTCCCCTCAAAGCACCTTTGAAACATTGCTTTTGTGTAGAGTTTTTTGAAGTTAGAAATAACCTACTGGTCCATGGGCTGGATGAGAGGAGTGGCATTAGGAGGCAAGAACTTCTCTGTTAAAAGACTTAACTCCATAGGCAATTGGTCTGCCAAGTTAGGAGGATGAGCAGGAGCATTGTCTAATACCAGGAGGCACTTGAGTGGCAAATTATTTTCCTGGAGGTATTTTTTCACATTTGGGCCAAACACTTCATGGACCCAGTCAATGAAAATTTGCCTTGTGACCCATGCCTTATTAGCTTTCCACAACACATACAATTTACTCTTGACGACATTGTTTTTCTTGAACACTGGGATTTTAAGAGTGATACACCAGTAAAGGCTTCACTTTGAAATCCCCACTAGGGTTACCATAGAACAAAAGAGTAAGCCTATCCTTCATAGGCTTGTATCCTGGCAGTGCCTTTTCCTCATGCATGATGTAGGTCCTCTTTGGCATTTTCTTCCAGAAGAGACCTGTTTCGTCACAATTGAACACTTGTTGGGGGATGAATCCTTCAGCCTCTACATTCTCCTTGAATTCATGCACGAATTCTTCAGCCGCACGTTTGTTTGAACTTGCAGCCTTGCCATGCCTTACAACACTGTGTATGCCACTATGCTTCTTAAATCTGTCAAACCAGCCTTTGCTGGCCTTAAATTCACTAACAGTAGCACTCATTCCAGGCATTTTATTCATGAGATCCACATGCAACTGCCTTGCATTTCGCAAATGATCAACTCCACAACACTATCTCCCGCTAACTGTTTATCGTTGATCCACACAAACAATAACTTCTCCACATCTTCGATAGTTTGTGATCTTTGTTTCATTAGCAAAGATCATAAACACGCTAGATAACAGGGATATCTTGCTACTCCTACGTACACTTTGGTTACACTTCACAGACATGCACATGCATATATATATATACATACATCTAGGTTTTTCTCCTTTTTCTAAATAGCTCTTGTTCTTTATTTCTTCTATTGTCCATGGAGAAGTGGAAAAGAATCTTTCCTCCGTAAGCCATGCGTGTCGTATGAGGCGACTAAAATGCCGGGAGCGATGGGCTAGTAACCCCTTCTCCTGTAGACATTTACTAAAAAAGAGAAGAAGAAAAACTTTATAAAACTGGGATGCTTGAATGTGCGTGGATGTAGTGCGGATGACAAGAAACAGATGATTGCTGATGTTATGAATGAAAAGAAGTTGGATGTCCTGGCCCTAAGCAAAACAAAGCTGAAGGGGGTAGGGGAGTTTCGGTGGGGGGAAATAAATGGGATTAAATCTGGAGTATCTGAGAGAGTTAGAGCTAAGGAAGGGATAGCAGTAATGTTGAAGGATCAGTTACGGAAGGAGAAAAGAGAATATGAATGTGTAAATTCAAGAATTATGTGGACTAAAGTAAAGGTTGGATGCGAAAAGTGGGTCATAATAAGCGTGTATGCACCTGGAGAAGAGAGGAATGTACAGGAGAGAGAGAGATTTTGGGAGATGTTAAGTGAATGTATAGGAACCTTTGAACCAAGTGAGAGAGTAATTGTGGTAGGGGACCTGAATGCTAAAGTAGGAGAAACTTTTAGAGAGGGTGTGGTAGGTAAGTTTGGGGTGCCAGGTGTAAATGATAATGGGAGCCCTTTGATTGAACTTTGTATAGAAAGGGGTTTAGTTATAGGTAATACATATTTTAAGAAAAAGAGGATAAATAAGTATACAAGATATGATGTAGGGCGAAATGACAGTAGTTTGTTGGATTATGTATTGGTAGATAAAAGACTGTTGAGTAGACTTCAGGATGTACATGTTTATAGAGGGGCCACAGATATATCAGATCACTTTTTAGTTGTAGCTACACTGAGAGCAAAAGGTAGATGGGATACAAGGAGAATAGAAGCATCAGGGAAGAGAGAGGTGAAGGTTTATAAACTAAAAGAGGAGGCAGTTAGGGTAAGATATAAACGGCTATTGGAGGATAGATGGGCTAATGAGAGCATAGGCAATGGGGTCGAAGAGGTATGGGGTGGGTTTAAAAATGTAGTGTTAGAGTGTTCAGCAGAAGTTTGTGGTTACAGGAAAGTGGGTGCGGGAGGGAAGAGGAGCGATTGGTGGAATGATGATGTAAAGAGAGTAGTAAGGGAGAAAAAGTTAGTATACAAGAAGTTTTTACAAAGTAGAAGTGAAGCAAGGAGGGAAGAGTATATGGAGAAAAAGAGAAAGGTTAAGAGAGTGGTGAAGCAATGTAAAAAGAGAGCAAATGAGAGAGTGGGTGAGATGTTATCAACAAATTTTGTTCAAAATAAGAAAAAGTTTTGGAGTGAGATTATCAAGTTAAGGAAGCCTAGAGAACAAATGGATTTGTCAGTTAAAAATAGGAGAGGAGAGTTATTAAATGGAGAGTTAGAGGTATTGGGAAGATGGAGGGAATATTTTGAGAAATTGTTAAATTTGATGAAGATAGGGAAGCTGTGATTTCGTGTATAGGGCAAGGAGGAATAACATCTTGTAGGAGTGAGGAAGAGCCAGTTGTGAGTGTGGGGGAAGTTCGTTAGGCAGTAGGTTAAATGAAGGGGGGTAAGGCAACTGGGATTGATGGGATAAATTAAACATGTTAAAAGCAGGTGGGGATATAGTTTTGGAGTTGTTGGTGCAATTATTTAATAAATGTATGGAAGAGGGTAAGGTACCTAGGGATTGGCAGAGAGCATGCATAGTTCCTTTGTATAAAGGCAAAGGGGACAAAAGAGAGTGCAAAAATTATAGGGGGATAAGTCTGTTGGTAAAGTGTATGGTACAGTTATTATTGAAAGAATTAAGAGTAAGATGGAGAATAGGATAGCAGATGAACAAGGAGGCTTTAGGAAAGGTAGGAGGTGTGTGGACCAGGTGTTTACAATGAAACATATAAGTGAACAGTATTTAGATAAGGCTAAAGAGGTTTTTGTGGCATTTATGGATTTGGAAAAGGCATATGACAGGGTGGGTGGATAGGGGGGCAATGTGGCAGATGTTGCAGGTGTATGGTGTAGGAGGTAGGTTACTGAAAGCAGTGAAGAGTTTTTATGAGGATAGTGAGGCTCAAGTTAGAGTATGTAGGAAAAAGGGAGATTATTTCCCAGTAAAATTAGGCCTTAGACAAGGATGCGTGATGTCACCATGGTTGTTTAATATATTGATAGATGGGGTTGTAAGAGAAGTAAATGCGAGGGTCTTGGCAAGAGGCATGGAGTTAAAAGATAAAGAATCACACAAAGTGGGAGTTGTCACAGTTGCTCTTTGCTGATGACACTGTGCTCTTGGGAGATTCTGAAGAGAAGTTGCAGAGGTTGGTGGATGAATTTGGTAAGGTATGCAAAAGAAGAAAATTAAAAGTGAATACAAGGAAGAGTAAGGTTATGAGGATAACAATAAGATTAGGTGATGAAAGATTGGATATCAGATTGGAGGGAGAGAGTATGGAGGAGGTGAATGTATTCAGATATTTGGGAGTGGACGTGTCAGCGGATGGGTCTATGAAAGATGAGGTGAATCATAGAATTGATGAGGGGAAAAGGGTGAGCGGTGCACTTAGGAGTCTGTGGAGACAAAGAACTTTGTCCTTGGAGGCAAAGAGGGGAATGTATGAGAGTATAGTTTTACCAATGCTCTTTTATGGGTGTGAAGCATGGGTGATGAATGTTGCAGCGAGGAGAAGGCTGGAGGCAGTGGAGATGTCATGTCTGAGGGCAACGTGTGGTGTGAATATAATGCAGAGAATTCGTAGTTTGGAAGTTAGGAGGAGGTGCGGGATTACCAAAACTGTTGTCCAGAGGGCTGAGGAAGGGTTGTCGAGGTGGTTCGGACATGTAGAGAGAATGGAGCGAAACAGAATGACTTCAAGAGTGTATCAGTCTGTAGTGGAAGGAAGGCGGGTAGGGGTCGGCCTAGGAAAGGTTGGAGGGAGGGGGTAAAGGAGGTTTTGTGTGCGAGGGGCTTGGACTTCCAGCAGGCATGCGTGAGCGTGTTTGATAGGAGTGAATGGAGACAAATGGTTTTTAATACTTAATGTGCTGTTGGAGTGTGAGCAAAGTAACATTTATGAAGGGATTCAGGGAAACCGGCAGGCCGGACTTGAGTCCTGGAGATGGGAAGTACAGTGCCTGCACTCTGAAGGAGGGGTGTTAATGTTGCAGTTTAAAAACTGTAGTGTAAAGCACCCTTCTGGCAAGACAGTGATGAAGTGAATGATGGTGAAAGTTTTTCTTTTTCGTGCCACCCTGCCTTGGTGGGAATCGGCCAGTGTGTTAATAATAATAAAAATTATGTGTTTCACTGTAAACACCTAGTCCACACACCCCCTACCTTTCCTAAAGCCTCCTTGTTCATCTGCTATCCTATTCTCCGTCTTACCTGTATCTGTTCCGTATTTATTATTTAGATATGCTGTGCAGTATTATGCCACTTTGTACTTTGGTATGTGCTAAATCCATATTTTGTTATTATTATAGTTTCACTATATTTGCTAGTTTTAATTTACCATCACTGGACTGTAATCCTGAATTTACTGGCAGAAAACAAAAATTCATTAATTTTTTCTTTTATTTTATTATCAAGTAAATGTAATGATATTACCTATATTTATATTATATTTCTCTGCCCCGTACAGTTGATAGTTCCTGCATCATCTTTGTCCCTGCTTTTATTTTTCTATGCTTTTGATAGTATACTAATCATTTATATTATCTCAATACATTGTACTATGTTGTAAGTTTTTATTAATATATTAGCTTACTACTAGTACCATTATTGCACAGATAGTACACTGCCTTGATTTGTATATCTGACTCCTAAACTGTATTTTGTACTCTGTAGAACCTATATTTGCATTTATTTTTCTCTACGTGTCTCCGTTGTTGTTTTGCATTGTTGTACTACATTGTACTTTCATTTTGTTCCATATTATACCTTAAGCTGGACTAAGTTGCACTTATTATATTGCTGTAAAATCTCAGTTGATATTGCTACCTCATTATTATTATTATTGTTGGCATTGCATTTAATACCTTTCTTGTTATCACAATATTTTGTTTCATCTTTGATAAATTAGTTTTTATAATCAACAAATTATTACTTCACTTTTTGCCTAATATCAGACAGTTATGTTACCTTGATTGATATTTTATTACTACCTTACTGTTTTATTTTTCCAGTTAATTTTTTTATTGTAACTTGGCATTATTGTAATACATTGCTTTTTATATTGCTCCACAGTGTACGTGCCTTACTTTTTTAATTTTATTTTATACTTATTCTATATAATCTCAGTGCTGATACTACTACATGCTCATGTTATTGGCATTCCCTTGATACTATTCAAGCATTTCGAATATTAGCAATGTTGTCTTCACTACTACATCAGTTCTTCTGTTGAGCCACTACCCCTTGTTGTTCATGAATGTTCACATTGATCTTGAGTTAAATGTTACCTCTGACTTCCTCTAATAACCAGTTCACTATAGATTAAGACTGAAAATATTACACAACCAACCTTGTAAACAGTACCTTCAAGAATAACAAGAACTTATCAGTAGTCATCTACAGTTCTTATCACTGTGATGACATTGGTACACTGCTACTGTCACTGAATACTAACCTAGCATTCATTATTCTTACAGAAACATGGGTAAAGCACGATACAACACATACATACACAGTATAACTTGCCTGAGTACACAACCATCACAACTCTGCTATACTAATTACACAAAATGTATAAATTCTGAATACCATAGATGATTTTGTTTAATTTGTACTTCCATACTTCCCAACCATTTGGGGGAGGGGTGATAGAGGATGGGCTCTAATTCTTTACGAAAGATTGTCACCACCTCACATAAACAAAATTGTGAGAAAATCGTGTACTACACTAGCCAGCTATAAAATAGTTTTTTAAATGCAGCATATGGTTGGAAAGATCATAAAGTCATTGACAAGTGTTACAAGCAAAATTATTATATGTAGTGACCATGTGGTGCCCACACCTAAAAAACTGTATGGCTAAGATTGCAAAAATACAAAGAAAAAGTTACAATAAAGGCTTAAAACACTAAACTTTTATATGTAGGCTGATAAGAGGAAAAGAGGAGACATGATGATATTTAAGGTCACAAGACAATATGAAAAAATGGATAAAAAGTATTTATTAGTTTGGTACTTTAAACAGGGACAACAAGAGGCTAAGTTGAGGGTATGGTACTGTAAGAGATAAGATAAGATTTTGTTTGGATTTTTAACTTTGGAGGGTTAGCCACTTAGGATAACCCAAGAAAAGTAGTGTGTCATCGAGGGACTGTCTGTCTTATTTTCATTTGGGTCTTCAATTTTGTCCTCCAGGATACGACCCACACCAGTCGACTAACATCCAAGTACCTACTTGCTTACCAGGTGACAGGGACCGCAGGTGTAAGAAAACACACCCATTGTTTCCAGCCTTGTTGGGAATTGAGCCACAGACACTCAATGTGTGAAGCGAGGGCGTTTCCTACCAGGCTACGGTCCACCGTGCAAACCTGTTGTGTTAAGGGCTACCTGGTTTTGTATAAAGTATTTTCTGTTTTATGTTATGAGTCTATTTGCTTTTCATTCATTTTCTTTTTGAAGTACACAAAACGGGTTTGTAAGTTTGTTTAACACTTCGGCTGTCGCAAGCCCAAGTCTGAAACTGTCTTCCTATGTCGCAAAATGTTTGAAAAAAAAAAAATTCTTAGTGAAATGTTAGGATTAATTTGCTGAGCGTTTTAAGCCTAAAAAATTTTTTTTCCCATCAGTACTTCCCGAGATATAGAGGCGTAAAATTGCCAGAAAATGAGCCGCGTATGGCAACAGTGGCAAATGCCACTCGCCCAGTAAACTTTTTTTAATCCCATTCGAAGGTTTCTTGTTTTTTCCACTACTTCAGTTTTTCAGGTAACTTATGTGGCCTGTGAGACCAAAGTAAGGTGCAACATACATATATACACTTGTTGTATGCAACACAATAAGCACACAAACATTGTCATCAACATATTGTTTACAAAACTTTTTTACACAAACAATACAAAATTTTTTTTATTGTTGTTCTATAATATATATATATATATATATATATATATATATATATATATATATATATATATATATATATATATATATATATATATATATATATATATATATTTTATTTATTTATTATCACACTGGCCGATTCCCACCAAGGCAGGGTGGCCCGAAAAAGAAAGACTTTCACCATCATTCACTCCATCACTGTCTTGCCAGAAGGGTGCTTTACACTACAGTTTTTAAACTGCAACATTAACACCCCTCCTTCAGAGTGCAGGCACTGTACTTCCCATCTCCAGGACTCAAGTCCGGCCTGCCGGTTTCCCTGAACCCCTTCATAAATGTTACTTTGCTCACACTCCAACAGCACGTCAAGTATTAAAAACCATTTGTCTCCATTCACTCCTACCAAACACGCTCACGCATGCCTGCTGGAAGTCCAAGCCCCTCGCACACAAAACCTCCTTTACCCCCTCCCTCCAACCTTTCCTAGGCCGACCCCTACCCCGCCTTCCTTCCACTACAGACTGATACACTCTTGAAGTTATTCTGTTTCACTCCATTCTCTCCACATGTCCGAACCACCTCAACAACCCTTCCTCAGCCCTCTGGACAACAGTTTTGGTAATCCCGCACCTCCTCCTAACTTCCAAACTACGAATTCTCTGCATTATATTCACACCACACATTGCTCTCAGACATGACATCTCCACTGCCTCCAGCCTTCTCCTCGCTGCAACATTCATCACCCATGCTTCACACCCATATAAGAGCGTTGGTAAAACTATACTCTCATACATTCCCCTCTTTGCCTCCAAGGACAAAGTTCTTTGTCTCCACAGACTCCTAAGTGCACCACTCACCCTTTTCCCCTCATCAATTCTATGATTCACCTCATCTTTCATAGACCCATCCGCTGACACGTCGACTCCCAAATATCTGAATACATTCACCTCCTCCATACTCTCTCCCTCCAATCTGATATCCAATCTTTCATCACCTAATCTTTTTGTTATCCTCATAACCTTACTCTTTCCTGTATTCACTTTCAGTTTTCTTCTTTTGCACACCCTACCAAATTCATCCACCAATCTCTGCAACTTCTCTTCAGAATCTCCCAAGAGCACAGTGTTATGAGCAAAGAGCAACTGTGACAACTCCCACTTTATGTGTGATTCTTTATCTTTTAACTCCATGCCTCTTGCCAAGACCCTCGCATTTACTCCTCTTACAACCCCATCTATAAATATATTAACCACGGTGACATCACACATCCTTGTCTAAGGCCTACTTTTACTGGGAAATAATTTCCCGCTTTCCTACATACTCTAACTTGAGCCTCACTATCCTCGTAAAAACTCTTCACTGCTTTCAGTAACCTACCTCCTACACCATACACCTGCAACATCTGCCACATTGCCCCCCTATCCACCCTGTCGTACGCCTTTTCCAAATCCATAAATGAATGCCACAAAGACGTCTTTAGCCTTATCTAAATACTGTTCACTTATATGTTTCACTGTAAACACCTGGTCCACACACCCCCTACCTTTCCTAAAGCCTCCTTGTTCATCTGCTATCCTATTCTCCGTCTTACTCTTAATTCTTTCAATAATAACTCTACCATACACTTTGCCAGGTATACTCAACAGACTTATCCCCCTATAATTTTTGCACTCTCTTTTATCCCCTTTGCCTTTATACAAAGGAACTATGCATGCTCTCTGCCAATCCCTAGGTACCTTACCCTCTTCCATACATTTATTAAATAATTGCACCAACCACTCCAAAACTATATCCCCACCTGCTTTTAACATTTCTATCTTTATCCCATCAATCCCGGCTGCCTTACCCCCTTTCATTTTGCCTACTGCCTCACGAACTTCCCCCATACTCACAACTGGCTCTTCCTCACTCCTAGAAGATGTTGTTCCTCCTTGCCCTGTACACGAAATCACAGCTTCCCTATCTTCATCAACATTTAACAATTCCTCAAAATATTCCCTCCATCTTCCCAATACCTCTAACTCTCCATTTAATAACTCTCCTCTCCTATTTTTAACTGACAAATCCATTTGTTCTCTAGGCTTTCTTAACTTGTTAATCTCACTCCAAAACTTTTTCTTATTTTCAACAAAATTTGTTGATAACATCTCACCCACTCTCTCATTTGCTCTCTTTTTACATTGCTTCACCACTCTCTTAACCTCTCTCTTTTTCTCCATATACTCTTCCCTCCTTGCATCACTTCTACTTTGTAAAAACTTCTCATATGCTAACTTTTTCTCCCTTACTACTCTCTTCACATCATCATTCCACCAATCGCTCCTCTTCCCTCCCGCACCCACTTTCCTGTAACCACAAACTTCTGCTGAACACTCTAACACTACATTTTTAAACCTACCCCATACCTCTTCGACCCCATTGCCTATGCTCTCATTAGCCCATCTATCCTCCAATAGCTGTTTATATCTTACCCTAACTGCCTCCTCTTTTAGTTTATAAACCTTCACCTCTCTCTTCCCTGATGCTTCTATTCTCCTTGTATCCCATCTACCTTTTACTCTCAGTGTAGCTACAACTAGAAAGTGATCTGATATATCTGTGGCCCCTCTATAAACATGTACATCCTGAAGTCTACTTAACAGTCTTTTATCTACCAATACATAATCCAACAAACTACTGTCATTTCGCTCTACATCATATCTTGTATACTTATTTATCCTCTTTTTCTTAAAATATGTATTACCTATAAACCCCTTTCTATACAAAGTTCAATCAAAGGGCTCCCATTATCATTTACTCCTGGCACCCCAAACTTACCTACCACACCCTCTCTAAAAGTTTCTCCTACTTTAGCATTCAGGTCCCCTACCACAATTACTCTCTCACTTGGTTCAAAGGCTCCTATACATTCACTTAACATCTCCCAAAATCTCTCTCTCTCCTCTGCATTCCTCTCTTCTCCAGGTGCATACACGGTTATTATGACCCACTTCTCGCATCCAACCTTTTCTTTAATCCACATAATTTTTGAATTTACACATTCATATTCTCGTTTCTCCTTCCATAACTGATCATTCAACATTACTGCTACCCCTTCCTTTGCTCTAACTCTCTCAGATACTCCAGATTTAATCCCATTTATTTCCCCCCACCGAAACTCCCCTACCCCCTTCAGCTTTGTTTCGCTTAGGGCCAGGACATCCAACTTCTTTTCATTCATAACATCAGCAATCATCTGTTTCTTGTCATCCGCACTACATCCATGCACATTTAAGCATCCCAGTTTTATAAAGTTTTTCTTCTTCTCTTATTTAGTAAATGTCTACAGGAGAAGGGGTTACTAGCCCATTGCTCCCGGCATTTTAGTCGCCTCGTACGACACGCATGGCTTACGGAGGAAAGATTCTTTTCCACTTCCCCATGGACAATAGAAGAAATAAAGAAGAACAAGAGCTATTTAGAAAAAGGAGAAAAACCTAGATGTATGTATATATATACAGTGGACCCCCGGTTAACGATATTTTTTCACTCCGTAAGTATGTTCAGGTGCCAGTACTGACCGAATTTATTCCCATAAGGAATATTGTGAAGTAGATTAGTCCATTTCAGACCCCCAAACATACACGTACAAATGCACTTACATAAATACACTTACATAATTGGTCGCATTCGGAGGTAATCGTTATGCGGGGGTCCACTGTATTTGCATGTGCGTGTCTGTGAAGTGTGACCAAAGTGTAAGTAGGAGTAGCAAGATATCCCTGTTATCTAGCGTGTTTATGAGACAGAAAAAGAAACCAGCAATCCTACCATCATGCAAAACAGTTACAGGTTTCTGTTTCACAGTCATCTGGCAGGACGGTAGTACTTCCCTGGGTGGTTGCTGTCTACCAACCTACTACCTACGGTTCACTGTATATATACGTAATATAAAGTCCGAGGCAGCTACGGTGAAAAGCTCTGTTCCACAAGGCACAGTACTCGCTCCCATCTTGTTCCTCATCCTCATATCCGACATAGACAAGGATGTCAGCCACAGCACCGTGTCTTCCTTTGCAGATGACACCCGAATCTGCATGACAGTGTCTTCCATTGCAGACACTGCAAGGCTCCAGGCGGACATAAACCAAATCTTTCAGTGGGCTGCAGAAAACAATATGAAGTTCAACGATGAGAAATTTCAATTACTCAGATATGGTAAACATGAGGAAATTAAATCTTCATCAGAGTACAAAACAAATTCTGGCCACAAAATAGAGCGAAACACCAACGTCAAAGACCTGGGAGTGATTATGTCGGAGGATCTCACCTTCAAGGACCATAACATTGTATCAATCGCATCTGCTAGAAAAATGACAGGATGGATAATGAGAACCTTCAAAACTAGGGAGGCCAAGCCCATGATGACACTCTTCAGGTCACTTGTTCTACCTAGGCTGGAATATTGCTGCACACTAACAGCACCTTTCAAGGCAGGTGAAATTGCCGACCTAGAAAATGTACAGAGAACTTTCACGGCGCGCATAACGGAGATAAAACACCTCAATTACTGGGAGCGCTTGAGGTTCCTAAACCTGTATTCCCTGGAACGCAGGAGGGAGAGATACATGATTATATACACCTGGAAAATCCTAGAGGGACTAGTACCGAACTTGCACACGAAAATCACTCACTACGAAAGCAAAAGACTTGGCAGACGATGCACCATCCCCCCAATGAAAAGCAGGGGTGTCACTAGCACGTTAAGAGACCATACAATAAGTGTCAGGGGCCCGAGACTGTTCAACTGCCTCCTAGCACACATAAGGGGGATTACCAACAGACCCCTGGCAGTCTTCAAGCTGGCACTGGACAAGCACCTAAAGTCAGTTCCTGATCGGCCGGGCTGTGGCTCGTACGTTGGTTTGCATGCAGCCAGCAGCAACAGCCTGGTTGATCAGGGGCTGATCCACCAGGAGGCCTGGTCACAGACCGGGCCGCGGGGGCGTTGACCCCCGAAACTCTCTCCAGGTAAACTCCAGATAATATATATACATATACATATTATATATATATATATATATATATATATATATATATATATATATATATATATATATATATATATATATATATATATATATATATATATATATATATATATATATATATATACATACATACATACAGACACACACACCTACCATCCGACTTACGACCACTCAACTTACGACCGTGTTTTTTATGCCAAATTTCTGGGAAATAAACAACTATTTGTGTTGTACACAGTGTTTATCCTAAACCTTACAGTATAAAATACAGTACTAACAACATAAAAAGTGAAGTAAAACATGAAATACCAAAATAAAAGAATAAAATAAAGTCATTATAAAAATGTTTTGTTGATATTCAGTAGTAAAGTTCGACTTATGGCCATTTCGACTTACGACCGGTTTCTCGGAACCAAACTCGATCGTAAGTCGGATGGTAGGTGTATATGGTAGTGATGTATGGTGCCATGTATAGTAGTGATGTATGGTGACATGTATGGTATTGTGCTATGATGTGTATGGTAGTGATGTATGGTGACATGTATGGTAGTGTTGTATGGTGATGTATGGCAGTGTAGTAGTGATCATTAGTGTTGTGTTGTGTACTGATATGTTGTGTTGTGTAATGATGTGTAGTGTTGTGTACTGATGTGTAGTGATTATTAGTGATGTGTAATTATCATTAGTGAAGTATAGTGATCATTAGTGATGTGTAGTGATCATTAGTGATGTGTAGTGATCATTAGCAATGTGTAGTTATCATTAGTGATGTGTAATTATCATTTATTTATTTTATTTATTTATTTACAATTTGAGCACACATACAGAGGTACAAAAAAAATACAGATAAGAGCAGCATGCCAAAGCCACTTATACTATGCATAGCATTACGGGCTGGCTTAAAATTAACTTAAGATTAACTAAGCAATGGTGAAATCAGTGATAAAACATTAATGTAAACAGATTACTATAAAGCACACGTGAGTATTACAAAGACAGGTCATATGGTTGCATGCATTGTTGTACATTCAGTCATATGGAGTATTCTGTTAGGTAGTGTATTTAAAAAATAATAAAGTTAGATTGGGTTTTAGATTTAACATTTATGTGATATAATTGTGAGAAACATTTAAGATATACAATTTATAAGGTTCAGTTATTCAGTATTTATTTGGTATTGGGTGAGTAAGTGATCTTTGAGAAGAGACTTGAATTTATAAACAGGTAGTGTTTCTTTTATATTTACAGGTAATGAATTCCAGATTTTAGGGCCTTTTATGTGCATTGAGTTTTTGCATAGTGTGAGATGGACACGAGGAACATCAAAGAGTGATCTGTGCCTTGTGTTATGGTCATGTGTTCTGTTGAGGTTGGCAAGGAGATGTTTGAGGGGAGGGTTAATATCAGAGTTAAGTGTTCTATGTATGTAATAGGTGCAGTAATAAGTATGGATGTTTTGTATGGTGAGTAGATTTAGTGTATTGAATATTGGTGGAGTGTGCTGCCTGTAGTGAGAATTTGTTATCATTCTAACTGCAGCCTTTTGTTGGGTAATTAGTGGTCTGAGATGGTTAATTGTTGTTGAGCCCCATGCACAAATTCCATAGGTGAGATAGGGGTAAATAAGAGAGTGATATAGGGCCAGGAGGGCTGACTGTGGAGCATAGTACCGTATCTTCGATAGTATGCCTACAGTCTTGGAAATTTTCTTAGAAATTTGTTGTATATGTGTATGAAATTTGAGTATTATCAAGGTGGATTCCTAAGAATTTTCCCTCTGTTAGCTTTGTGATAGGTGATCCATTTATCATTATGTTAAGAGGGACATCTGTAGCTCTGTTACCAAACTGAATGAAGTAGGTTTTGTCAATGTTTAGTGTAAGTTTGTTAGTCCTCATCCAGGTAGATATTTTCTGTAATTCGGTATTTACAGTATTGGCTAGCGTGACTGGGCTCGGGTGAGAGAAGACGTATGTAGTGTCATCTGCAAATAGTGTGGGTTTGAGTAATTGCGAAGCATTTGGTAGGTCATTTATGTATAGGAGAAAGAGAAGAGGGCCAAGGACACTTCCCTGTGGGACACCAACTGTAATTGGTTGTGCAGAAGAGTTTGCCCCATTTGCGTACACATATTGGCTTCTTTTGCTGAGGTATGACTTGAGGTAGTTGAGGGAGTGCCCTCTTATACCATAGTGTGACAATTTTACGTGGAGCAAGTCATGGTCAACTGTATCAAAAGCTTTACGTAAGTCAATGAAGATCCCCAGTGGGACTTCTTTTTTCTCTATTGCAGTGTATATATGTTCTAGCATGTGTATAATAGCATCATTAGTATTTTTATTAGGCCTGAATCCAAATTGGCAGGGGTTGAGTATGTTTTCGGAGATAAGGTAGGAGTAGATTCGTTTATGAATTAATTTTTCGAAGATTTTTGAGAGAGGGTGTAAGTTGGATATTGGCCTATAGTTATTCAACTCTGTTTGGTCTCCTCCTTTGTGAATCGGGGTGACCCTTGCTATTTTGAGTACTGTAGGGAAGGTGGAGGATTCAATGGATTTGTTAAAGAGTGTTGCAATGATTGGTGATAGCACATGTGACACTTTTTTGTATATAAAGGGTGGTAAGGTATTTAAATCTCCTGCCTTGTTTTTTAGTGCGTTGATAATAAGGGAGACTTCGTATGGGTTAGTCGGAGCTAGGAACAGTGTGTTCGGGTAGTTGCCGGTGAGGTAGTCATTTGGTGGGGTATCTGAGCTTGGGATTTTATTGGCAAGGTTTTGTCCTATAGTGGAGAAGAAATCATTGAGTCTGTTTGCTGTTTCTGTTGGTGGGAGTTGGGGTTCATCTGATTTTGCTAATTTTATTTCGCTATTTCGTGATATCTTTTTTGTTCCCAGAATTTCTGATAGGGTTTTCCAGGTCTTTTTTATATCACCTCGTAAGTTGGATAATCCGTTCTCATAATACAATTTTTTTGCCCTTCTTATCAGGCTGGTTAGGATTGACGAGTAACGTTTTGTTTGGTCTCTGGTTATGTGACCCATTCTGTACTGTTTTTCATATTGGTGTTTTGTATTTATGGATTTGAGAATGCTGGGTGTTAGCCAGGGACTGTTCAGTCTCTTAGCTGTCATCTGTTTAGTTTTTTTAGGGCAGTGCTTGTTATAGAGGTATTGGGTCTTTTTTATAAAATTATTAATACATTCGTCAATATCTGTATAGATTTCTAGCTCAGTGTGCCAGTCAATGTTTGCTACTGCTGTTGTGAAGTTATTAATGGCTGCCTCATTGTGAAGTCTGAAGGTGACTTTAGTAGTGTCTTGGGGTAGTTTACCAAGAGTTATGAGGAAAGTAGGGTAGTGGTCTGTGGTATTATCTGTAATTATGCCTGATTTTAAAGGGGATATGGTGTTGGTCCAGACGTGGTCAAGTAGGGAAACACTAGTCTCTGTAACTCTTGTAGGTTTTGTTACTGTTGGTAGCAACATACAGTTACTCATTGTGTTTGTGAATTCAGTAACGTGTGGGTCCTGGTCTTTCAGGAGATTTATATTTAAGTCACCTGAGAGTAGTAAGTGATCTTTGTTCATGCGTGCATCAGTTATCATACTTCCTAGGTTTTGACTAAATTGGCTAATGTTTGACTGTGGAACTCTGTAGATGTTTATCAATGTGAGAGGTTTTTGTAGGTATTTGGATTTGAATTTGGCTATTATATATTCCCCATGTTCATCCCTTGTGCAGGTATTAGTGATACATTCTAGTTGGTCTGAGTAGTATATGGCTGTGCCACCCCCTTGTTGGTCTGGCCTACAGTTGTGTATGGCTGTGTAACCAAGAATGGCATAGACATCTGTACTATCAGGCTTTAGCCAGGTTTCAGTTAGTGTAATGATGGACATATTGGCATGTAAGGAATTTAGTAATGCTATGAGGTCATCGTAATGCTTGCTTAAAGATCTGATATTGTTGTTAAAGATAGTTATGTTGTTGTTGGCACTGAGAAGTGCCTTTGATTGTTCTGCAGTGTAGTAATTACAGTAACTGTTTGATTCATTTAAGTCATTAAATAAGAGGTTGGTATCAAGATCAATGCTTGTAATCATAAGATTTGTAGTGAATCTATAGTTAGAATTAGGTATAAAACAAAGTAAATAGTCTTAAGCTAAAAAATAGCACCTGAATTATTTAACAAATGTAAAATAATGAGCTAAGGTTTTTTTTTTTTTTTTTTTTTTTTTTTTTTTTTTTTAAGCTAAAATAAAGGAGACAATATAAAAGGGACTAATACAAATAAAGTGATGATCAAATAATGGAGCTTGGGAATATGATAGTAGGTAGTACTATAAAGGTAATTCTTTAAAGTTAGAATTATAGTATAAAATTATAATATAAAAGGGACTAATATAAGTTGTGGTGAACAATAAAGTGGTAATCAAATAAATGAGCTTTGGAATATAATGGCAAAATTGTGAACTTATTCTACTTTAGCACCTGAGAATAGCACCTTGATTATTTTAACAATTGTGAATATATAAACTAGGGTAGTTATATAAAGCTAAAATAAAGGAGAAAATATATAAGGGACTAAAATTAAGTAATGGTAAACAAAGTTAAATGGACAGATGGTCACTATGAAATAATATTGGTTTAGGAGTAAGATTTGATTTGTAATATTAAATAAATTGAGCAGTTTATTGCACAATAAAAAGTAAAAAAAAAAAAAAAAAAAATGAGGTAGTTGGTACTAGCTAGCAAAAGATAGTTTTGGTACTTGCAAAAAAGTAATTGGAATATACACTAATTGTATACACAATGAAAAGTGACTAAAAAACAAGTAGTGATAAACAAAATTAAATGGACAGGTAAGAATAATGAATATTATCATTAGTGATGTACAGTGATCATTAGTGATGTGTACCTGGAGTTTACCTGGAGAGGGTTTTGAGGGTCAACATTAACTATGCATCATCAATGGAAACTAAGAACCCCAATGGAAATGAGTAACTGTCTTTTTTCACAGTTGTTAGATAATTTACTATGTTACTATGTATAACAATCATAGACACTTAAATTTTTGTAAGTGTACTTGTGTGTACTTGTACCTAAATAAACTTAGGGTTTGGTTGAAGTTTCTTCTGAGTAAACTTACTTAGATGAGGGTCCGGGTTCGATTCACGGCACATGATAGATACATTGGACTTGTTTCCTTACACTGACTGTATATGTTCACCCATCAGTAAAGTGGGAACCTGGGTATCAGTCAACTGGTGTGGGTCACATCCTGGAAGTTAGTGGACTGGTGGGGGTCGCATCCTGGTAATTAGTGGACTGCTGTGGGTCCCATCCTGGGTGTTAGTGGACTGGTGTGGGTAACATCCTGGGTGTTAGTGGACTGGTGTGAGTAACATCCTGGGTGTTAGTGGACTGGTGTGGGTCACATCCTGGGTGTTAGTGGACTGGTGTGGGTAACATCCTGGGTGTTAGTGGACTGGTGTGGGTAACATCCTGGGTGTTAGTGGACTGGTGTGGGTAACATCCTGGGTGTTAGTGGACTGGTGTGGGTCACATCCTGGGTGTTAGTGGACTGGTGTGGGTAACATCCTGGGTGTTAGTGGACTGGTGTGGGTAACATCCTGGGTGTTAGTGGACTGGTGTGGGTCGCATCCCCTACCACTCCCTGACACCACCCCCCACCATCCCCTACCACTCCCTGACACCACCCCCACCATCCCCTACCACTCCCGACACCACCCCCCACCTTCCCTTACCACTCCCTGACACCACCCCCCACCATCCCCTACCACTCCCTGACACCACCCGCACCATCCCCTACCACTCCCCAACACCACCCCCACACCACCCCCACACCACCCCCCACCATCCCCTACCACTCCCCGACACCACCCCCCACCATCCCTTACCACTCCCCGACACCACCCCCCACCATCCCCTACCACTCCCTGACACCACCTCACACCATCCCCTACCACTCCCCGACACCACCTCCCGCCATCCCCTACCACTCCCCGACACCACCCCCCACCATCCCCTACCACTCCCCGACACCACCCCCCACCATCCCCTACCACTCCCCGACACCACCCCCCACCATCCCCTACCACTCCCCGACACCACTACCCACCATCCCCTACCACTCCCCGACACCATCCCCCACCATCCCCTACCACTCCCCGACACCACCCCCCACCATCCCCTACCACTCCCCGACACCACCCCCCACCATCCCCTACCACTCCCCGACACCACCTCCCACCATCCCCTACCACTCCCTGACACCACCCCCCACCATCCCCTACCACTCCCTGACACCACCCCCCACCATCCCCTACCACTCCCTGACACCACCCCCCACCATCCCCTACCACTCCCCGACACCACCTCCCACCATCCCCTACCACTCCCCGACACCATCCCCTACCACTCCCCAACACCACCCCCCACCATCCCCTACCACTCCCCGACACCACCCCCCACCATCCCCTACCACTCCCCGACACCACCACCCACCATCCCCTACCACTCCCCAACACCACCCCCCACCATCCCCTACCACGCCCCGACACCCCCCCCCACCATCCCCGACACCACTCCCCAACACCCCCCCCCCCCATCCCCGACACCACCTCCCGCCATTCCTTACCACTCCCCGACACCACCCCTCACCATTCCCTACCACTCCCCGACACCACCTCCTTCCATCCCCTACCACTCCCTGACACCACCCCCCACCATCCCCTACCACTCCCCGACACCACCTCTCGCCATCCCCTACCACTCCCCGACACCACCTCCTGCCATCCCCTACCACTCCCCGACACCACCTCTCGCCATCCCCTTCCACTCCTTGACACCACCTCCCGCCATCCCCTACCACTCAGACACCACTTCCCACCATCCCCTACCACTCCACGACACCATCCCCTACCACTCCCCGACACCACCTCCCACCATCCCCTACCACTCAGACACCACTTCCCACCATCCCCTACCACTCCCCGACACCACCCCCCACCATCCCCTACCACTCCCCGACACCACCCCCCACCATCCCCTACCACTCCCCACCATTCCCTACCACTCCCCGACACCACCCCCCACCATCCCCTACCACTCCCCGACACCACCTCCCACCATCCCCTACCACTCCCCAACACCACCCCCCACCATCCCCTACCACTCCCCAACACCACCCCCACCATCCCCTACCACTCCCCGACACCACCCCCCACCATCCCCTACCACTCCCCGACACCACTCCACCATCCCCTACCACTCCCCGACACCACTCCACCATCCCCTACCACTCCCCGACACCACTTCCTGCCATCCCCTACCACTCCCCAACACCACCCCCCACCATCCCCTACCACTCCCCGACACCACCTCCCACCCTCCCCTACCACTCCCCGACACCACCCCCCACCATCCCCTACCACTCCCCAACACCACCCCACCATCCCCTACCACTCCCAGACACCCCCACCATCCCAGCATTCCTAACTCATAAGTGTCCAGTCTTTCTCTGCTACAAGGCAGCTGTTTGTCAATTCTGTTATGATATTTTAATTACTATACTGTATCTTGTATCTGCCAAGCAATCATGACACCCAGTAGCCATACCAGTGTTGCTGAAAGTGCCATGAAGAGTAATAAGCACTAAGTCTTAGAATTAACAAAGATATTAAACAAGTCATAACCTGCAGCTGTAACTGACGTGTTACATTGTACAGTGGTCCCTCGTTTTTCGTAGTTAATCCGTTCCTGGAGTTGCTACTATTATCGAAATCTACGATTTTCGAATCATTTTTCCCCATAAGAAATAATGTAAATACAATTAATCCGTTTCTGACACCCAGAAGTATTAAAACAAGTTTTTTTTACATGAAATATAGATGTACATAATACAATGCGAAATGATGAATGAAACATTAACAGCATAACACTTACCTTTATTGGAGATTCTTCTTAGTGTTTGGGAGACTGGAGGAGGAGAGAGATTGGATTGTTTACAGTTTGGAAGGGGAATCCCCTTCCAGCAACACCTCAGGTACCAATTGCTTTTCTGGGGTTGCTTCTCTTCTCTGTTTCTTAATGCCACTAGGACCAGCTTGAGAGTCACTGGAGTCCTGTCTCGCAAAATAACTGTAGGGAGAGCTCTGTTTCTGGCGTCTCCTTAACACTTCCCTAAAATGGTCCAAGACTTTGTCACTGTACATGTTGCTAACATGGCTTGCAACAGCCTTGTCAGGGTGATGTTTCTCCATAAATCTTAGGGTTTCTTATACTTCCTGATCAGTTCGGCCGCACTTGTGCCACTTTCATATTGTTCAATGATGTTTTTCTTAAATTCAATCGTATTTCTCACCTTCTTTACCACAGGCTTGGCACTAGGAGCTTTCTTTGGAGCCATGGTAGCTTATTTAGTACTTGCAAGCACTAAAATGAGTGGAATATTATGAAATATTTCGTAGGAGCACGTGAGGGGACCTTCGCTCACTGGTAAACAATGCCACACTGGCTGGGTAGGGAGGCCGCCCCGGCTCACACTGTGCGGACGACCTACTATTTGCGAGTCAGCCTACGATTAGCGAGCCCATGTTTATACGAAAATATCCCTACGATTTCCGAAATCTACGATTCCCGAGAACTACAATTATCAAGGGACCACTGTACACAGAAAAAGAGGTTAACATGAGTTTGTGTGACTGACTGAACTGACTGACTGACTTCCTGAGTGACTTGACTGACTTACTGAGTGACTTTACTGACTTACTGAGTAATCTGACTTAATGACTTGACTGACTGACCGTATGACTTGACTGACTTAGAGTGACTTGACTAATAATAATATATTATTATTATTATTCTGAGAAGAAAAAGAGAATAATTTCCATGGAATTAAAGCATGAAATCATAGATAAACAAGCAAGGTGTCCAGGTTTTGGGTTGAGGGGGAAGAGGGAGCTGGCTCCTAACTGAAATGTTGGCATGTAACTCAGAGTAAAAAAAATCGACCCAGGGATGGCTCGTATCTCAAAAACTCATAAGTCAAGGTTCCACTGTATATAGAAATGTACAGTCACTGGACACTTACCTAGAACTGCTGCAGCTTTTGGAATTCTTTGAAACATGGGTATATGCACAGTGGTATTTTACACTCCTCACACATAAAACGAGTGTCTCTTCGTTTTTGTGGGCATTTTGTGGTATGTGCACAGACATAACGCCTCTTCTGAGCAGTTTTCTTGAAAGTAGTAGGAGGGAGTTATATGGGGTAGTGATCACCAGGCCTCAGACGAGAGGGTATGCGTTGATAATTTCATGGGCGCTGGTCTATTGCAGGTGTTGTTCCTTGGTACTTGAATATTATTTGTCTGACAACTGACAAACAAAATTCACCATACTCAGCATGGAAATATTAAGAAGATGGAAAAAGAGTTTTATGTACCACTTATAACTCTTGTGAACACAATCAGCAAACCCAATCTGCAAGTCACGTTTGTCCACTAAGTGCATATTGAGGTTGTAGTCCACAGCTGCAGGTTTTAGAATGGGTTCACTGGTCTCTATTCTGCTTGCCAGTGTCTGCCATTTCGTGTCGGCGAACTGATGTCAACAATGTGACATCACGTTTGTCATGCCACTGAAATGCCATGATGTCATGGGCAGCAAATGCCTGCACCTCACCTCTGAGTGTGCCTGCGTCGAACCTAGGCACATGTTTATGATTTCCATACACTGTGCCACACACGTCTGTCATGTTCACTTGCAAGAAATCACCAAGTAAGGGGCTTGTGTACCAGTTATATGCCCTGTACCAAGATATGGTTCCATCATTGTTCTAACCACATCACCAGAGATACCCAATAACTTCCTGGTATCTCTCAATGTATTACTACCAGCGTACACAATTATATCCAAAACCAGACCACTTTTGCAATCACACGGTACAAATAACTTCATACCAAAGGAAGCATTTCCTCTTGCTTGGTATATACTGCTTTAATGACAGTCTGCCTTTGAACAAAATCAAAGACTTGCCAATAGCAAGCTTCCTGAAGGGATAAAATTACATACAGCACTTTTATATCAGTACATAAGCACATTCCTAATCTTATATAACCTGTCATTTCTGTCAGGCCTTGTTTTGTCTGAGAAGTTTAGCATATGTAACAGCAGTAGAAATCAATTCACTGGTATAATGTCGCTGAAAGATTGGGTTGAAAGCAGGTGGTCTGTCGTCCAGTGTGTGGTGACAGTGTTCAGTGGTCAGTCGTCACGTGAGGTCACAGACCCTGAGCTGCTTGGGGATTAGCGTGGACGGTTACAAAGCATGGCTTGCTTCTACAGTGTTTTAAAAGCTGAGGTTGGAGAGTTGAAGGAGGAGGTCTTGCTTCTCCAGGAGGAGATTAGGAGGCTGAAGGTCCACCTCAATGGGCCTGGGAGAGAGTGTGAGGTGGTTGGAGATGTGGGGAATGAGGCTTCTAGCAGTGAGGTGCAGTCTGTCTCTCACTGTGAGGAGGCTGTAGGTGGGGTGGTAGCAACGGCTACCAGCAGTGAGGTGCAGCCCAGCACCTGCTACAAGTGGCGAGTTGTTCACAGTAATGGGAGGCGCATCAGAGTAAGGAAAGTTAAGAGTGCAGATCTGAAGGTAGGAAATCGCTTCTCTGTTCTCCAGGATGAATGTACTTCAGTGCCCAGTGAAGGTAAGGGTACTACTGCCCCTGCTAATGAAGGTAAGCGCATTCTTGTGGTTGGTGACTCTCAGGTAAGATATGTTGATCGTGCTTTTTGTAATAGGAATAAGAAGATGAGAGATAGAGTGTGCTTCCCTGGAGCTGGTGTTGGGGACATTGTCAACAGACTGGATAATATCATGTCAGGTAATGGGAACAAGCCCATTATCTGTCTCAGTGCTGGTGGAAATGATATTGGGAAGGGTAGGAGAGAAGAGCTGCTAGATAAGTACAGGTCAGCTATAGATTTCATTAAGTCTAAGGGAGGGATCCCAATCATATGTAGCATCTTGCCTAGAAGGGGAGTAGGAAATGAATGGTTGTCTAGGGCAATTGGTGTAAATTGCTGGCTAGACAGATACTGCAAGGAACTTGCAATCCCATTCATTGACAACTGGAACAACTTTTATGGCAAACATGATATGTATGCAAGGGATGGGGTTCATCTCTCTGGGGCAGGGGTGGTAGCACTTGCAGACTCGATTGAGAAGGCCATTGGTGAAATGCCTATGATTTTAAACTGATGGAAGATAGAGGTATGGGTGTGTGTGGGAAACAAGCAGGTTGCAACACTAGGGTTGGAAACAGTAAATGTATAAAAGGCATTCAGCATGAAGTTATAAATAAAGACAATAGAACAGGTCAGCAAACAAAGGGGGACAGCAGAGGGCAGCAAGGGACTAGCTCCCTTAAGGTTTACTATACTAATAGCAGGAGTGTTAGAAATAAGATAGATGAGCTAAGATTAATTGCAAGTGCAGGAAACATAGATATTATTGCTATAACAGAGACCTGGCTCAATCTGAAAGATAGAGCGATGCCCTCTGAATGTCACATACAAGGCTATAAATTATTCCACACTGACAGGGTCAACAGGAAAGGTGGTGGAGTAGCGATGTATGTCAGAGACAATTTAAATTGTTGTGTTAGACAAGATATTAAATTAGAAGCGTCAGCCACTGAATCTGTTTGGTTACAGCTTCTCGAGGGCCGAGAAAAACTAATTTTGGGTGTGATTTACAGGGCCCCAAATCTTGATAGGGAGTGCAGTAAACTTCTATGGGACGAAATTCGTAAGGCATCTACATACGAAAATGTTGTGCTAATGGGAGATTTCAACTATAGACAGATTGACTGGAGCAATTTGACAGGAAATTTAGAGTCGGGTGACTTTCTTGATACGATCCAGGATTGTTTTTTAAAACAGTTTGTGACAGAGCCAACTAGGGGAAATAACCTCCTTGACTTGGTTCTTGCCAGTAGGGAAACACTAATTAATAATCTTGAGGTTAATGATGAGCTTGGGGAGAGTGATCACAAATCACTCAGTTTTAACATATCATGGAATTCCCCTAATAATGGCAATCAAGTCTCCGTCCCTGACTTTCGCTTGGCTGATTTCATAGGACTGAAAAATTACTTAGGTGGGCTGAACTGGAATGACCTGACTAGGGGTCAGGTAGGTGGTGATGGTTGCCGATATGATGCTTTCCAGGGCATAGTTCTAGCTGCTCAGTCAAATTATGTTCCAAATAGGGAAATCAGATCAAACAAAAATGATCCTAAATGGATGAACAATAGATTAAAATATCTGATTGGTCAAAAGAGAGGCATATATAGGCAAATCAAAAGAGGAGAGGGGCAATTAAGAAATCGATATATTCAGTTAAAGAGAGAAATAAAAAAGGGAATTAGAAAAGCAAATAGAGATTATGAGGTTAAAGTTGCAAGAGAATCGAAGACTAACCCAAAAGGATTCTTTCAGGTATACAGAAGTAAGATCAGGGACAAGATAGGCCCACTCAAAAGTTCCTCGGGTCAGCTCACTGACAGTGATAAGGAAATGTGTAGAATTTTTAACACATACTTCCTCTCAGTTTTTACACAGGAGGATACCAGCGATATTCCAGTAATGATAAATTATGTAGAACAGGACGATAATAAACTGTGCACTATTAGGGTCACAAGTGACATGGTCCTTAGGCAAATAGATAAATTAAAACCTAACAAATCCCCAGGCCCTGATGAACTGTATGCAAGGGTTCTAAAGGAATGTAAAGAGGAGCTTAGCACACCTTTGGCTAATCTTTTCAACATATCACTACAAACTGGCATGGTGCCAGATAAGTGGAAAATGGCAAATGTGATACCTATTTTCAAAACAGGTGACAGGTCCTTAGCTTCGAACTATAGACCAATAAGCCTAACCTCCATAGTGGGAAAATTTATGGAATCAATAATTGCCGAGGCAGTTCGTAGCCACCTTGAAAAGCATAAATTAATCAACGAATCTCAGCATGGTTTTACAAAGGGGCGTTCCTGCCTTACGAATTTATTAACTTTTTTCACTAAGGTATTTGAGGAGGTAGATCATGGTAATGAATATGATATTGTGTATATGGACTTCAGTAAGGCTTTTGACAGGGTCCCACATCAGAGACTATTGAGGAAAATTAAAGCACATGGAATAGGAGGAGAAATTTTTTCCTGGATAGAGGCATGGTTGACAAATAGGCAGCAGAGAGTTTGCATAAATGGGGAGAAATCAGAGTGGGGAAGCGTCACGAGCGGTGTTCCACAGGGGTCAGTGTTGGGCCCCCTGCTGTTCACAATCTACATAAACGACATAGATGAGGGCATAAAGAGCGACATCGGCAAGTTTGCCGATGACACCAAAATAGGCCGTCGAATTCATTCTGACGAGGACATTCGAGCACTCCAGGAAGATTTGAATAGACTGATGCAGTGGTCGGAGAAGTGGCAGATGAAGTTTAATATAGACAAATGCAAAGTTCTAAATGTTGGACAGGACAATAACCATGCCACATATAAACTAAATAATGTAGATCTTAATATTACGGATTGCGAAAAAGATTTAGGAGTTCTGGTTAGCAGTAATCTGAAACCAAGACAACAGTGCATAAGTGTTCGCAATAAAGCTAATAGAATCCTTGGCTTCATATCAAGAAGCATAAATAATAGGAGTCCTCAGGTTGTTCTTCAACTCTATACATCCTTGGTTAGGCCTCATTTAGATTATGCTGCACAGTTTTGGTCACCGTATTACAGAATGGATATAAATTCTCTGGAAAATGTACAAAGGAGGATGACAAAGATGATCCCATGTATCAGAAACCTTCCCTATGAGGATAGACTAAGGGCCCTGAAACTGCACTCTCTAGAAAGACGTAGAATTAGGGGGGATATGATTGAGGTTTATAAGTGGAAGACAGGAATAAATAAAGGGGATGTAAATAGTGTGCTGAAAATATCTAGCCTAGACAGGACTCGCAGCAATGGTTTTAAGTTGGAAAAATTCAGATTCAGGAGGGATATAGGAAAGTACTGGTTTGGTAATAGAGTTGTGGATGAGTGGAACAAACTCCCAAGTACCGTTATAGAGGCCAGAACGTTGTGTAGCTTTAAAAATAGGTTGGATAAATACATGAGTAGATGTGGGTGGGTGTGAGTTGGACCTGATAGCTTGTGCTAACAGGTCGGTTGCCGTGTTCCTCCCTTAAGTCAATGTGACCTGACCTGACTAGGTTGGGTGCATTGGCTTAAGCCGGTAGGGACTTGGACCTGCCTCGCATGGGCCAGTAGGCCTTCTGCAGTGTTCCTTCGTTCTTATGTTCTTATGTTCTTATGTTCTTATACATGTGGTATTAGCATTATTGTGGGAAAGAACAGGTACATCTCTGCCACAGTTGTGTCCTTCCACTGGTGTAGCCATGACCTTGGTGAAAGAATTGTTTGCCCTGGTGTACTCGTAGTATGTGTTGCTTTCCCCTGACAATAATTTCCATCAGGGGTTCATCGAAGAATAATTGAAACCATTCCAGTTCAGTGGCATTTTTTCCAAGTGTACAAGATGGCCACATTCCACTTTGTGTTTCATCAAACTCATGGGGATTGGGAACAAAATTGGCACCTTTCTGCCAATCCCATATGTGGTCTGCTGGTGGGTACTGGATATTGACAGGTGGTCGTGGTTGTGGTTGTGCAGGTTGTGGGAGTGTGGGGGTGGTTGAAGCTGGTTGTGGCTGTGCTGAGTTAGCAGTGTGGGTAGCAGTGTGGCCCACTGCTGGTGCCACATGACTCATGCCACTGCCACCTTCTGCCCCATGCACATTACGCATCCCCATTGTAACAATATCATCTTCACTATCAGTTCGTGGTGTAGGGCCACGGGATGTACTCCGAGATTTATTCCTTTTCCTTGGAATGGCATATGGCACACTACCAGAACGCATGCTGCATCGTACATACTGCATCTTTGCTGGAGAATATTTCCCCTCGCTGTCACAACTCGAATTGCTTTCAATATCTTGGAAATCACTATCACTTTCATTGCTCACATCTGAGTCCTGTACATGGGGAAAGTTTTCTCTTTCATCCTGGTACAAGTGAATGTGAGACTGCCCAGCACCAGAAGTGGAAGGTTGTGGGTCATATGGGTTTTCATCACTAATTACGTTATCCTGGGCACTGCTTTCGGTCACACTCTCCTGAAAACCATGGAATTCACTTTTACTGGCGCATCCTACTCTAAAAAAAACTGTCATAGTACTGGTACATTGTACATGCATAAACATAACAAAGCAGTAAAATATTGATCCAAAAAACTAAGTCTCTGTTTATTCTGTTTAATTGGAGACTTCTCTAACATTAAACATTTGTCCCTAAACATTGTTTTCATTAACCGTTCTTTTTTATACGCTGGCCATCTCTTACTGAGGTAGGGTGACCAGAAAAAGAAGAAACTCTTTCACTGTCACTGTCTTGCCAGAGGTGCTGACATTATAGCTTGGATGCCCCTCCAACCTTCAGTATCCCCACCCCTCCATCAGAGTGCAGGTACTGTACTTTCCACCTCCAGGACTTGAGTCTGGCTAACCAGTTTCCCTTGAATCCCTTAACGGTGGCCCAGTGGTCTGGTGGCTAAAACTCCCGCTTCACACACGGAGGGCCCGGGTTCGATTCCCGGCGGGTGGAAATTCCGACACGTTTCCTTACACCTATTGTCCTGTTCACCTAGCAGCAAATAGGTACCTGGGTGTTAGTCGACTGGTGTGGGTCGCATCCTGGGGGACAAGATTAAGGACCCCAATGGAAATAAGTTAGACAGTCCTCGATGACGCACTGACTTTCTTGGGTTATCCTGGGTGGCTAACCCTCCGGGGTTAAAAATCCGAACGAAATCTTATCTTATCTTAACCCTTTGACTGTTGCAGCCCCAAATCCTTTAGTGTCTCCTGGAGTCAAAAAATTTTTGGAAAAGAAAAAAAAATTACTTTTGCTTATGAAATGATAAAGAATCTTTTCCCGATAATAATGATACCAAAAGTATGAAATTTGATCGAAAACTTATGGAATTACGCTCCCGCAAAGTTAGCGATCTCAGCGATGTTGTATACCCTGACTGTATCAAGGTATACAACAAATTCTAACCATACAATAGAGCGAAAAAGTAATGTGAAGGACCTGGGCGTGATAATGTCAGAGAATCTCGCCTTCAAAGACCACAACAATGTATCTACCGCTTGTATACACATCGACGATTTCGCCGAATTTGAGCCCTATTTTCGGCCAATTCCATTGTTCCAGTTGACCAAACTCATAGCTATTTCTGAAGAACTCCAATTTTTTCTATCAGATGAGTACAAGAAACTGCCCATTTACCAATTTTAACTACCCAGTAAAGTGGTCAGAATTTGGCAATTTAGCCAATTTCACGCAAATTAAAAAAGATGCCAGTTTCAAAATAGGGTCCAGAATAAACAATGCAGACATTCTTGGCACTAAAATAACATATCCTCTGACCATTAGTCATGCCTCCAGGCCCCTTTTACATTACTCTTGCTTTCTATTTTGATTTTTTTATACACTACTGATTTTATTCACTACTGCATTATTTTAAAAATGGTATAAATAATATCAGTGCACTAGTGAAAGAATATTAGACTCCCCAATTGACGTGTATTGGATGTGTGGTGTGATTTGCTTACTCTTGAACATTGGTAGAAATCGAACATTTCCGCTATTTTGAGCTCAATTTCAAGGTTGTTTTCATTGTGAAACTAATCAAAATCATCTCTATTTCTGTAATATGTTTTCCATTCTATCAAGTGAGACCAAGAAAACGAGAATACAACCATAAATACTATAGGAAAATACACCTCAAAGTCGGCGTTTTAATCCAAAAACACAGAGTTTTTTTCTCTCATGCGCTGCGTGCTGCAAGATTTTTTTTATACAGTGCACACTGACCACACAGACCCATTCTCTCACATGTGGGCCTACCAGCTTTCTCCTGCTTGATTTGAAACTGCTAGAATTATTGAGTACATGTATACATATGTCTGAAACACTGGCTCGTAAGACATATATATACAGCCGAAACAGTCAAAAGGGTTAATAAATGTTGCCTTACACTCCAACAGTCTGTATAGTCCTTGTGGCTTAGCGCTTCTTTTTGATTATAATAATAATAATAACACTCCAACAGCACTCACTCATATCTCAAACAAACTCGTGCTTGCGTGGGGGCCCCGCATACACACACACACACACACACACACACACACACACACACACACACACACACACACACACACACACACACACACACACACACACACACACACACACACGCAGAGGATGTTCAAGAGAGGGGACACAGGAACAAGGGGTCATAATTGAAAGTTGAAGACCCAGATGAGTCATAGAATAGTCATGAAGTGGAATAGCCTAGCAAGTGAGGTAGTGGAGGCAGGAACCATACATAGCTTTAAGATGAGGTATGATAAAGCTCATGGAGCAGGGAGAGAGAAGACCTAGTAGCACTCAGTGAAGAGGTGGGTCCAGGTGCTGAGTCTCGACCCCCTGAAACCACAGTTAGGTGAGAACAATTAAATGAGTACAAGAAGAAGAACCCAGCCAGTCAAAGTGACTTTCAAGGCAGAATTGACTCGAAACAGGATCCGGACATGCCGGCTTACCTGAAGGTGTATCTTGACCGCGACAGAACACGAGAAGAAAGGCAGAAACTGAAAGAGAGGGTACAAAGACGAAAGGAGGAAAGAAAGGTGAAGATGGAGATGGACAGGAGAACCCAGACTCAGGAGGAAGCTCAAATACAATTTCCCTCGCAACCACCTACAGAAGTCCCCCAACCAGGACAACCCCAATGCAACCAAACATTCTAACCCAAAACTCACATGCCATATCCAGTGCCCCCACCTACCTCATTACAAACTCCACTCTCACAGCAACCACTCATAGTTCCTCATCAGGTCTCCCACTTTCCCAACCCCAATGTACCCCCCAGAAAACAGTTTTAGAAAAGAAGTTGAAGGTAAGGTATACAAATGCAGAGAGAAAAACAAATAAGTATGAGGAGTGGTATGAACGAATCAAGGAGACATCCCCAGATATAAAAGGACTCACAGAAACGAAACTCGCCAGGATGATAACAGATGCAATCTTTCCACCCAGATATCAAATCCTCAGGAAAGATAGAGGGAGCAGAGGGGGAGGAGGAGTTGCACCGCTCATTTAAAAACTGGTGGGGATTTGAGGAAATGGAAGGAATGGGCAAAAGGGACTACTTAGTAAGAACAGTCCAGTCTGAGGGCCATAAGGTGATAATTGCAGTAATGTACAACCTGCCACAGAACTGCAGGAGGCCATGAGAAGAATATGAGAGCAACAGAGCAATGGTTGACACACTAGCTGAGGAAGTCAGAAGAACTCGCATAGGGGAGCAAAGTTACTAGTTATGGGTGATTTCAATCACAAGGAGATTGACTGGGAAAACCTGGAGCCCCATGGGGGTCCCAAAACATGGAGAGCCAAGATGATGGATGTGATACTGGAAAACCTCATGCATCAGCGTGTTAGAGACACTGCCAGAGAGAGAGGTGAGGATGATCCAGCAAGACTGGACCTAGTATTCACCTTGAGTAGTTTGGACATTGAGGATATCACGTACAAAAGGCCCCTTGGAGCTAGTCATCATGGGGTTCTGTGCTTTGATGACATAGTTGAGCTACAAGTGGAGAGAGTAGCAGGAATAGGACAGGAAAACCAAACTACAAAAGGGGGGACTACTCAGGCATGAGGAACTTTCTGCAAGACGTTCAGTGGGAGAGAGAACTGACAGGAAAACCAGTAAAAGAAATGATGGTCTATGTGACAACAAAATGCAAGGAGGCAGAGGAGAGGTTTGTTCTCAAAGGAAACAGAAGTAATGAGAAGACCAGAATGAGTCCTTGGTTCACCCAAAGGTGTAGGGAGGCAAAAACTAGATGCACTAGTGAATGGAAAAAGTACAGAAGACAAAGGACCCAGGAAAATAAAGAGATCAGCCGAAGTGCCAGAAATGAATATGCACAGACAAGAAGGGAGGCTCAGCGACAATACGAAAATGACATAGCATCAAAAGTCAAGTCTGACCCGAAGCTGTTTTATAGCCACATCAGGAGGAAAACAACAGTCAAGGACCAGGTAATCAGGCTGAGGAGGGAGGGTGGGGAGTTCACAATAAACGACCAAGAGGTATGTGAGGAGCTCAACATGAGATGTAAAGAAGCATTTACAGTGGAGACAGGAAGGAATTCAGAACAGGAAGGTGCACCAACAAGTGCTGGATGAGGTACACACAACTGAGGAGGAGGTGAAGCAGCTGCTATGTGAACTTCATACCTCAAAGGCGGTGGGACCAGATAACATCTCTCCGTGGGTCTTAGAAAGGGAGCAGAGATGCTGTGTGTGCCACTAATGAAGATTTTCAACACATCCATTGAAACTGAACAACTTCCTGAGGTATGTAAGATGGCAAATGTAGTCCTAATTTTTAAAAAAGGAGACAGACATGAGGCATTAAACTACAGACCTGTATCACTAAAATGTATAGTATGCTAAGTCATGGAGATCATCATCAGGAGGAGAGTGGTGGAGCACCTTGAAAGACACAAGCTTATAAACGACAATCAGCACGGTTTCAGGGAAGGAAAATCCTGTGTCACAAACCTACTGGAGTTTCATGGCAAGGTGACAGAGGTAAGACACGAGAGAGAAGGGTGGATAGACTGCGTTTTCTTGGACTGCAAGAAGGTCTTCGACACAGTTCCTCACAAAAGGTTAATGCAAAAGCTAGAGGATTAGGCACACATAACAGGAAAGGCACTGCAATGGATCAGAGAATATCTGACAGGGAGGCAACAATGAGTCATGGTACGTGACAAGGTGTCAGAGTGGGCACCTGTGACAAGCGGGGTTCCACAGGGGCCAGTCCTAGGACCTGTGCTGTTTTTGGTATATATGAAAGACATAACAGAAAGGATAGACTCAGAAGTGTCCTTGTTTGCAGATGATGTGAGGTTAGTGATGAGAATAAAATCGGCTGAGGATCAGGCAGGACTACAAAGAGACTTGGACAAGCTACAAGCCTGGTCCAACAACTGGTTCCTTGAATTTAACCCTACCCAATGCAAAATCATGAAGATCGGGGAAGGGCAAAGAAGACCACAGACTGAGTATAGTCTAGGTGGCCAAACAGTGCAAACCTCACTCGAGGAAAAAAATCTTGGGGCGAGTATAATACTGAGCACATCTCCTGAGGTGCACATCAATCAGATAACTGCTGCAGCATACGGGTGTCTGGCAAACCTAAGGATAGTGTTCCAATACCTCAGTAAGGAATCATTCAAGGCTCTGTACACCATATACATCAGGCCCATACTGGAGTATGCAGCAACAGTTTGGAATCCACAACTGGTCAAGCACATCAAGAAATTAGAGAAAGTGCAAAGGTTTGCAACAAGACTAGTACCAGAGCTAAGGGGATTGTCCTACGAAGAAAGGTTAACGGAAATCGACCTGATGACACTGGAGAACAGGAGGGTCAGGGGAGACATGATAACGACATATAAAATACTGCACGGAATAGACAAGGTGGACAAAGACAAGATGTTCCAGAGATGGGACACAGAAACAAGAGGTCACAATTGGAAGTTGAAGATTCAGATGAATCAAAGGGATGTTAGGAAATATTTCTCCAGCCATAGAGTTGTCAGGCAGTGGAATAGCGTAAAAAGTGACGTAGTGGAGGCGGGAACTGTATATAGTTTTAAGATGAGGTTTGATAAAACTGAAGATTGAGACACTTATGCAACATATGGGAATCTTTATTCAGGAAACGTTTCACCACACAGTGGCTTCATCCTCTCCTTACACCTTCCTAGTTTGTATTGGACTGATGAAGCCACTGTGTGGCAAAACGTTTCCTGAATAAAGAGTCCCATATGTTGCATAAGTGTCTCAATCTTCAACTTGTCGATTTTTCAAACCATTCATCACACACGTTTGATAAGCTCATGGAGCAGGGAGAGAGAGGACCTAGTATCAATCAGTGAAGAAGTGGGGCCAGGAGCTATGAATCAACCCCTGTAACCACAAATAGGTGAGTACACACACACACTACTAACTTGATACTTCAGAGGCGGTGGGACTGGAGTTTACCTGGAGAGAGTTCCGGGGGTCAACGCTCCTGTGGCCCGGTCCGTGATGAGGCCTCATGGTGGATCAGAGCCTGATCAACCAGGCTGTTACTGCTGGCTGCATGCAATCCAACGTACAAGCCACAGCCCGGCTGGTCAGGTACCGACTTTAGGTGCTTGTCCAGTGCCTGCTTGAAGACAGCCAGGGGTCTATTGATAATCCCTCTTATGTATGCTGGGAGGCAGTTGAACAGTCTTGGGCCCCTGACACTTATTGTGTTGTCTCTTAACGTGCTAGTGAAACCCCTGGACAACACCTCTCCATGGATCCTTAGGGAGGGAGCAGAAATGCTGTGTGTTCCACTAACAACAATTTTCAGCACATCCACTGAAACTGGGCAACTACTTGAGGTATGGAAGACTGCAAATGTAGTCCCCATTTTTAAGAAAGGAGACAGACACAAGGCATTAAACTACAGACCAGTGTCACTGATGTGTATAGTATACAAAGTCGTGGAGAAGATTATCAGGAGGAGAGTGGTGGAGCACCTAGAACGGGACAAGCTTATAAATTACAACCAGCACGGATTCAGGGAAGGAAAATTCTGTGTCACAAACCTACTGGAGTTTTGTGACAAGGTAACAGAAGTAAGACACGAGAGAGAGGGGTGGGTAAATTGCATTTTCTTGGACTGCAAGAAGGCTTTTGATGTTCCTCACAAGAGATTAATGCAAAAGCTAGAGGATCGGGCATGCATAATAGGAAGGGCACTGCAATGGATCAGGGAATACCTGACAGGGAGGCAACAACGAGTCATGGCACATGATGAAGTGTCAGAGTGGGCGTCTGTGATGAGTGGGATTCCATAGGGGTCAGTCCTAGGACCAGTTCTATTTTTGGTATATGTGAATGACACGGCAGAAGGGATAGACTCCGAAGTGTCACTGTTTGCAGATGATGTGAAGTTAATGAGGAGAATTAAATCTGATGAGGATCAAGCAAGACTACAAAGAGACCTGGACAGGCTGCAAGCCTGGTCCATCAACTGGCTCCTTGAATTTAACCCTTCCAAATGTAAAGTCATGAAGATCGGGGTAGGGCAAAGAAGACCGCAGACAGAGTAGAGGCTATGTGGCCAAAGACTGCAAACCTCACTCAAGGAAAAGGATCTTGGGGTGAATATAATACCAAGCACATCTGGCATGCACATCAACCAGGTAACTGCTGCACCATATGGGTGCCTGGCAAACCTGAGAATAGCATTCCGATACCTCAGTAAGGAATCGTTCAAGACTCTGTACACCGTGTATGTCAGGTGCATACTGGAGTATGCAGCACTAGTTTGGAACCTACACCTGGTCAAGCACATCAAGAAATTAGAGAAAGTGCAAAGGTTTGCAACAAGACTAGTTTTAGAGCTATAGATTAAAGATTAAAAAAAAAAATTATATATTTTATTTCTCTGCAAAGGTTACAGTGTGTAATTACAATTTTGATTTGTTAAGTACAAAGAAAGCCACTATCATGCCAGGGCATTTCAGACAAACTAATCCTACTACATAATAGCTACTTAAGTCTACACAAGACAAGAATGGTAGTCAAGGTGGAGGTTTATAAGAATAATAATCTTGAAGTTGCACATAATAAAAACAATATTACAATTAATGGATCAAATGGTAATATTTTATGGATTGGCAGATGTTTTAAGACTTGAGGGCATATAATATTTGGGAGAGTTGCTTCAAACTGATTAGGAGTTGTTTTGGTTATTATTGAGAGATGAGATGATTCTTAGTCATAGCCCTAAATTTGTATGTAGTCAAGGGATTCCTTAACTGGTTCAGGTAGTGAATTCCAGGTCTTCGAGCCCTTTATCTGTATTGCATTTTTGCATAGTGTGAGACTGACACGAGGGATGTCGAAGAGTGCCTTGTGCCTTTTATTGTGACTGTGCGTTCTGTTGTAGCTATCAAGAAGTTTAAGCGAAGGGTTTATATTTGAGTTTAATGTTCTGTATATATAGTAGGCACAATAATGTAAGTGTATGCCTCGTACATTTAGTAGGTTCAGGCTTTTGAAAAATGGTGGGGTGTGCTGTCTGACAGAGGAGTTGGTAATCATCTGCATAGCAGCTTTTTGTTGGATTATTAAAGGTTTAAGGTGGCTGGCTGTAGTTGATCCCCAAGCACAAATACCATAGGTGAGGTAGGGATATATTAAAGTGTGGTATTGGGTAAGGAGTATCGTTTGGGGCCCATAGTAATGCACATGTATCTTGGAAAGGATGCCTACTGATTTGGAAACTTTCTTGGATATATGCTGGATGTGGGAATGAAATTTAAGATTACGGTCAAGGTGAAGACCTAGAAATTTACCCTCAGTGTGTCTTGTAATGGGGGAACCATTTATCGATATATTAAGTTGGATATTTAAGGCTCTGTTTCCAAACAGCATGAAGTATGTTTTGTCTATTTTGAAAGTGAGTTTGTTGGTCATCATCCAAGTAGATATTTGTAGTATTTCCTTGCTTACAGTGTCTCTAAGTACATGTATAGCTTGATTTGAGTGAGAGTAGACATAAGTAGTGTCATCTGCAATAGAACTGTTTTAAGGAGTTGAGATGCATTGGGGAGATCATTGATGTAGATGAGAAAGAGGAGTGGGTCTAGGACACTACTCTGGGGCATTCCGACAGCTACAGGCTGGATAGTGGAGTTGATTCCATTTGCATATACATACTGGTGTCTGTTGTTAAGATAAGATTTTAGGTAATGTTCTTTGATGCCATAATAGTTTAGTTTTAGGTGCACGAGATCGTGGTCCACTGTATCAAATGCTTTCCATAGGTCAGTGAAGAGCCCCAGTGGATATTTATTTTTATCGAGGGCTTAATATATTAGTTCAAGCATTTGTATAATAGCATTATTCATACTTTTTTTTTTTTTTGGTCTAAAACCAAACTGGCAGGGGTAAAATACGTTGTTGGATATAAGGTACGAGTAAAGTCGTTTGTGTATTATTTTTTCAAATATTTTAGAAAGTAAGGGCAAGTTTGATATAGGTCTATAGTTGTTCAGATCAGTTGGAATACCTCCTTTAAGGATCGGGGTAACCCTTGCTGTCTTGAGTATGAATGGGAAGGTTGAGGACTCTACAGATTTGTTAAACAGTGTTGCAGTAATGGGTGACAGCACATGAGATGCTTTTTTATATATGAATGGTGGCAAGTTATTTAGATCTCCTTCTTTGGTTTTAATGATTTAATGATGAGTGAGACTTCAGTAGAATTAGTTGGAGCTAGATATAGAGTATTTAGGTAGTTGCCAGTGAGGTAGTCGTTTGGCTGGGTATTAGAGCTAGGAATTTGGCTTGTGAGCTTTGATCCTACAGTAGAGAAGAAGACATTAAATTTGTTGGCCATGTCTATAGGCTGTATGTGAGGTTCATCTGGTTTAGTTAAGTTTATCTCTCTGTTTCTAGACAGTTTTCTAGAGCCCAAAATTTTGGAGAGGGTTTGTCAAGTCCTTTATATATCACCTTTTATTATGCTAAAGGGAATGTCCTATGAAGAGAGGTTGAGGGAAATCGGCCTGACGACACTGGAGGACAGGAGGGTTAGGGGAGACATGATAACGACATACAAATTACTGTGAGGAATTGTCAAGGTGGACAGAGACAGGATGTTCCAGAGATGGGACACACAAGGGGTTACAATTGGAAGTTGAAGACTCAGATGAGTCAAAGGGATGTTAAGAAGTATTTCTTTAGTCATAGAGTTGTCAGGAAGTGGAATAGTCTGGCAAGTGACATAGTGGAGGCAGGAACCATACATAGCTTTAAGAAGAGGTATGTTGAATCTCATTGAGCAGGAAGAGTGACTTAGTAGTGACCAGTGAAGAGGCAGGGTCAGGAGCTGTGACTCTACCCCTGCAACCATAGCTAGGTGAGTACACATTCTCTCTCTCTCTACCTCTGCCCCTCTCTGTGCCTCTCCCTCTATCCCTCTCTACTTTATACCTACCTGTTGGATATTCAAGCCCCTTGCATACAAAAAGTCTTTTACCTCCTCCCCAACTTTTCCTAGGATGACCCCCTTACCCCTCCTTTACTCCACTACAGATTTAACTCTCCAAATAAAGTATCACTCAAAAATAAAATAAAAAAGTACAAAAACCTAAAAGATTTTGATAAAATATGGATTACAAAATAACTAGCTAAAAAAATTTGATAAAATCTGAGAATATAAAATAACTAGCTATAATTGAGATGTGGCTTGTATATATAATCTATTTTGTAAGATTTGGAACCAATTTGTGTTTCAGAGGTCAATAATATTGATCCTAATAAGAATCATCATTAAGAAGAGATTTGCATGTGAGAAATCCACAAAGCACACTTTCAATGATATTCTGTTCTTGGTTTAGGTTTAGGGATCATGCACCAAGGCAGAATGACATAGGCTCTACAAAGAAAATAAGCAAATTTGTAAGGCAAACAGTATAGTGTAGGTTAGGCAGGTAGAGATATAAAAATTAGGCTGATTTGAACACTCAAGGTCTGTAAGGTATACTCAAATTAACTCGGTTGTTTTTCAGTACAAATCATAACACAATAAGGGCTGTGATGAAGCTAAAATAATCTCAGATTGCAGCTATGCCTCTAGTAAATAAAAATAAAAATCAGCTATGATAGGGGCTACCCTTAATTTAAACCTATTAAAAGACATTAGAGATTGGACAATATCATGAGGGTACCAGTAATTAAAGTTCTTGAAAGGATGAGGATTTAACCCTTTGACTGTTTCAGTCGTATATACGTATATGTCTTATGAGCCTATGTGTTTGACGTATATATACTCAAAAATTCTAGTGGCTTCAAATCAAGCAGGAGAAAGCTGGTAGGCCCACGTGTGAGAGAATGGGTGTATGTGGTCAGTGTGCACAGTATAAAAAAAAATCCTGCAGCACGCAGTGCATAATGAGAAAAAAAAAACCCGACCGCATTTTTGGATTAAAACACCAAATTTGAGGTGTATTTTCGTGTAGCATTTATGGTTGTATTCTTGTTTTCTTGGTCTCATTTGATAGAATGGAAAACATATTATAGAAATAGAAGTGATTTTGACTGATTTTGCTATGAAAAGGATCTTGAAATGGAGTGCAAAGTAGCAGAAATGTTTGATTTTTGCCGAAGTTCAAGAGTAAACATTGTGCAATAAATGTCCAACTAGCCATTGTAATATGCAGTCAAGAATGGGTTGACATTATTTATACAGTTATTACAATATTGCATTAGTCTGCATAACAGTAAATCTTCAATTTTTTGTGAATAAAAATTAAAAATAGAAAGCAAGAGTATTATAACAAGGGCCTAGAGACGTGACTGATGAACAGAGAAAATATTATTTTAGTGCCAGGAATGTCTGCATTGTTCATTCTGGACCCTACTTTGAAACTGACATTTTTTTATTTGCATGAAATTGGCCAAATTGCCAATTTCTGACCACTTTATTGGGTAGTTGAAATCTGTAAATGGGCGGTTTCTTGTACTCAGTCGATAGAACAAATGGAGTTCTAAAGAAGTAGCTGTGAGTTTGATCGGCTGGAACAATGGAATTGGCCAAAAATAGGGCTCAAAGTGGGTGAAATCACCGATGTGTAAATGTTGCTGAGGTCGCTAACTTTGTGAGAGCATAATTCCGTAAGTTTTCCATCAAATTTCATACTTTTGATGTCATTATCATCGGGAAAAGATTATCATTTCATGAGAATTTTTTTTTTTTTTCAAATATGTTGCGACACCAGGAGACACTTCAGGATTTGGGGTTGCAACAACCAAAGGGTTAACAAGGAGGACAGGTCATGTGGCCTGACCTAAATTTCATAGTGTGTATTGATAAACCCTCTATTGACTGGATTTCAGAAATTAGGAATAAAATATCCTCGGGCAACCGATTCATAAACAATGGGCAGTCTGTTGCTGGGGCAACTGATTTGGAAACAAACTTTATTAATTAGACAAGTGTCCATTTATTGTATGATCATGGCAAACTCTTGTCTTTGTCCACCCCAAGTGCCATTACTGCCCAACACCTCCCACCTATTGGAATCTTAAATTGAGGGTTGCTACACAGCATAGAGTGCATCCTTTAAAATACTACATTTTGTTTCTTACACTGGTATCTTTTTTTCCATACACACACCAGCACTTAGAGCTTAAAGCCTCTTACAACACAATCCATTGCCTAGCATCTAGTTCATAATTTTATAGCTTTTTTTCCACACACAGCATCACCTTGCACCAGTGCCTAACACCCCACTCTTCACTGCTTAGC
>NC_091309.1:30650599-30890599 GCF_038502225.1 Cherax quadricarinatus | reverse complement strand
TGTCAGGGTGATTTTCTTCCATAAAGGTTTGCAGTTCAACCCACTTTGTACACATTTCCTTAATCTTTGAAGAAGGCAACTTCTTCAATTTCTCTCTCTTCTCCTCTGAAGCAATTTCCTCAGTTGTGGCCTCTTGCTGTTGCAGATGCTCTTGCAGCTCATCGGTGGTTAGTTTATCGTTGTCCTCCTCCAACTCTTCCACATACTCCCCACTAACCTCCAACCCCATGGATTTCCCCAATGCCACAGTAGATTCCACAACTGGCATAGGCTCCTGAGGGTTAGCCCCAAACCCTTCAAAATTCCTCTCTTCTACACATTCTGGCCACAATTTCCTCCAAGCAGAGTTCATGGTCCTCTTAGTCACTCCCTTTCAAGCCTTACCTATAAGGTTTACACAATTGAGGATACTAAATTGATCTTTCCAAAACTCCCTTAGGGTCATTCGAGTGTCTGAGGTCACTTCAGAGCACTTTTGAAACATTGCTTTGGTGTACAGTTTATTGAAATTTGAAATGACCTGCTGGTCCATGGACTGGAGGAGAGGAGTGGTATTAGGAGGCAAAACTTCACTTTAATGAAGCTCAACTCCCCCGAAATTCGCTCTGCCAAGTCTGAAGGACGACCAGGAGCATTGTCTAATACCAGGAGGCACTTGAGCTCCAATTATTTTCCAGGAGGTAATTTTTCACAGTGGGGCCAAGCACATGGTAAAACCAGTCATAAAAAAAGTCCCTAGTGACCCATGCCTTACTGTTTGCCCTCCACATCACACACAAATTAGCCTTGATGACATTGTTTTTCCTGAACACTCTAGGAGTTTCAGAGTGATACACGAGTATCCCCACTAGCATTGTTACACAACATTAAGATTAGCCTGTCCTTCATAGGCTTGTGTCCTGGCAGTGCTTTTTCCTCCTGTGTAATGTAGTGCCTGTTTGGCATTTTCTTCCAAAATAGGCCTGTTTTGTCACAATTAAACACTTGTTGGAGTTTTAATCCTTCAGCCTCTATGTACCCCTGGAATTCCTGCACATATTTTTCAGCCGCTTTTTGGTCCGAACTGGCAGCCTCACCATGCCTTATCACACTATGTATACCACTTTGATTCTTAAATTTCTCAAACCAACCTTTGCTGGCCTTAAATTCACTCACATCTCCACTAGTTGCAGTCATTTTTTTAATTAAATCATCATGCAACTGCCTTGCTTTTTCACATATGATTGCTTCAGAGATGCTGTCTCTTGATATCTGTTTTTCGTTTATCCACACCAATAATAGTCTCTCAACATCTTTGAGTACTTGTGATCTGTGCTTCGTAAAGGTACTTGCACCTTTCACAACAACAGCTTCCTTGATTGCCTTTTTGTTGACCAGGATAGTAGTGATGTTTGACTGGGGGTTTTATGTACAACCTGGCCAGCTCAGAGGCATGCACTCCACTTTCAAACATATTAATTATCTCTTTCTTCATTTCAATAGTAATTTTCACCCTTTTTATCACAGGGTTGGCACTAGAAGCTTTCTTTGGGCCCATGCTGGCTTATTTAGCAGTTAGAAGCACTAAAAACATTGGAATAATACAAAATGTTCTGAATGTATGCATGGGAGCGACCACACTGGCTTGTAAACATTGGCACACTAACTGAAGGCAGGCCAGCTGAGGTGCGCTTAGGCCAGCCAGACGCGTGGATGCATACAGGACGAATGATGTAAGTCAAGTTTTTTAATGTATGTCAGGGTCAAATTTTTACGCTGACAAGCATCATAAGTCGGTTTTATCGTAGGTTGAGGGCATCTTAAGTTGGGGGTCCACTGTATTGGATTATCTAGCAAGCATATGTGAGTGTGTTTGATAAGAGTGGAGGCAAGTGATTTTTGGGACTTGATGAGCTGTTGGAGTGTCAACAAGGTAACTTTTTTTGAAGGGATGCAGAAGAAGCCAGTTAACTGGACTTGAGTCCTGGAGCTGGAGGTGGGAAGTACAGTACCTGCACTGTGAAGGAGGGGTGGGGATATTTGCAGTTTGGAGGAGCTAAGCGAAATTCTGAGTTGTAGTATCAGCATACCTTTGTCAAGACAGTGATGGAGTGAATGGTAGTGAAGGGGTTTCTTTTTCAGGTCACCCTACCTCAGTGAGATGACCACTGTATTAAATAAAAATTTAGGGTCAAGGAAATTTTTTTAAACATACCTGCCATCTCCTACTGAGGCAGGGTGACCTGGAAAAGAAAAGCAAAAGTTTTTGCTTTTTACATTTAGTAACTTGTACAAAAGAAGGGGTTACTAACCCCTTGCTCCCGGCTTTTCCATTTCCCCATGGAGGGTCAAGGAAATATCCCGAGTTTTATGAACATGATGTAATTTCTGTGTCAATAACATGTGTGTGCCTCCAGACCACTGTAAAATGTGTATTTTTAATGAAATCTTTGATATTACACTTGTTTCAAGGTGTAATACTCAGGAAAACATGGAAATAAGTCACTTTTTGACTAGCGAGTTATCCTAGGTGATGCAGGGGGGGGGTGATTATTTTTAATTCTTGAGTACTTGTTCTTTGAAGAAATACCAAAAATCTTAACACCAAGCCATAAGTTCAATAGCAGTGATGAAGAAATTATAAAGTTTATATTAAAGAATGAAAATGTGATCAAGATCATAAGCTCTAGAAAAGAGATGTCCTCTTATCTGAGACTTGAAAACATGAGCAGATTCCTGACCCCTAAGTCATTGGCAATCTGTTGGCTTTTGCAAATTATTAATCTCCTACAGCACAATCTGGATTACTCATTGTATAAGCTCTTATCTCCATCTCGTTGTCTCAGATTGAACAAATTGATTTTCCAATACCTAGGGCACACATCCTCACTGACCCTGTCACCACATTTAAGTTTATATTGCCTAATTTTTTTTTTTTCAACAGGCTTAAATTTTTTCTTGGCACCTTCAGCATAGCTAGTATTCCTTGGTTAATATTCCATGGTTAATATCCAAAGATGAGACGAAATGATGAAAATATTGAAAGTGAGGTGGTGAATGCAGGAGAGGGTAAGGTACAGTATACATCCAAGAGGTAGCTGACCATGTGGGAGGCTGTGTACACCAAGGAGCCAAGCTAGGCCTTTCTCTACAAAATAGCATCACTTTGAGCATGAAAGGGAAATTTTTTGCTGTGTGTTCAAGCTAGATTTCACGTGAAATATTTTTCGCAAATTTTATGGCGCAAACAGCCTGTCAAATTTTTGAAAATTTGGAGAAACTTCAGTGATATATTAAAATACGATGCATCATCGCATGAAATTTGAGATTCTTCTGTATGTAAATTTGTTCAAAGTTTGTATCTTTCTTTTTTATTTTAATTGTTTTGGTATATACTTGTGACTGGTTTTGAGAGTCTTCATACTCCTGCAACCCAGCCTGGGATCAAGTTTTTTTTGTGCTTGCCTGGTCAGTCAGGCTGTTGCTGTTGGTAGCCCACTGACACACAAACAAATCACAGCCTGAGTGATGTAGCACTTGGTGGAGGAAGTGATTGAGTTTAACCCCTTCAGGGTCCAAGGCCAAAATCTGAAGTGGTGCTCCAGTGTCCAAGAAATTTTGAAAAAAAAAAAAAATTATTATTTCTTACAGGATTAAAGAGCATATTTTTGTGAAGGTAATAAGACAAAAAAAAAATTTTCTGGTCAGTACTTACTGAGATACAGTGCCAAGAAGTCTGTCCAAAATGATGTGGTGGCGGCAACATCGACGAATTCCACATACGCGCATTACGTTATTTAGCGGTTTTTATAGTTTTTTCTTTTCTTTTCCAATTTTTTTCTTTTCCTACTAACATTTGGGGCCTGAGAGACCAATACTGTATGTAATGTATATATATAAACTCACTGTATTGAGCACAATAACTGCACTAAAGTTATTATCATATTATTTTTACCACTGTTGTTTATTACAATAAACATGCACAAATCTTGTATAATACTAATGTTCTATCATATATTTACATATTTACAATCACTGGACATGGTTTTAGAACTGCTGGAGCTTGTGGAACTCCTTGAAACAAGGCACCATGCACAGAGGCACCTTACATTCCTCACATATAAACCGAGTGTCTTTGCGTCTTTGTTGCCGTCGTTTTGTTTGTGCACAGACGATGCATCTCTTCTGAGCAAATTTCTTCTGAGTTGAAGGAAGCTGTATTATGAAATGATCACCTTCCCTCCTCAAACGCTTGGGTATATCCTGAGTAATTCGAGGACCTTGTTGTATAGCAGGTGTTCTTACCTGGTGCTTCATTATGAGTTGTCTGACAACAGACAAACAAAATTCACCATACGGTGGTCTGTTGCCAGTCTTTATTTGGTATATATTATATGCATTGAGCATTGAAATGTCCATGAGATGGAAGAAAAGTTTCATGTACTACTTGTAACTCTTATGAACACAGTCAACAAAACCAATCTGCATGTCACATTTGTCAACCAAGCGCATGTTTTGTGTATAATCAATCACTGTCACTGGTTTTCGAATACGTTCATTAGTCACTTGATCAACTTTGCCACTGTCTTGCATTTCATTACAGTGAATGGTTGTCAACAATGTGTTTGTCATGCCACCGTAATGCCATGATGTCATTGGCAGTAAACACCTGCACGTCATCACCACGAGCACCTGTGTTGAGCCTGGGGATATGTTTACGATTAGAACGCACTGTGCCACACACATCTGTCTTGTTCACTCACATGAAATCACTGAGTAATGGGCTTGTGTACCAGTTATCGGTATATAATGTATGCCCCTTACCAAGATAAGGTGCCATCATGTTTCTCACTACGTCACCTGAGATACCCAATAACATCTTGGTATCTTTCAATGTTTTACTTCCCATGTATACAACAATATCCAACACCAGGCCACTGTCACAATCACAGAGTACAAACAGTTTTATACCAAAGCGTTTCCTCTTGCTCGGTATATACTGCTTGAATGACAGTCTACCTTTGAACAAAATCAAAGACTCGTCAATTACAAGATTCTTGAATGGATAAAAGTATATGCTGAACTTTTGTTTGAGATACATGAAAACATTTTTAATCTTGTATAACCTGTCACTTCTGTCAGGCCTGGTTTTGTCAGAGAAGTGCAACATACGTAAGAGTAAGATAAACCTGTTCACTGGTATGATTTCACTGAAGACCGGGGTAGAAATTAGCCGATCTGTGGACCAGTATGCTTTTATATTATACTTATAGACATGAGGCATAAGCATTATTGTTGCAAAAAGCAAATACATTTCTGCAACAGTCGTCTCTTTCCACCTGTGAAGTTTTGACTGTGGTGATATGATCATATTTGCCATGGTGTACTCAAAACACTTATTACTTTCCCTGACAAAAGTTTCCATCAATGGCTGGTCAAAGAATAATTCAAAGAATTCCAGTTCATTGGCCATGGTTCCAAGGGGACAAGTAGGTAGAATTCCACTTTGAGAGTCATCAAAGTGGTGAGGCTTGGGAACAAAATTGGGATTTTGCTGCCAATCCCACATACGGTTTGCTGGTGGATACTGGACATCATAGGCTGGTTGTGCGGGTGGTTGTGGTTGTGGTGGGCTGGTGGCTGACTCTCTGCTTTGTCCTTGAACTGACGAGTCGGCAGCGTGGGTCCCAGCGTGGGCTGGTGAGTCACGCATGGTGGTCCCACTACCATCACCACTACCACCATCCACTGACGCCTGTGGTCTATCCATGCCAAGTGTAGCCACATCATCCTCACTATCACTACCTAAAACTGGTGTAGGGCCACGGGATGTACTCCGGGATGTACTCCGGGATGTACTCCGTCCCCTGGGCACAGTATAGGGTACACTACCTGAGCGCATGCGGCGGCGAACATACTGACGCTTCACTGGTGAATATGATTCCTCACTATCACTACTCGAATGATCGTCAAGCGCAATAAAATCACAATCCACGTCACTATCATCATCATTACTGAAGTCAGAGGCCTGGCCACGCGAAAATATTAGTTTTCTCTTGCGTTGAGGCACAACCGACCGTGGGTCACGAGTGCCCACACCAGAGGTAGAAGGTTGAGGATCGTCAGGGTTTTCTGCACTATTATCGATATCCTGGTCATTCCTTTCGGTCACTAACTGATCAAAGCCGTAGAATTCGTCTTCATTTCCACTTCCATCAGTGTCAGAACTATCAGATAGGAAGAAGAGAGTCCCAATTTTCCGGGGAGTGAGAGCTGACTTGCGACGAGGCATGGTGAACAAGGGTAACTGAGCCGGCGTTTCCACAATGCTATGCGGGCGCCTAGATTTTTTGTTTATGGTGCACACCCACCATGCAGACCCGTTCTCTCACATGTAGGCCTATGAGCGCTTTCGCGCTAAATTTGATGGCGCTAGAATTTTGGCGTAGATATACGGTTTGGACACTCAACGTGAAAGCCGTAGATCTATGGGACGGACCCTGAAAGGGTTAAACTTGAGGTCTTCCATACTTGTTCTAGCAGCATTTCTGATATCTGATGGTAGTATGTTGAATAGTCTAGGCCCAGGGAAGTTGATACAGTGTTGTCGTGTTCTGCCCATGACACCATGAGGTTATTTTAAATTTCCTCCCATGTATATTAGGCTCTCTTGTCTCTCTCATATCTTCCATTTATATATTGTTGTGTATCTTTCTCCTAAACTTGAAGGAGTGCATATTCAGTATGTTGAAATGTTCCCAGTGTTTAGATGCTTTATTGACTCTGTGTGGTCAAACTCTAGATATAAATCCATAGCTCTTTTGAGGGTTTCATATGTTACTTTCATTTGATTTTATTGCTACTTATTCTGTTTTTCTTCAGCTACTCTTGGACTGGATGGGGTGACCTTATTACAGTGGAACCCGGTTGTCAGCTTTATTACTTGTCAAATAAATTGGTTTTGGAACAAAGAATTTGGCAAAAAATATCCTGGTTTTTGTACATTCTCTTGGTTGGCCAACATTGCAAACGGTTTGGGTTGGTTTGATAATTTTAAGAAAAGAAGTGGCATTCATAGTGTGGCTAGGCATAGGGAGGCTGCCAATGTTGACAAAGTGGCTGTTGAAAAGTATGTTATTAAATTCCAAGAGTACGTAGAGGCTGAGGGGTTTGTCCCCAACAAATGTTTAATTGTAATGAGACAGGCCTCTTCTGGAAGAAACGGCCCAAGAGGGCCTACATAATTGAAGAGGAAAAGTCAGTGCCAGGATACAGGATAGTGAAAGACAGGCTTACTCTATTAATGTGTGGTAATGCAAGTGAGAACTTGAAATTAAAGCCCTTGTTTATCATTCCAAAAATCCACGAGTTTTTAAGAAGAACATTGTTATGAAAAACAGATTGGCTGTAATGTGGAGGGGGAACACGAAAGCTTGGGTAACAAGACAATTTTTTATTGAGTGGGTTCATGAGGTCTTTGCTCCCACTGCCAAAAAGTACCTTATTAAAAAACAATTATCACTTAGGACCCATTTACTTATGGATAATGCTCTTGCTCAGCCTCCAAGCTTGGAAAACGAGTTACTGGAGGAGTTCAGTTTTATAACTCTGAAGTTCTTGCCTCCTAATACCACTCCTCTCATCCAGCCCCTGGACCAGCAGGTCATTTCTAACTTCAAGGAACTCTACACCAAAGCACTTTTTGAAAGGTGCTTTGAAATCACTTCAGAAATAAATTTAACCCTCAGGGAGTTCTGGAAAGACCATTTCAATATCCTCACCTGCTAGAGGCTTATAGACACAGCCTGGGGGAATGTATCTTCTAGGGCCATGCAGTCAGAATGAAAAATATTGTGGCCTGATTTTGTGGCAGCCAGGGATTTTGAAGGCTCTGAAGATGAGCCTGAGCTGGTAGAGTATATTTTGTCCCTGGGAAAGACCTTGGGCCTAGAGGTGACTGAAGATGATGTAGAGGAATATAGAACTGAACTCACCTCAGAAGAACTTGTAGACCTTCAGAAGGAGCAGCAACAGATTGCAGCGGAGGAGCTGTCATCAGAGGAAGAGGAATAATGTTGGTAGAATTACTGACAATAGGTAGTAGGTTGGTAGACAGCAACTGCCAAGGGAGGTACTACCGTTCTGCCAAGCGAGTGTGAAACAAAAGCCTGTAATTGTTTTACATGATGGTAGGATTGCTGGTGTCTTTTGCCTGTCTCATAAACATGCAAGATTTCAGGTACGTTTTGCTACTTCTACTTACACTTAGGTCACACCACACATACATGTACAAGCATATATATATATATATACACACCCCTCTGGGTTTTCTGCTATTTTCTTTCTAGTTCTTGTTCTTGTTTATTTCCTCTTATCTCCATGGGGAAGTGGAACAGAATTCTTCCTCCGTAAGCCATGCATGTCGTAAGAGGCGACTGAAATGCCGGGAGCAAGGGGCTGGTAACCCCTTCTCCTGTATATATTACTAAATTTGGAAGGAGAAATTTTCGTTTTTCCTTTTGTGCCACCCCACCTCAGTGGGATACGGCCAGTGTGTTGAAAGAAAGATGTAAAGTAAAAGGACACAAGTGCAACTAATGTGACATTTTATTGTGCCACAATAAAATGTCACATTAGTTGCACTTGTGTCCTTTTACTTTACAGAGGAAGAGGAAGGAAGGGATGATGTGCCCATTGCACTTGTCAAGGAAATGTGTGCTAAATGGCATGAAGTGTAGGAGTTTGCAGAAAAATACCATCCAAACAAAGCAGTGGATATCCATCTCTAATATGCACAGTGACAGTGTAATGTCTGAATTTAGACAAGTGCTAAAACAGAGCCTGAAACAAACCCCACTGGACGGGTTTAGTAAGACAAAGAACCAGTGAGTCAGAACAAGGTGTTAATGGTAAAAAGAGACAAAGAAGAGAAACAACACCAGAAGGACAGTTGCCTGACATTAGTAGGAGGAGACTCCTTCCAAGCAGTAACATACCCCTTCCTTTCCTCCATCTCCTGCTTCCAGTATGCCATTAGCTCTCCTCTGACAGGTAAGAGGCAGTTAAATTTTCATTTTCTGTACAGTAATTCAGTTAGTTTCTTTTAGTATTCATTTTTAGTTTTATGTAGTACTGTAGTACATTTTTAATAAATTATTATATTGTCCTTTGGGGTATGGAATGGATTAATTCTATTTACATTATTCTATATGGGAAAAATTGCTTTGGTTGTCGTTCATTTTGGTTGTCAAATCGACATCTGGAACGAATTAAATTCGTCAACCGAGGTTCCACTGTACTTTATTAAAAAAAATGTCCATCAATTTTCTCTCTAATATCTTTTTGGCAGTATCCTGGCATATTATTTCTTTATTTTTATCCTTTTCTTCCCATGAATTGGTGTGATTGTCTTACATTTCTAATTCTCTTCAGTAATTCTTCCATAAGCTAACCTGAGTGAAAGTTAATTGAAATTGCCTGTGCAGTACATGTTTATTTTCCACCCTACCTTGAAATTTTATAAAAGGATTCTGATCTCACTATTTTGAGAAATTTCCTATTTTTTCTCTCTCTTTTTGATATTAAGTAATTTTGCATTTTTTTTTTTTTTTAAACAAGTCGGCCATCTCCCACCGAGGCAGGGTGACCCAAAAAGAAAGAAAATCCCCAAAAAGAAAATACTTTCATCATCATTCAACACTTTCACCTCACTCACACATAATCACTGTTTTTGCCAATATCCCAAACCCCTCCTTTAAAGTGCAGGCATTGTACTTCCCATTTCCAGGACTCAAGTCCGGCTATATAAAATAATCGGTTTCACTAAATATGACCCTGCTCACACTCCAACAACTCATCAGGTCCCAAATACCATTCGTCTCCATTCATTCCTATCTAACACACTCATGCACGCTTGCTGGAAGTCCAAGCCCTTCACCTACAAAACCTCCTTTACCCCCTCCCTTCAACCCTTTCGAGGGCAACCCCTACCCCACCTTCCTTCCCCTACGGATTTACACGCTCTCCATGTCATTCTACTTTGATCCATTCTGTCTAAATGACCAAACCACCTCAACAACCCCTCTTCAGCCCTCTGACTAATACTTTTATTAACTCCACACCTTCTCCTAATTTCCACACTCCAAATTTTCTGCATAATATTTACACCACACATTGCCCTTAGACAGGACATCTCCACTGCCTCCTCGCTGCAGCATTTACAACCCAAGCTTCACACCCATATAAGAGTATTGGTACCACTATACTTTCATACATTCCCTTCTTTGCCTCCATAGATAACATTCTTTGTCTCCACATATACCTCAATGCACCACTCACCTTTTTTCCTTCATCAATTCTGTGATTAACCTCATTCCTCTTAAATCCATCTGCTGATACTTCAACTCCCAAATATCTGAGAACATTCACTTCTTCCATACTCCTCCTCCCCGATTTGATATCCAATTTTTCTTAATCTAAATCATTTGATACCCTCATCACCTTACTCTTTTCTATGTTCACTTTCAACTTTCTACCTTTACACACACACACACACACACACACACACACAAATTCGTCCACTAACCTCTGTAATTTTTCTTTAGAATCACCCATAAGCACAGTATCATCAGCAAAAAGTAACTGTGTCGCTTCCCATTTTGCATTTGATTCCCAATAATTTATTCCCACTCCTCTCCCGAACACCCTAGCATTTACTTCTTTTACAACCCCATCTGTAAATATATTAAACAGCCATGGCGACATTACACATCCCTGTCTAAGACCTACTTTTACCGGAAAGTAGTCTCCCTCTCTTCTACACACCCTAACCTGAGCCTCACTGTCCTCATAAAAACTCTTTACAGCATTTAGTAACTTACCACCTATTCCATATACTTGCAACATCTGCCACATTGCTCCCCTATCCGCTCTATCATATGCCTTTTCAAAATCCATAAATGCAGTAAAAACTTCCCTACCTTTATCTAAATACTGTTCACATATATGCTTCAATGTAAATACCTGATCTACACATCCCCTACCCACTCTGAAACCTCCTTGCTCCTCTGCAATCCTACATTCTGTCTTACCTCTAATTCTTTCAATAATAACCCTACCGTACACTTTTCCTGGTATACTCAGTAAACTAATTCCTCTATAATTTTTACAAATCTCTTTTGTCCCCCTTCCCTTTATATAAAGGAACTATACATGCTCTCCGCCTATCCTTAGGTACCTTACCCTCTTTCATACATTTATTAAACAAAAATACGAACCACTCAAACACTACATCCCCCCCCTGCTTTTAACATTTCTGTCATGATCCCGTCAGTTCCAGCTGCTTTACCCCCTTTCATTCTACGTAATGCCTCACGCACCTCCCCCACACTTACATCCTGCTCTTCTTCACTCCTAAAAGATGATACACCTCCCTGGCCAGTGCATGAAATTACCGCCTCCCTTTCTTTGTCGACGTGTAAAAGTTCCTCAGAATATTCTCCCCATCTACCCAATACCTCCATCTCTCCATCTCCTAACTCTCCTACTCTGTTTTTAACTGACAAATTCATTTGTTCCCTAGGCTTTCTTAACTTGTTTAACTCGCTCCAAAATTTTTTCTTATTTTTATTAAAATTTCTTGACAGTGCCTCTCCCACTCTTTCATCTGCTCTCCTTTTGCACTCTCTCACCACTCTCTTCACCTTTCTTTTTCTCTCCATATACTCTACTCTTCTTATAACACTTCTGCTTTGTAAAAACCTCTCATAAGCTACCTTTTTCTCTTTTATCACACCCTTTACTTCATCATTCCACCAATCACTCCGCTTTCCTCCTGCACCCACCCTCCTATAACAATAAATTTCTGCCCCACATTCTACTACTGCATTTTTAAAAATATTCCAACCCTCTCTAACTCCCCCCCCCTACTCTTCATACTTGCACCAGCCCACCTTTCTGCCAATAGTTGCTTATATCTCACCTGAACTTCCTCCTCCCTTAGTTTATACATGTCCCTCTTACTTGTTGTTGCCATTTTCCTCTTGTCTTATCTACCTCTTATTCTAACTGTAGCTACAACTGTGGAAATAAATGGTATCAAATACCGACACAGTGGAAATATAAACACATATGCAGTATAATGTGATCCTTTATTGACAACGTTTCACCACACCACAACTAGATAATGATCCGATATATCAGTTGCCCCTCTATAAACGTGTACATCCTGAAGCCTATCCATCAACCTTATATCCACCATTACATAATCTAACAAACTACTTTCATTACGTGCTATATCGTACCTTGTATATTTATTTATCTTCTTAATATCTGAAGTGGTCGTTTATTTTACCTTTCCTTTTTCTTTTGTTAGCTTTTTATTTAGTTTGACTTCACTTGGGTAGCTATGTCTTGGATCTGGTGAAGTCAGTCTCCCATTGGCTTGTTTATATTGTCTGGTATATCTGGTTTTCACTATTTACTTTCATTTTGTATTGCTTATTTTTATCTCAGTGGCCTCTAATACCCTCATTTTATGTATTTGTGACTGTGAAATGAGTTCATCATTTTTTACTGATAGCTCACTGAATTTACTTTTCTGTCTAGGCAAGAATTTGCTCTATATTATTGTTATCTATTTTTCTAGTTGTTTTTGTAATTAACAATTATTTATACCTGCTGACTCCACCCCATCTCTAGGACGTTCTTTCGTGCTCTGTGCTTCCCTGCCTCTTCTCTTCATTTTTATTGATGTGGGATGACTTTTGTGAGGTAGATAGCTTTGGTTCTTGATGTGGTTGCGGAGTTGTCAGTAGCTGATGGTTGTATTGGAATCCTTAGGTATTGTATAATGTATCTGGTATGTTTAAACATGCAGCATTTCATAGAGAACTGAGTGGAAAGCTTTATCACGAAAATGATGGTGCTCTGAAGAACTTATAAACCATTCATCACTAAACATGCTGTGCTGTGAAGGTTCTCCTTCTACACACACAGTTTTATAGTATAATAGGGTTTTTTGCCATATTATCTGAGGCGGGTTTTTTTTTTCTTTTTAACCCTTTCACTGTCAAGACCCTTGCTCACAAACTTGTTCACAGTGCCAAATAATTTAAAAAAAAAATTCTTATGAAATGATAGCGAATCTTTTCCTGATGGTAATGAAACCCAAAGTACGAAATTTGATGGAAAACTTGCGGAATTACCCTCTCGCAAAGTTAGCGGTCTCGGTGATATTGACGCATCAGCAATTTCACCCACTTTGAGCCCAATTTTCAGCCAATTCCATTGTTCCAGTTGACCAAACTCATAGCTGTTTTGCTAGAACTCCCTTTGCTCTATTGACTGAGTACAAGAAACCTCCCATTTACCAATTTCAACTCCCCAATAAAGTGATCAGAAATTGGTAATTTGGCCAGTTTTGTACACAATTCAGGGAAGGCCAATTTCAAAATAGGGTCCAGAATTAACAATACAGTGGACCCTCGCTTAAGGATATTAATCTGTTCCTGAGAGCTCAATGTTAGACGAAATTATCGTTAGCCGAATTAATTTTCCCCATAAGAAATAATGGAAATCAAATTAATCCGTTCCTGACACCCCAAAGTATGAAAAAAAAAATTTTTACCACGTGAAATATTAATTGTAATACACACAAACTGAAGAAGACATGTACAATTACATGACACTTACCTTTATTGAAGATCTGGTGATGATTGGGATGGGAGGAGGGGAGAGTGTGGATGGTGTTAATGTTTAGAAGGGGAATCCCCTTCCATTAGGACTTGAGGTGGCAAGTCCTTTTCTGGGGTTACTTCCCTTCTTCTTTTAATGCCACTAGGACCAGCTTAAGAGTCACTGGACCTCTCGCAAAACATCTGTCCATAAAGGCCTGTACCTCCCGTTCCTTTATGACTTTCCTAAAGTGTTTCACAACATTGTCGGTGTAATAGTCACCAGTACGGCTTGCAATAGCTGTGTGAGGGTGATTTTCATCAAAAAAGGTTTGCACTTCAAGCCACTTTGCACACATTTCCTTAATCTTTGAAGTAGGCAACTTCCTCAATTTCTCTATCCCCTCTCCAGAGCAGTTTCCTCAGGTCTGGCCTCTTGCTGTTGAAGATGATCTTGCAGCTCATCATTGGTTAGTTCTTCATTGTCCTCTTCCACCAACTCTTCCACATCCTCCCCACTAATCTCCAACCCCAAGGACTTCCCCAATGCCACAATTGATTCCACAACTGGCATAGGCTTCTCAGGGTTAGCCTCAAATCCTTCAAAATCCCTTTTGTCTACACATTCTGGCCACAGTTTCTTCCAAGCAGAGTTCAAGGTCCTCCTAGTCACTTCCTCCCAAGCCTTACCTATAATGTTTACACAATTGAGGATGCTAAAGTGATCTCTCCAAAACTCTCTTAGAGTCAATTGAGTTTCTGAGGTCACTACAAAGCACCTTTCAAACAGCTTTTGTGTATTTTTTGAAGTTTGCAATGACCTGCTGGTCCATGGGCTGCAGGAGAGGAGTGGTATTAGGAGGCAAAAACTTCACCTTAATGAAGCTCATGTCCCCAGAAAGTCGCTCTGTCACGTCTGTAGGATGACCAGGAGCATTGTCTAATACCAGGAGGCACTTAAGGTCCATTTTATTTTCCAGGAGGTAATTTTTCACAGTGGGGGCAAATGCATTGTGTAACCAGTCATAGAAAAGGTCTCTAGTGACCCATGCCTTACTGTTTGCCCTCCACATCACACACAAATTAGCCTTGAGGACATTGTTTTTCCTGAATACTCTGGGAGTTTCGGAGTGATACACAAATAAAGGCTTCACTTTGCAATCACCACTAGCATTAGCACACATCAACAGAGTAAGCCTGTCTTTCATAGGCTTATGTCCTGGCAGTGCCTTTTCCTCCTGAGTAATGTAGGTCCTGCTTGGCATTTTCTTCCAAAACAGGCCTGTTTCGTCACAATTAAACACTTGTTCAGGTTTCAATTCTTCACTGTCTATGTACTCCTTGAATTCCTTCACATATTTTTCAGCTGCTTTTTGGTCCGAACTGGCAGCCTCACCATGCCTTATCACACTATGTATGCCACTACGATTCTTAAATCTCTCAAACCAACCTTTGCTGGCCTTAAATTCACTCACATCACCACCACTAGTTGTAGGCATTTTTCTAATTAAATCATCATGCAACTTCCTAGCCTTTTCACATATGATCGTTTGAGAGATGCTATCTCCTGCTATCTGTTTTTCGTTTATCCACACCAATAACAGTCTCTCAACATCTTCTATCACTTGCGATCTCTGTTTTGAAAACAAAGTTGCACCTTTGGCAAGAACAGCTTTCTTGATTGCCGTTTTCTTGGCCACAATAGTAGCGATGGTTGATTGGGGTTTACTATACAACCTGGCCAGCTCGGAGACACACTTCACTTTCATACTTAGCAATGATCTCTTTCTTCATATCCATAGTAATTCTCACCCTTTTTGCTGTAGGGTTGGCACTAGAAGCTTTCTTGGGGCCCATGGTGACTTATTTTGCAGGTGCAGTCACTAAAAACGCGGTGATAATATGAAATGTTCCGATTGTACGCTTGGATGCGACCGCGGTGGCTGGCTTGTAAACACTGGCACCCACGGAACAAGTGAGGCGGGCTCAGGCCGCATGTGGACGCGCCTTGAACGAATCGCGTTGAATGAATTTTTTAGCGCTAGCCGAGGCAAAATTTTTTCATTACAGTGTATCGCTAGGCGGATTTAACATTATACGATGCGTTCGTTAGGCGAGGGTCCACTGTACAAACATTCCTAACACTAAAATAACATTTTCCCTGTTTGTTAGTTGTCTCCAAACCCCTCTTACATTACGCTTGCTTTCCATTTTGAATTTTTATTCACACAAAAAATAGAAGATTTACTGTTATGCAGATTACTGCGCTGTTGTAAAAATGGTATAAATAATATCAGCACATTTGTGAAAGCATGTTAGACCCACCAGTTGACAGGTATTGGATGCATGACGTGATTTGTTTACTCTTGAACATCAGCAAAAATCGAACATTTCAACTACTTTGAGCTCAATTTCAAGGTACTTTTTGTGTGTAAACCATTCAAAATCATCTGTTTCTGTAATATATCTTCCATTCTATCATATGAGACCAAGAAAACGAGAATACAACCATAAATGCCATACAAAAACACACCACAAAGTCGCTGTTTTAGACCACTCACGTGGTTGGAGTTTTAATCTTCTCATGTACTGCATGCTGCAGGATTTTTTTTTATATTGTGCACACTGACTACTTAGACCCATTCTCTCTTATGTAGGCCTATCACCTTTCTTCCGCAAGATTGGAAGCTGCTAGAATTTTGGTGTAGTATTACAGGACTGATACGCTTGCAAGCCGTAATATTATGGGACCAACAATGAAAGGGTTAATCTGCACGTTCGGTAAATTATGTCTTATCTAGTCGTAACATTACAGTGGACCTTCGACCAATGGCTTTAATCTGTTCCAGAGAGCTAGCCTTTAGTCAAATTAGCTGTTAGTCGAATTAATTTTCCCCATAAGAAATAATGGAAATCAAATTAATCCATTCCAGACAGCCAAAAGTATTAAAAAAAAAATTTTTTTTTTTCTACATGAAATATACATTTCCCTACACAGAAAACAATGAGGAATGCCCAATACATACATAAATATGAAAATACTAAAATGACACTTACCTTTATTGCAGAGTATTGTTAAGTGATGAGACACTTTTTCTTAAACACACTGGGATTTTTAGAGTGATACATGAGTAAAGGCTTCACTTTGCAATCCCCACTAGCATTACAACATAACATGAGAGTTAGCCTGTCTTTCATAGGCTTGTGTCCTGGGAGTGCCATTTCCTCCTGAGTAATGAGTAATGTAGGTCCTGTTTGGCATTTTCTTCCAGAACAGGCCTGTTTTGTCACAATTAAACACTTGTTGGGGTTGGAATTTTTCAGCTTCACCATGCCTTATCACACTGTATGCCAGTACGATTCTTAAATCTCTCAAACCAACCTTTGCTGGCCTTAAATTTACCAATATGAGCACTAGTTCCAGGCATTTTTTCCTTTTCACCTGGGTGTTAGGTGATTGGTGTGGGTTGCATCCTGGGGGACAAGATTAACCCATAAATGGTCCAAACGTATATATACGTTCACTACCCCAGTGCCCCGAATATTTTTTAAAAATAATTTTTTTTATTGAAAAAAAAAGAGGACATTTTTCTAAGTGTTATAGGATAAAAAAAAAAAAATTAGAGTCAGTACTTACCGAGATATGAGGCCACAAAGTTGGCACTTGGGGATCACCTGACGGCAACATGGAGCACTGCCGCTTGCAAAAGTGTTGCTGATATACCTTTTTTTCTATTTTTCATATTTTATATAATTTTCATGTTCTGATAATTACAATTTATAGTAGTTCTTGTCATTTCATAACCAATCTTTGTTCTGATACTAGTATTAGGCACTGAAATTGTACTCACATTGTCACAAACACACTGGCAGGTGGACATTTACACCTGCCTTGGCCATTTACTATTGTTTTGGAATATATACAAAGTATTTATGTGTCCCAGCAATGTTTTGGATATGTGGAAGTATATAATAATAATGAGGAGGAGGAGAAGGAGAAGAAAAATACGTAATAATAATAAAATAATAAGTTGCCTTGAAGCACGAAAAACAAAGTCCACCCCTGACAGTGACATGATAAGATGAGATAACATCTGATAAGAGCTGACATTTGATGAGCATAAACGAGGGGCAGCAGATAAGATTATAGGTGACGTTTGATGACCATTGCCCTCCTTTGTTTTCACTGGTACACAAACATGTCTGTCTGTCAAGCTCTCTGTCTATCCGTCTAGCTCTCTGTCTCAGAGAGAGCCACAAGACTGCATCATCACCTTTACTCACATCTTCAAGCAGAGTGTAGCACTTTGTCTGGATTTTTGGATTATCCTAGGTAATTTACACTATGTATGCATGTATTTATGTGTACCTGTGAGACAGAGACAGATAGACAGGGATAGACAGAGACAGAAACAGATAGAGACAAAGACAAAGACAGAGATAGAGACACAGACAGACAGACAAACAGAGATAGAGCCAGGCTGCCAGCCACACAGCTGGCCACCATGCAGCTGGCCAGCCAGCCTGCCAACCAGCCAGCCTGCCAGCCAGTGGTTTTTCTTGACTTAGGGCATAGATTATAAGACATTCTGAAAGGGTGTTCCACAAATATTGCACATGGGTTATTATCGAGTTTTTTTTTTTTATATTTCCTCGACCACTTGTGGCCACATCCACCTCAAAGCTACTAAACTCAGGGTCAAAATCACTTTCCTCTTAAAATGGGAGTGTTAATACTACATGACATCAGTGAATCCCAGGTGTTTGCTGCACTGTTTGCTCTAGCTGGCACTCATTTGAACTGGTGCTCCCAGATTTTTTTAATACCGCGCACACTGAGTATTAGGACCCATTCTATGCTGACAAGGCATCTCAGGCCAATCGTGCCAAATTTGAAGGCAGGAAAAATAAAACGTATATATATGTTTGGGGCACTAGCGGTAAAAACGTATATATACGTTTGGACCGTTTACGGGTTAAGGACCCCCAGTGGAAATAAGTTAGACAGTCCTCGATGATGCACTGACTTTCTTGGGTTATCCTGGGTGGCTAACCCTCTGGGGTTAATTGTTTCTCGGTAATTGTTTCTCATTAAGCCACTGCAACAACAGTCTCTCCACATCTTCAAGTAGTACAGCTGACCGTGGTGCAGCAACAGCTGGCCATGGTACGATAGTATTTCAATAGTATTTCTCACCCTTTTTACCACAGGGTTAGCACTAGAAGCTTTCTTGGGGTCCATGATGACTTATTTAGTCATCATGGACCCCAAGCACTACAAACACTGGAATAATACAAAATATATCGCAGGTACACATGGAATAGACCGCAACGGCTTGTAAACATTGGCACACTGAGTCTTGGAGTGGCTGGGCCCGCTCAGGCCGCATGGACACATTCAGGACGAAAGTCGTTAGATGAGTTTTTCGCCATTGGTAGAGCCGATATTTTTACCCTAAAGAGCGCCGTTAGACGAATTTGGCGTTAGTCCATGCCACCGTTGGTCGGGGGTCCACTGTATTTCTAACATTCTTTTGAGAGGGTGGCAATCTGTATTACTTAATGCAGAAGCTCCTACTCTTTCCTCAATTTTTCTAATTGTGAAAATAGGTGATTCATTTACATAAAACTGGCCAGCAGTTTCATTACACATGTACCATACCTAAGCATATCTAACATTTCCATTTTCTTCATTAACCTTTTGAGGGTCCGTGCCATAGATATACGGCTTTACGTTGAGGGTCCAAACCGTAGATCTATGTCGTGAGCTCAGCTCACTCTGATAAGCTGTGAGCGGTAAATTTTGGCCTTGATATGAGAGAATACATCTATGTGGTATGTGTGCACCACATAAAACAAATCCTGCAGCACATAGTGCATAATGAGAGAAAAAAACTGAGACCGTAATTTTCGATTAAAACAGCGACTTTTCAGTGTTTGTTCGTGTTTTTATAATTGTATTTGCGATTTCTTGGTCTCATTTGATAGAATAGAAGACATTACAAAAATAGAGATGATTTTGATTGGTTTTAGTACTGAAATGGCTCGAAACTGAGCTCGAAGTAGCGGAAATGTTAAATTTTTGCCGATGTTAAAGAGTAAACAGATGACCTCGCATATCTAATACACGCTAGCTGGTGGGTCTAATATATGTTCACAAATGTGGTGATATTATTTATACAGTTATTACAATATTGCATAACAGTAAATCTATTTTTTGGTTTGAATAAAAATTCATTATGTGAATAAAAAATCAAAATGGAATTCATTAGTAAAGCCTGAAAACGTAACTAATGAACAGAGGAAATGTTAGTTTAGTGCCAGGAATACCTACATTGTTTATTCTGGACCCTATTTTGAACTTTGCATTAACTTGGCCAAATTACCAATTTCCGATCACTTTATTTTGTAGTTGAAACAGTTGACTTGGCGAATTCTTGTGCTCAATCGATAGAATAGAAGTAATACTAGTGAAATAGCTAAGAATTTGGTTGATTGGAATAATGTAATTGGCCTAAAATGGGAGTCAAATTCCACAAAATCGCCGATGCGTAAATATCACTGACAACAAAATTCGTGAGAGCATAATTTCGTCAATTTTCCATCAAATTTCGTACTTTTTGTTTTATTATCTTCAGAAAAAGATTCTCTACCATTTCATAAGAAAAAATAACAAAATTATTTTTTGAAAATTCTTGGACACTGGTGCACACTTTGAAATTTGGCCTCTGGACCCTGAAAGGGTTAAATAGATTAATGCTTATTGTTCTTTGCACTTCCAGTATCACTAATGTTCCTCTTGGGTGCCATGGTTAATATTCAGAGACAGGATATAGTGATGAAAATATCCCATATAGTTTAATAAACAGTGTGAGTGAAGTACACAGTGTTTCCAGAATGCATCTGTAGGTAGTGTGGGTTGTCAGTGAGAGAGGAGTTGTTGTGTGAGTTGTCAATGAGAGAGGAGGAGTTGTGTACCATGACATTAAGTGTCAGTATTTTAGGCATTAGCTGATTCCTTAACACTTTATAGAAATTAATAACAAGATTTTTGCACTCTTATCAACGTTTTTTGGTTGCATTTTGTGAATCTCATTGTGAGAAAATTACACTGTGAAATTACCTAAGGTTTTACTGTAGCATATTATTTTACAGAAAATTCATTCTAAATGTTTATTTCCTAAAACTTAATGTGCTTTTTCTTTAACTAAGTGTACATCTTTACATCCTATTTGCCATATTTGTTTATTTTACTAACTTCACCTAGCATATTCCTTTGTAAGCACTTCATATACACTGCTTTTTACAATTGACTGCTTTCTTTATTCCACCATACACAGCTGCTGCTCCCACTACTTGACTTGCACTACTGCAGCCTCTGTTGATTTTACTGCAGATAGTCTTTCAAAGGCAATTATTTTCTCACTATACAAGTATAAGTGTTTCTTTTACTGTACTTTGTCAATATACATTGTAAGCTTGTTAACTCTCCCATCTCTCCTACTCATTTGTTATATTTATCATTCTATTTAGATCTCTCCTCATACCTCTGTGGTTTGTGTAGTCTTAGTCTTCTAACTTTAATTTTGGTGTTACTCAGTAGCATATCCCTTACTACTTTGGCATTCATATTTTCATACTTCCCTCTTTTATTATAGTAATCTATAATACCATGTTTCAGTTAAATCTAATCAATACACTGAGAAATTTGATTAGTGTTTAATTGGTACTTAGCTTCATTAGTGTATTGGGTGAAAGGAGGTTGTTACCAGGGTAGGGGTGGTGGAGGGTGGGGTGTCATTATAGGTAGTGAGCTAGTGTCCCCCTACAGTTCCCCCCAACAAAACAAGGAGCATCCAGGTGGCAGCAACGACTAGCAGGGCTGTTGCGTCTTCGTCTGCTACATGAAGAAGGTGTGTCATGAAATCTGTTTTGATGTTTCACAAAGGGCTGCACATGTTTTGTGTGTTTTTTTAAGGGGAACTAAGGCTTTGACACTAAATACAATTTTGCACTAGACACTGGGTCGAGGTGAGTAATTATTTTCAAGTCTCACAGATGTTGCCTTGTTGCCCCTTTTGTTTTGACACCATGCTATTTCATAACATGATTTAATTATTTTTTTCTCTCTTGTGTTGCATGGTCTATCTTATTTTAATATTGCTTGTGGGAACAATACTATATACTTTGGATGTTTGATTTTAAAATATGCAAATGATGATTTTTTTTTTTTTATAAAAGCATGCCTTCACCACTAACAGGAATTAAGTAGACCTGTTTATGGTCCCAGTTTGATGTATTAAGGGAGAGTGGGGATGTTTGGGACACTTCCCAAAGATATTTGTGTAACATCAAGTTCTTCAAGCAGACTTGCTTGGATTGTCATAGCATGGGTACCTTTATTGGCTATTTTGTTGATATGCAACATTCTATGGTAAATTTTAAAGGTAAAAAATTTTGATAACCTTAGGTTAACTGTCGTAACACTTCACACAGATGAGGATATTTCAGACATTTTTACAAAAATGTTTGTGCAAAATTAGGTTCCATAGGCAGGTAGACTTAGCTTGTGTCTAAGCATGAATACATACCTTCGTCATTTTATTAGTGAAGTACTGTACATTATTATTAAATAGAATGTTTTGGAGGTAAAAGAAAAAAAAAAGGACTACATCAGTTTCACCTTGGAGGTGTATTTATACCAGGCACACGTTATTGATTGTTTTATGTACACTTAACATAGCTCTTACATATTTCCTCGAGTCCATCATTGCAGTATTGCTACTGTACTTTTGTATCATATGAAATGTATGACAGAGGGGAAGAGGATAATTTAGTAGTCCCTTCAGCTCATAACCAAAGTATCCTAGTTCACTTGTGGGGCATGTGGAAATTTTGGACAGGTTTCCTTACACCTGTTGCCCCTGTTCTCCTAATAGTAAATAGTTGTCTGAGTCTTATTTGATATTTGGGTTGTGTCCTGGCAAGTAGGGGTAGTAAAGCTGAGATAAAGCAGAACTTTGAAATTAGATAAGTGCAGTAATATCTCTGCCTGCAAATTTGATGGTTTAAAAAATAATTGTCTGCAGTATCCCACCTGTCTGTTTTCAACTGTCAGAACATACACACCTTAAACATTTTGCTATGAACATACAGATTAACATTTTACTAACTGTTCTGGTAAAAATATCTAATACATCAAATATTTTTTTTAACACACTGGCCATTTCCCACCGAGGTAGGGTGACCCAAAAAAGAAGCACTGTCGCCATCATTTACATTATCATTGTCTTGCTAGGGGCACGTAGATACAACAGTTCAGATGTCTCTCCAAACAGTAAATATTCCTACCCCTCTAGTGCAGACACTGCACTTCCCATCTCCAGGACTTGGGGTCTCGCTAGCTGGCTTTGCTGAATCCCACTCCAACAGCCCATCAGGTCCCAGAAAATATTTGCCTCCACACACACCTATCTAACATGCTCACACATGCTTGCTGGATGTCTAAGCCCCTTGCACACAGAACCTACTTTACCCCCCCCCCCCCTCCCTCTCTCCATCTTTTCCTAAGATGACCCTTACCCCACCTTCCCTCCACTACAGATTTATATACCCAAGTCGTCCTGTTTTTCAGAGCATAAAACAAATCACATACAAATTTTCAAGAAATTATGATATTTTCTTCAATAATACCTAGATGACAAATCCAGTGGACCAGTTTGGACCACAGTGGTGGGTGATGACTTAATATAGCAACACACATTCATGCTGAATCTCGAAAGTGCAGGTAACAAGTGCAAGAAAAAATTCTGTGATGGAATCGGAGTTACATGTTTGTCCCTCAGTCAGTCAAATCATTTACAATAACTAAACTGGGGCAGTTATAAGTAGAGAGCTTGAATAGCTTACACAGTGTATCTAATAAAGTAGCTATGGTAGTAACTGTCAGGAGTTGAGTATTAATGGAAAAACAAGTACAGGTAGGCCCCACTTAGGTTAGGTTTCAGGCTACTGCTGTATAGCGAAACATAGCTTTTTCTCACTTTGAAATGCTTATAAAAGCCTGATAACATGTTTACACTATCACATATTAAGTGAGCAGTAGAGCTAGGCCTAGGAAATGCATATAAAGTACACACATTGCTTACCTTAAAAATATTTTCATCCTTAGCTTTTAGTGAGTGGTGAATTCGCACCTACTCTCACCCAATTGACTACAAACATAGAAATACATAATACAACTATTACCTAATGAATCTTAACTGGTCATAAGTTTGCCTGTGATACTCCAATATAGGAGCTCCAATGGAAACTATGTATTGTACCAAAACAAAGCCCTTCACATTGCTAAATTTATGAACTGTAATGCAGTTACTTAGCCTGAATACCAACATGCTCCTTGATCTGTACCAATGTAGAGTTTTGAATTAACCTTAGTCTGGCCAAAATGCCTAGCCATGCTAGGGGTGATAGTGTCCCTCTCTGTAATTAGTTTTATATAATATGTAAACCACACAATATCCTATAATATGTAAACCCCACATTGTAATCTTTATAGAGAATAAACTTTATTTGATTTGATTTGATTATAGGAAGTTTGAATCAATGAATAATGGGTATACATTAATTGAAAACTGCTGTAAAGTGAAGTGCTGTAAAGCTGGGCCCACCTGTAGCTCTTTAGAGAGTTCGCAATAGGTAGTTTGTCATGCAACATTTATGTAAACCTGTGGAAGAATGCAATTTGTACCTACAGTTGTGTTAAACTCAGGCCCCAGAGAACTGAGAAAAGATGCTTGACATTGCTGTTAGTTTTTTCATCAGGAAAAATCCATACACTCATATTTTGTAACCCTTGAGATGCCGTGGGCCTAAAAATAAAAACCTACCGTATGATTGACAAAATTTTGAAAAAAAAAAAACTGATTTTCTTCTGAATTTGAAGTGACTATTTTTTGATGGTAATAAAACAGCATTTTGGGAATGAATAAGAAGAATGAAGATGTTAGCATAAGGGAGGTGTGTGAGACATTGAGTAGAATGAATGTGGGGATCATGACAGAATTGTTAAAAACAGATGGGTATATAGTTTTGGAGTGTAGGTATTTTTGTCTCCACAGACTTCGGAGTCTGTGGAGACAAAGAACTTTGTCCGTGGAAGCAAAGAAGGGAATGTATGAGAGTATACTTGTACCAACACACTTGTATGGGTGTGAAGCGTGGGTGATGAATGTTGCAACGAGGAGGAGGCTGGAGGCAGTGGAAATGTCATGTCTGAGGGCAATGTGTGGTGTGAATATAATGCAGAGAATTCGTAGTTTGGAAATTAGGAGGTGTGGGATTACCAAAACTATTATCCAGAGGGCTGAGTGGTTGTTGAGGTGGTTCGGACATGGAACAAAACAGAATGGCTTCAAGGGTGTATAAATCTGTTGTGGAGGGAAGGCAGGGTAGAGGTCGGCCTAGGAAGGGTTGGAGGGATGGGGTAAAGGAGGTTTTGTGTGCGAGGGGCTTGGACTTAGAGCAAGCATGTGTGAGTGTATTTGATAGGAGTGAATGGAGACAAATGGTCTTTAATACTTGATGTGCTGTTGGAGTGTGGGCAAAGTAGCATTTATGAAGGGATTCAGGGAAACCGGCAGGCCGGACTTGAGTCTTGAAGATGGGAAGTACAGTATCAGCACTCTGAAGGAGGGGTGTTAATGTTGCAGTTTTATAACTGTAGTGTAAAGTACCCCTCTGAGAAGACAGTGATGGAGTGAATGATGAAAGTTTTTCTTTTTCGGGCCACCCTGCCTTGGTGGGAATCGGCTGATGTGTTAATAAAAAAAAATGTATATATATATATATATATATATATATATATATATATATATATATATATATATATACACATACACAGTGGACCCCCGGTTAACGATTTTAATCCGTGCAAGAGGGGTAATTGTTATGCGAAATAATCGCTATGTGAATGAATTTTCCCCATAAGAAATAATGGAAATCAAATTAATCCGTGCAAGACACCCAAAAGTATGAAAAAAAAAATTTTACCACATGAAATATACATTTTTCCCACACACAAAGAGAAGGATACATGCACAATAGTAGAGTAGTACATGCACAGTATATATTGTGCATGTACTAGTCTACTAAATGAAGAATAAATGACACTTACCTTTATTGAAGATGCAGCAATGACTGATGAGACACTGTGTCCTGGGAGTGCCTTTTCCTCCTGAGTACTGTAGGTCCTGTTTGGCATTTTCTTCCAGAACAGGCCTTATCACACTGTGTATGCCACTACGATTCTTAAATCTCTCAAACCAACCTTTGCTGGCTTTAAATTCACCAATATGAGCACTAGTTCCAGGCATTTTTCCCTGTTCACCTGGGTGTTAGTCGACTTGTGTGGGTTGCATCCTGGGAGACAAGATTAAGGACCCCAATGGAAATAAGTTAGACAGTCTTCGATGACACTGACTTTTTTGGGTTATCCTGGGTGGCAAATCCTCTGGGGTTAATTGTTTCTTGGTATTCTCAATAAGCCACACCAACAACGGTGCTACAGCAGCAGCAGCAGCTGACAGTGCAGCAGCAGCAGCAGCTGACAGTGCAGCAGCAGCAGCAGCTGACAGTGCAGCAGCAGCAGCAGCTGACAGTGCAGCAGCAGCAGCAGCTGACAGTGCAGCAGCAGCAGCAGCAGCTGTACCACCAATAGTAGCGATGGTTGATTGGGGTTTATTATACAACCTGGCCAGCTCGGAGACATGCACTCCACTTTCATACTTATCAATGATCTTTTTCTTCATCTCTATTGTAATTCTCACCCTTATTGCTGTAGGGTTGGCACTAGAAGCTTTCTTGGGGCCCATGGTCACTTATTTTCCAGAAAAAGCACCGAAAACACTGTAATAATACGAAATATTCCGATTGTATGCTTGGATGTTACCGCGGAGGCTGGCTGGTAAACAATGCCACCGGCGGAACATGTGAGCGTGGCTCAGGCTGCACATTGGACGCGTCTCGGACGAAAATCGGTAAGCGGGTTTTTAAGCGGTATGTGAGGCAAAATTTTTGCAATTAAAGTAAGCGGTATGCGAAATAATCGCTATGTGATGCCATCGTTATGCGGGGGTCCACTGTGTATATATATATATATATATATATATAAAGGGAAGGGGGACAAAAGTGTGTGTAAAAATTATATGAGAATAAGCCTGAGTATACCAAGTAAAGTGTATGGTAAGGAGACAGAGCAGGATTGCAGATGAACAACGAGGCTTTAGAATGGGTAGAGGATGTGTAGATGAATTATTTACATTGAAGCATATAAGTGAACAATATTTAGATAAAGGTGGGGAAATTTTCATTGCTTTTATGGATTTAAAAAAGGCATGTGATATAGTGGATATGGGAGCAATGTGGCAGATGTTGCAAGTGTATGGAATAAGTGGTAAGTTATTAAATGCTGTAAAGAGTTTTTATATGGATAATGAGGCTCAGGTTAGGGAATGTAGGAGAGAGGGAGATTATTTCCCAGTAAAAGTAGGCCTTAGACATGGATGTGTGATGTCACCATGGTTGTTTAACATATTTATAGATGGGACTATAAAAGAAGTAAATGCTAGGGTGTTGGGAAGATGGGTGGAATTATAATATGCAAAAAATAATACAAAATGAGAGTTGGCACAGTTACTTTATGCTGATGATACTGTGCTTTTGGGAGATTCTGAAGAGAGGTTGCAAAGGTTAGTGGATGAGTTTGGGAAGGTGTGTTAATAGGTAAGGAAAAATTGGATATCAGATTGAGGGGAGGGAGTATGGAGGAAGTGAATATGTTCAGATAGTATTTGGGAATGGACGTGTTGGTGGATGGGTACAGTATATGAAATATGAGGTAAGCCATAGAACTGATGAAGGGGAAAAAGGTAGGTGGTGCATTGAGGTGTCTGTGGAGACATGATCCATGGAGGCAAAGAAGGAAATGTATGAGAGTATAGTGGTACTAAAACTCTTATTTGAGTGTAAAGCATGGGTTGTGAATGTTGTTGTGAGGAGGTGGTGGCTGGAGGCAGTGGAATGTTGTGTCTGAGGGCAATGTGCAGCACAAATATTATGCAGAGAATTCGTGGTTTGGAAATTAAGAGAAGGTGTGGAGTTAATAAAAGTACAGCCTCTTCTCACTTAACGATGGAGCTCTGTTCCTAAGACCACATCGGTAAATGAATTCGTCACTAAGTGAGGAGCATATGTACTGGTAATGGGTTTGTGTCAGCCATATTTGATATTGTTTTAATGTCACCTTTGCATCATTTATAAATTTTTTCTGGTATATTTTTAAATATTTATACAGTAGCTTACTGTATAATACACAGAATAGAGGAAATCAGCTCTAACATACATTACGTATTTAAGTACGCATACTGGTCAGAGAGCCCATCGTAAGTCCGAGTCGTCGGTAAATGAGTATGTCGCTAAGTGAGTAGAAGCTGTACTATCAGGAGGGCTGATGAGGGGTTGTTAAGGTGGATTGGTCACTTAGAGAGGATGGAGCAAAATAGGATGACTTGGAGAGTGTATAAATCTGTAGTGGACTGAAGGTGGGGTAGGGGGGGTCATCCTAGAAAAGGTTGGAGGGGAAGGGGGTAAAGGAGGTTTTGTGTGCAAGGGGCTTGGACATAAAGCAGGCATGAATAAGCATGTTAGAAGTAAGTGCAGACAAATGGGTTTTGGGAATTGACAGGCTGCTGGAGTGCAAGGGAAACCAGTTAGCCAGATGCGAGTCCTGGAGGTGGGAAGTACAGTGTCTGCACTCTAAAGTAGGGGTTTGGGTTATTTGCTTTTTAGAGTGGTATCTAAACCATCATATCTACATGCGTCTGGCAAGACAGTGATAGTGTAAATGATGGTGAAAGTGTTTATTATTTTTTGGGTCACCCTACCTCAGTGGGAGACAGCCAGAATACTATTTAAAAAAAATGAAATGCAAACAATACTTAGGTAATTATGCAGCTGCAAAGTTGGCATTTTTGGTGCTTGGCGAGGCCACATTGGGTCCTGCTGCTCTGTGTGTAATACAGTGGAACCTCAAATATCGAACTTAATCCATTCCAGGAGCTAGTTCTGAATTCGAAAAGTCTGAAAAGCGAAGCAGTATTTCCCAAAAGAAATAAATAATGGAAATACAATTAATCCGTTCCAGAAACCCAAAAATATTCACAAAAAAATGCATTTTATAGATATTAATTACAGTTTTACATACACACAACAAATATAGTATTCAATTATGTATTAATAAATGTAAATAAACATATAAAATAACATTTTTACTTACCTTTATTGAAGATTGGTGATGGCATCTGGAAGATAGGGAGGAGGAGAGAGGGAGTTGGGGTTAGTGTTTGGAAGGAGAATCCCCCTCCATGAGGACTTCAGGTAAAGCCCTCTCTGGGGTTACTTCCCTTCTCTGTCTTTTAATGCCACTAGGACCAGCTTGAGAGTCACTGGACCCCTGTCTCACAAAATAACTGTCCACAGTCCTCTGTTTCTGGTGCCTCTTTAAGATTTCCCTAAAATGGGACATGGCTTTGTCACTGAACTTGTTGCAAAGATGACTTGTTTCAGCTTGCTCAGGGTGGTACTTCTGCACAAACATTTGGACATCATTCCACTTGGCACAAATCTCCTTAATCTTTGAAGAAGGCACCTCATCTACTCCCTCTTCCTCCTCCTCTGAAGCAAGGTCCTCAGCTGTGATCTGATACTGTTCCAGATGAAGCTCTTCCAGCTCTTCAGTGGTTAGCTCTTCCCTGTGGTCCTTCACCAACTCTTCCACATCCTCGTCACTCACCTCCAGCCCCAGGGTGTTCCCCAATGCTACAATAGAGTCCACAACAGGCAGAGGGTCATCAGGGTCAGCCTCAAACCCTTCAGAATCCCACTTTTGGACACAATCTGGCCACAGTTGTCTCCCAGCAGGGTTCGAAGTCCTGGAAGTCACTCCCTCCCAAGCCTTACCTATAAGGCTTATGGAGCTGTAGATATTGAAGTGATTCCTCCAGAACTCTCTTAGGGTCAGCTTAGTGTTTGGTCATTTCAAAGCACTTTTAAAACACTGCTTTTGTGTAGAGTTTTTTGAAGTTAGAAATGACCTGCTGGTCCATGAGCTGGAGGAGAGAAGTGGTATTAATGGGCAAGAACTTCACAGGACACATGACCATAACACAAGACACAGATCTCTTTTTGTTGTACCTCGTGTCAGTGTCACACTGTGTAAAAACTGTATACACATAAAGGGCCCCAAAATATGAAATTCATTACCAGAAGATACTAAAGTAACCCGGTCTGAAAATCAATTTAAGACTCTTCTCAAAAGCCACTTAATCACCCTAGACTAAATGCTAAATACTCAGTACTCACATATTCAATATGTATTCCCATATCATAATTTCAACAGCTACTTTTGAACCTTTTATCCATTGTTGACAGGAATATAATTGAGTCATTGTTTTCACAAAAAGCATTTTTGAATATATGAATATATCTTTTGTCTTATATAAACTAGATTCACCTATAGGTAATAATCTACTGTACAATTATGATATAATTAATATTCTACTGTACAACTATGATATAATTCTTAGTGTTAAGTAGTCAGTGAGCCAATAATGCCTAGGCATAATAGAGGCTCTCTTTGCATTGCAACCAATTTTTGTAAATACATAATCTCAATGTACTATTTGCAAAGACATAAATAAATAATTAAATAAATAAAATAAAACTGAAGTCTCTAGACAAGAGGTCTAATAAGCTTGGAGGATGAGCAGGAGCATTGTCCATTAACAGGAAGCACTTGAGTGGCAAATTATTGTGTAGGAGGTATTTTCTCACACTGGGGCCAAACACTTCATGGACCCACTCTTTGAAAATTTGCCTTGTGACCCATGCCTTATTATTTGCTTTCCACAAGACACACAACTTGTTCTTTATGACATTGTTTTTCTTAAACACTGGGGTTTTCTGAATGATACACAAGTAAAGGCTGCAGTTTAAAATCACCACTAGCATTAGCACAGAATAAAAGAGTTAGCCTGTTTTTCATAGGCTTGTGTCCTGGAAGTGCCTTTTCCTCCTGAGTAATGTAGGTCTTCTTTGGCATTTTCTTCCAAACAGTCCTGTTTTGTCACAGTTGAACACTTGTTGGGGTTTGAATTTTTCAGTGTCTACGTAAACCTTAAACACCTGTACAAACTTCTCAGCCACCCGTTTGTCTGAACTGGCTGCCTCACCATGCCTTACAACATTGTGTATGCCACTACACTTCTTAAATCTGCCAAACCAGCCTCTGCTGGCCTTAAATTCACTATCAGCGCTGGTTCCAGGAGTTTTCTGTACTAGATTGGCATGCAACTTTCTTGGCTTTTCACAAATAATGGTCTTTGAAACACTATCACCTGCCATAGCTTTATCCTTGATCCACACCAGCAACAACTTCTCAACCTGATCGATTGTCTGTGGTCTTTTTTTGGTTACCATATTAACACCTTTTGCAACATCAGCTTCCTTGATTTGTTCTTTCTTTGCCAGGATAGAACCAATGGTCGACTTGTTTTTCCCATACATCCTGACAAGCTCAACAAGTCTCACATCACTTTCATACTTCTGTATTATTTCCTTCTTCACATACATGGTGTTTCTCACTTTGTTTACCACAGGGGTACCACTAGCAAGTTTCTTTGGGCCCATGGTAGCTTATTTCACAGTCCCACAAGCACTAAACACAATGAAATAATCGTAAAATGTTTGAATGAGAGCGCAGTTTAGTGTTCACTCAAGCATCAACAAAACCAGACTGGCTCATGGTGCCTGTGCGGGGATGCTGACAGAGTGGGCTGCCGGACAGGTCCGGTACCCAGTGGTTCGAAAATAGGGGCGAGTTCGATAATAGGGACAAAGTTCGTTCAAAAAAAGCGTTCGATTTTTGAAGAGTTCGATAAGTGGTACGTTCGAAATTTGAGGTTCCACTGTAATGTAAACACCAATTTGTCAACTTTCTCTTTAATACAACATGTTCGTTTTTCTTCGTTTTCACTAATATTGCCTATAACTACAATCTGTGAGCCTTGGTATTATTTACATAATTGTTCACTAAAAATGTTTCATTTATATTTATTGTTTGTAATGTTCTATTATATACACTATTTACAGGCCCTGGGAGGGCCACTAGCACCAGAGGTGGATGGTTTGTGGTCATCACTGTTGTCATCACATGTATGACCTATTCTAGTGGTTCCCACAATGCACTTGGCAGGATGGGATTTTTTCCTCACTAGTGCACACCTACTGCACACACCTATTCTTTGTTGTGTATGCCACTTGTGTTTCTCATTAAATTTGAAGACGGTACACACATGACTGGAATTCATATTGCTAGCACTTTGTACCATGATGCAAATTAGTGTCGTTGGCACTTTAAGGGTTAAGATAACCCATTCATTAGTACTGGCCCTGTGGCATTGCTTTTGCAAGGTAGTGGTGTCTAAAGACATGAAAGTAAGATAGTTGATGGCTCACCAGAGCAGGAGAGATGCTGACCTTAGTCTGGGAAGGTTGATAAGGAAATAAGGGCTATACATAAGAGGAGGATAAGTAGTGTTACGAGATGCTTAGAGATGATCATTGGATTGATGGAATAGCAAACTAATCTGTGATGTGTGAAGCAGTAGAAAAAAGTGAGATCCATGCAACTTGAGTGGTATGCATGGTAATGTGGTAGGTTTAGTACAATTTGGGTAAACAGTGACAAATAATTAACTACATATGTCGTGCAGATTTTGGAGTAAAGCAAGCTAAAATATAGCATACTGTATGTTCAACATTAGGTATTGAAACTTTTAGCTTCTGCAACTTATTTAATGTATTTTTGGGCACGTTAAATTAATGTTATACACCTCAGTGAGAACCATTGTTGCACTTGGTATGTTCTTACATTGGAATAGTCATTTCAACCATTTGATCTAATTTAAATGTGCTAAATAGCTTAGTTTTCAGCTATCATAGTTTGAGGTTTAGTAGTTGACGTTAGCTTTTTCACCACCTAGACTGTGATAACAAACTAAGCGCTGTTTATCTCTGATTGTGGCAGTAGTGATCCTGCCACAGACATCAAAAAGCATGTTGATTATTCAGCTGTGTTACGACAACTCATAGATCACACTTAAATGGCAGTCCAATTGGTGCTTTCATCTGCCACTCAGAGTAGAAGGTCCAATGTAAACATTGAGGACATATGCATCAGGTTATGCCACCAACCCACACATGCATGTGCACTGCTCTTTAGTCATTTGAATGTACCTTTTTTTGTGCATGTATGATATGTTCATATTTTTTGGTACAATTTGGTCAATAAATGGGGGCTTTAGCAGTGCCCATTGTCTTTTAGCTTAGCACAAGAGTTATGATTTGAATAACAGCCATGAGATTTTGTTCAAAATATTTAATTTTATATTCATTACATAAGCTGATTGATAGTTTTGTGTACAAAAAATTACCATTTAAACTTGTAAGGAACATTATTTATGGTGCTGATAAGATGTGTGAATATACAGTAATTTGTGCTACTGTGTATGTTTACTCACATGATTTGTGGCAGTGTCCAATAAACTTACCCTTCTGGGTTAAATAAAAAATTTAACTTGGCATATAAGCAAATGTTCTTACATAGTTATGGTTAATAAATTGCTACTAGGCAGCTCTCATTAACACTAGGCAAGCAATTTACTGTGCTTCCAGAGGTGACTAGGAAAAAAAGCAAACATGAGCACTTACCCAAATAATAACTGGAAGCTGCCTCACTTTTTCTTTAAATCATTGCACTTAACCCCTTTACCTTTCCCTTAGTGTGGGTATACACATTCGTGAAGCTAAAATAATTTGTACTTTTTAGCCTAGCGTCTCCCAGCCAAGGCCAAATTAGAGTGAGTGTATGAGTGTCAGGTGTTCTGTGCCTTGTTGAAAGTGACTGTCAACAATATGTGAACAGAGCACACTTCAAAAGCAGACATATTGTGGCAATGGATGGTTGAACGAGAAGGTTAGGCTACACAAAGAAATATAAATACAAACAGAACACAGTTGAATCGTATACAGTCATTAATCAAGGCTTTTCACAGCATAGACATTCTGCCAAAATACTACCACATATATTATTATAAAACTGTTGTACTTGACAAGAATATATTTTTTTACAAACTGTGTAATGGTACAGAGCAGTGGGTCCATCAGCCTACATACATAAAACAAGTACATATAGTGAGGGAGGGATAGTGGTCAACAACAGGTTTCTTAACTATTTCTCTAAGATTCAGTTAAGGGAAATTATGGTTTAGACATTTCTTATCCTTTGCCATCCATGGTAATGAGACTGGGGTTTTAATAGTCATGTAACTTGCTTCTCTGCTCATGACAGGTCAATAAGATAATGCCTTAGGTAGGTGTTAGCACGTAATGATCACTTTTAGTACAGGGCTTATGGGTGTCCTGGTTTGTGACTGTAAGGTGTCCTGTCCTCATCATATAATGTTTTGCAGGTAAGTCTTGGGAAGCTTGTCATTTTAACCAGTTTATTCTTTTATCCTAATAAAAAAAGTCCAAAAATCATGTACAGTAATAAAGTTTCTTCATTTCAGGGCGAAGACCACCTGCTGGCACAAAGCTGAGTTTGATCACTCGTCTAGGTTATACTGATGGTGATGATCCCCATCCCAAACTGATGGCTGCCAGAATGCAGGATAGACAGATATCTTGCCATTTAAGGAAAGAGCACAAGTTTGGAGGCTCAACATATGATTGTTCTCCTATGCCCTTGGTTGTCCTGTACAGCCTTTACCATGATCACTACATCATAAACATTAAGGTTCCTAATATAGAATTTGATCACATTGAAGACCTGTATGTCTCAGTAAGTTCTTTATATGAAAAAGTTATGTACTAGTATTTTCGGTTATGTAAATGTTGAGTTGAATTCATGTTATAACCTCAGAAGTTCAGTTATGGTAGTGATGGTGGATGTGTATTAGAGATGGTAGAAGTGTAGTGTAGTATACTAGATTGAAGATGTGTAGTGCACTGGTTGCAGATTAGCAGTTTAGTGATGGTAGGTTTGTAGAGCAATTATGTTCTCTCTCTCAGCCCAACAACCAAATTCTTCTATTGTTGTTACTGTACTCCTTAGATATAATTTGAGGATTTAAACAACTGTATGCAAATAAGTCAGCAACTTCCACACCAACTTGTTTTGTTTACTGTAACAAATTTGGATTGAATTTGCTTAATTATACCTGAAAACCTCTCGTTTTCAATTTCAGTTAATTAGATTAATATTATTGTGGATGTTTGTATACCATTTGTGGATCCTTTTTTTTTTTTCATACTTAAAAAGTGTCGAGAAAATAATTGGGCATGAATGTTAGTTTTTAGCTCAGTTACACTGACTCGCGGGGTCGGGTCAGGTCGGGTCGGGTCAGGTCAGGTCAGGTCGTGTCTACAATACCCACACTTCCAGAAAAAGCAAAAAGCATCTCTGTTAACCCTTTCAGGGTTTTCGATGTACTAGTAAGGCTTACGCACCAGGGTTATTGACGTACTAGAACGCCTAAATTCTAACGCCTTCAAATCTAACGAGAGAAAACTGGTAGGCCTACATAAGAAAGAATGGGTCTATGTGGTCAGTATAAAAAAAAATCCTGCAGCACACAGTGCGTAATGAGAAAAAAAAAAATGACTGTGTTTTTAGATTAAAATGGCGACTTTGCACTGTATTTTCGTATGGTATTTATGGTTGTATTCTAGTTTTTCTGGTCTCATTTTATAGAATGGAAGACATATTACAGAAATTGAGATGATTTTGATTGGTTTCACAATGAAAAGTACCTTGAAATTGAGCTCAAAGTAGCAGAAATGTTCGATTTTTACCAAAGTTCAAAAGTAAACAAATCATGCCAGGCGTCCAATACACGTCAACTGGTGAGTCTGATATTCTTTCACAAGTGTGCTGATATTATTTATACCATTTCTACACTAATGCAGTAGTCTGCATAACAGTAAATCTTCTATTTTTTGTAAGAATAAAAATTCAAAGTGGAAAGCAAAAGAAATATGAGAGGAGCCTGGGGACGTGACTAACGAACAGAGAACTTATTTTAGTGCCAGGAATGTCTGTCTTGTTTATTCTGGACCCTCTTTGGAAATTGGCATCTTCTGAAATTTGTGTGAAATTGGCAAAATTGCCAATTTCTAACCACTGTATTGGATAGTTGAAATTGGTAAATGGGTGGTTTCTTGTATTCATTCGATAGAAAAAATGTAGTTCTAGCGAAATAAATATGATTTTTGTCGACTAGCACACATTAATTGGCAGAAAATAGGGCTCAAATTTGGCGAAATTGCCAATGCATAAACATCAGCAAGACTGCTAAATTCACGAGAGCATAATTGCGTAAATTTTCCATCAAATTTCATACTTTTGGTGTCATTATGATCAGGAAAAGATTCTCTTATCATTTCATAAGAAAATTTTTTTTTTTTTTCCAAAATATTTTTGACCCTGAGAACAAGTTTAGGAGAGGGCCTCTCGTCCCTGAATGGGTTAAAGTAATTTATTATTGCACCTTTTTCTTTTTTAATTTTTTTTTTTTTTTTTTCAACAAGTCGGTCGTCTCGCACCGAGGCAGGGTGACCCAAAAAAGAAAGAAAATCCCCAAAAAGAAAATACTTTCATCATCATTCAACACTTTCACCACACTCACATTATCACTGCTTTTGCAGAGGTGCTCAGAATACAACAGCTTAGAAGCATATATGTATAAAGATACACAACATATCCCTCCAAACTGCCAATATCCCAAACCCCTCCTTTAAAGTGCAGGCATTGTACTTCCCATTTCCAGGACTCAAGTCCGACTATATGAAAATAACCGGTTTCCCTGAATCCCTTCACTAAATATTACCCTGCTCACACTCCAACAGATCGTCAGGTCCCAAGTATCATTCGTCTCCATTCACTCCTATCTAACACGCTCATGCACGCTTGCTGGAAGTCCAAGCCCCTCGCCCACAAAACCTCCTTTACCCCCTCTTTCCAACCCTTTCGAGGACGACCCCTACCCCTCTTTCCTTCCCCTATAGATTTATATGCTTTCCATGTCATTCTACTTTGATCCATTCTCTCTAAATGACCAAACCACCTCAACAACCCCTCTTCTGCCCTCTGACTAATGCTTTTATTAACTCCACACCTCCTAATTTCCACACTCCGAATTTTCTGCATAATATTTACACCACACATTGCCCTTAGACAGGACATCTCCACTGCCTCCAACCGTCTCCTCGCTGCTGCATTTACCACCCAAGCTTCACATCCATATAAGAGTGTCGGTACTACTATACTTTCATACATTCCCTTCTTTGCCTCCATAGATAACGTTTTTTGACTCCAAATATACCTCAACGCACCACTCACCTTTTTTCCCTCATCAATTCTATGATTAACCTCATCCTTTATAAATCCATCCGCCGACACTTCAACTCCCAAGTATCTGAAAACATTCACTTCTTCCATACTCCTCCTCCCCAATTTGATATCCAATTTTTCTTTATCTAAATCATTTGATACCCTCATCACCTTACTCTTTTCTATGTTCACTTTCAACTTTCTACCTTTACACACATTCTCAAACTCATCCACTAACCTTTGCAATTTTTCTTTAGAATCTCCCACAAGCACAGTATCATCAGCAAAAAGTAACTGTGTCAATTCCCATTTTGAATTTGATTCCCCATAATTTAATCTCACCCCTCTCCCGAACACCCTAGCATTTACTTCTTTTACAACCCCATCTATAAATATATTAAACAACCATGGTGACATTACACATCCCTGTCTAAGACCTACTTTTACCGGGAAGTATTCTCCCTCTCTTCTACATACCCTAACCTGAGCCTCACTATCTTCATAAAAGCTCTTTACAGCATTTAGTAACTTACCACCTATTCCATATACTTGCAACATCTGCCACATTGCTCCTCTATCCACTCTATCATATGCCTTTTCTAAATCCATAAATGCAATAAAAACTTCCCTACCTTTATCTAAATACTGTTCACATATATGCTTCAATGTAAACACTTGATCTACACATCCCCTACCCACTCTGAAGCCTCCTTGCTCATCCGCAATTCTACATTCTGTCTTACCTCTAATTCTTTCAATTATAACCCTACCGTATACTTTTCCTGGTATACTCAGTAAACTTATTCCTCTATAATTTTTACAATCTCTTTTGTCCCCTTTCCCTTTATATAAAGGGACTATACATGCTCTCCGCCAATCCCAATGAAATATCATATTTCATATAATGTACAAAATGCGTTATTTTATGCAGCATAATTTTTACACATATACATACAAGACAAATGAGCATCATTTGCAGTGATCAGGTTTTATGGTAAGTGAAGCCAGACAGACCTTAGCAGTTCACCATAACTCATCTGTAACAAAAACTGTATTAACCCTTTGGCTGTCGCAACCCCAAATCCTGAAGTGTCTCCTGGTGTTGAAAATTTTTTGAAAAAAAAAAAAAAAAAATCTTATGAAATGATAGAGTATCTTTTCCGGATGGTAATGATGCCAAAAGTACGAAATTTAATTCAAAACTTATGGAATTACGCTCCTGCGAAGTTAGTGATCTCTGCGATATATACGCATCGCCGATTTCACCGACTTTGAGCCCTATTTTCGGCTAATTTCATTGTTCCAGTCGAAAAAAACTCATAGCTATTTCTTTAGAACTCCATTTTTTTCTATCAACTGAGTATACAAGAAACCTCCCATTTACCGATACACACTGCCCAATAAAGTGGTCAGAAATTGGCAATTTGCTCAGTTTCACGCAAATTAAAAAAGATGCCAATTTCAAAATAGGGTCCAGAATAAGCAATGCAGACATTCTTGGCACTAAAATAACATATCCTCTGTTCGTTAGTCATGTCTCCAGGTCCCTCTTAAATTACTCTTGCTTTGTATTTTGATTTTTTATTCACATAAAAAATTGAAGATTTATTTGTTCACCACAAATTATTTTAGTCCCTTTTATATTGTCTCCTTTATTTTAGCTTTAAAAAACTACCTTAGCTCATTATTTTTACATTTGTTAAATAATTCAGGTGCTATTTTTTTAGCTTTAGAATATTTACTTTGTTTTATACTTAATTCTAACTATAGATTCACTACAAATCTTATGATTACAAGCATTGATCCTGATACCAACCTCTTATTTAATGACTTAAATGATTCAAACAGTTACTGTAATTACTACACAGCAGAACAATCAAAGGCACTTCTCAGAGCCAACAACAACATAACTATCTTTAACTACAATATCAGATCTTTAAGCAAGCATTACGATGACCTCCTAGCATTACTAAATTCCTTGCATGCCAATATGTCCATCATTACACTAACTGAAACCTGGCTAAAGCCTGATACTACAGATGTCTATACCATTCCTGGTTACACAGCCATACACAACTGTAGGCCAGACCAACAAGGGGGTGGCACAGCTATATACTACTCAGACCAACTAGAATGTATCACTAATACTTGCACAAGGGATGAACATGGGGAATATATAATAGCTAAATTCAAATCCAAATACCTACAAAAACCTCTCACAGTGATAAACATCTACAGAGTTCCACAATCAAACATTAGCCAATTTAGTCAGAACCTAGGAAGTATGATAACTGATCCACGCATGAACAAAGATCACTTACTACTCTCAGGTGACTTCAATATAAATCTCCTGCAAGACCAGGACCCACACGTAACTGAATTCACAAACACAATGAGTAACTGCATGTTGCTACCAACAGTAACAAAACCTACAAGAGTTACGGAGACTAGTGTTTCCCTACTTGACCACATCTGGACCAACACCATATCCCCTTTAAAATCAGGCATAATTACAGATAATACCACAGACCACTACCCTACTTTCCTCATAACAACTCTTGGTAAAATACCCCAAGACACTACTAAAGTCACCTTCAGACTTCACAATGAGGCAGCCATTAATAACTTCACAACAGCAGTAACAAACATTGACTGGCACACTGAGCTAGAAATCTATACAGATATTGACGAATGTTTTAATAATTTTCTAAAAAAGACCCAATACCTCTATAACAAGCACTGCCCTAAAAAAACTAAACAGATGACAGCTAAGAGACTGAACAGTCCCTGGCTAACACCCAGCATTCTCAAATCCATAAATACAAAACACCAATATGAAAAACAGTACAGAATGGGTCACATAACCAGAGACCAAACAAAACATTACTCGTCAACCCTAACCAGCCTGATAAGAAGGGCAAAAAAATTGTATTATGAGAACAGATTATCCAACTTACGAGGTGATATAAAAAAGACCTGGAAGACCCTATCACAAATTCTGGGAACAAAAAAGATATCATGAAATAGCGAAATAAAATTAGCAAAATCAGATGAACCCCAACTCCCACCAACAGAAACAGCAAACAGACTCAATGATTTCTTCTCCACAGGATAGGATAGGATAGGACTCACAGGTAAGTACCCACGAGGGGCGAGGGGCAAGTGGGGACAGTGCGAAGAATAGACGGTGAGAGGAATGTCTTGAGTCGAAGAGAGAAGAGTCAGGACTAGACCCAACTGCTAAGCCACAATAACGATAACAAAGACGATGTAGATACAACAGGAGCTCTGCAGGCACTGACTGCAACTTGCTGGACGAAAAATTGCTGCATCTTGATGTTGATTGGCGGCTGGCAGGAGCTGGAGGAGTGGTCAAGGGAGGCAAGCTTCTTGATTGGTCAGGTGTCTTTTATATGTGTGTCTGGAGTTACTTCGTTTCTTTCGTGAAGGAGGCATTCCTTATGTTGTGCAATTTTTGGATGGAAACGATCTGTAGTCTTGTAATCTTAGGTCGAAATGCTGGGTTGGCTAGTATTCTTCTCCACTATAGGACAAAACCTTGCCAATAAAATCCCAAGCTCAGATACCCCACCAAATGACTACCTCACTGGCAACTACCCGAACACACTGTTCCTAGCTCCGACTAACCCATACGAAGTCTCCCTTATTATCAACGCACTAAAAAACAAGGCAGGAGATTTAAATACCTTACCACCCTTTATATACAAAAAACTGTCACAAGTACTATCACCAATCATTGCAACACTCTTTAACAAATCCATTGAATCCTCCACCTTCCCTACAGCTCTCAAAATAGCAAGGGTCACCCCGATCCATAAAGGAGGAGACCAAACTGAGTTGAATAACTATAGGCCAATATCCAATTTACACCCACTCTCAAAAAAAAAAAAAAAAAAAAAAAAAAAAAAAAAAAAAAAAATCTTCGAAAAATTAATTCATAAACGAATCTACTCCTACCTCATTTCCCAAAACATTCTCAACCCCTGCCAATTTGGATTCAGGCCTAATAAAAATACTAATGATGCTATTATACACATGCTAGAACATATATACACTGCAATAGAGAAAAAAGAAGTCCCACTGGGGATCTTCATTGACTTACATAAAGCTTTTGATACAGTTGACCATGACTTGCTCTACGTAAAATTGTCACACTATGGTATTAGAGGGCACTCCCTCAACTACCTCAAGTCATACCTCAGCAACAGAAGCCAATATGTGTACGCAAATGGGGCAAGCTCTTCCGCTCAACCAATTACAGTTGGTGTCCCACAGGGAAGTGTCCTTGGCCCTCTTCTCTTTCTCCTATACATAAATGACCTACCAAATGCTTCGCAATTACTCAAACCCACACTTTTTGCAGATGACACTACATACGTCTTCTCTCACCCGAGCCCAGTCACGCTAGCCAATACTGTAAACACCGAATTACAGAAAATATCTACCTGGATGAGGACTAACAAACTTACACTAAACATTGACAAAACCTACTTCATTCAGTTTGGTAACAGAGCTACAGATGTACCTCTTAACATAACGATAAACAGATCACCTATCACAAAGCTAACAGAGGGAAAATTCTTAGGAATCCACCTTGATAATAGACTCAAATTTCATACACATATACAACAAATTTCTAAGAAAATTTCCAAGACTGTAGGCATACTATCGAAGATACGGTACTATGCTCCACAGTCAGCCCTCCTGGCCCTTTATCACTCTCTTATTTACCCCTATCTCACCTATGGAATTTGTGCATGGGGCTCAACAACAATTAACCATCTCAGACCACTAATTACCCAACAAAAGGCTGCAGTTAGAATGATAACAAATTCTCACTACAGGCAGCACACTCCACCAATATTCAAAACACTCAACCTACTCACCATACAAAACATCCATACTTATTACTGCACCTATTACATACATAGAACACTTAACTATGACATAAACCCTCCCCTCAAACATCTCCTTGCCAACCTCAACAGAACACATGACCATAACACAAGGCACAGATCACTCTTTGATGTTCCTCGTGTCCATCTCACGTTATGCAAAAACTCAATGCACATAAAAGGCCCTAAAATCTGGAATTCATTACCTGTAAATATAAAAGAAACATTACCTGTTTATAAATTCAAGTCTCTTCTCAAAGATCACTTACTCAAAACCAAATAAATACTGAATAACTGAACCTTATAAATTGTATATCCTAAATGTTACTCACAATTATATCACACAAATGTTAAACCTAGGACCCAGTCTAACTTTATTATTTTTTTAAATACACTACCTAACAGAATACTCCATTTGACTGAATGTACAGCAATGCATGCAACCATATGACCTGTCTTTGTAATACTCAATTGTGCTTTATAGTTATCTGTTTACAATAATGTTTTATCACTGATTTCATCATTGCTTAGTTAATCTTAAGTTAATTTTAAGCCAGCCCGTAATGCTATGCATATAAGTGGCTTTGGCATGCTGCTCTTACCTGTATTTTTTTGTACCTCTGTATGTATGCTAAAATTACTAAATAAATAAATAAATAAATAAATGCAGACTACTGCATTATTGTAAAAGTGATATAAATAATATCAGTGCACTAGTGAAAGAATATTAGACTCCCCAGTTGACGTGTATTGGACGTGAGGTGTGATTAGCTTACTCTTGAACGTTGGTAAAAGTCGAACATTTCCGCTACTTTGAGCTCAGTTTCAAGGTCATTTTCATCATGAAACTAATCAAAATCATCTCTATTTCTGTAATATGTTTTCCATTCCATTAAATGAGACCAAGGAAATGAGAACACAACCGTAAATGCTATAGGAAAATACACCTCAAAGTTGGCGTTTTAATCCAAAAACATGGTCAGAGTTTTTTTCTCTCATGCTGCAGGATTTTTTTTTTGTGGTGCTCACTAACCACACAGACCCATTTTCTCACATGTGGGCCTACCAGCTTTCTCTGCTTGATTTGAAGCCACTAGAATTATTGAGTATATATATACGTCCGAAACACTGGCTTGTAAAACGCATGTATATGGCTGAAGCAGTCAAAGCATTAAAATACTAAATTATACTTATGAGCCACAACTCTGATGCTGTCCACATAATGATGAAAAATCTAAACTAGGAAATTAGAGTGCTGAGACGCTTCAATTGCTGTATTCTAAATACAGTGGACCTTCGACCAACGATATTAATCCGTTCCTGAGAGCTCATCGTTAATCGAAATTATCGTTAGTCGAGTTAATTTTCCCCATAAGAAATAATGGAAATCAAATTAATCCATGCAAGAGACCCAAAAGTATTGAAAAAAAAAAATTTTACCACATGAAATATTAATTTTAATACGCACAAACTGAAGAAGACATGTACAATTACATGACACTTACCTTTATTGAAGATCTGGTGATGATTGATGGGATGGGAGGAGGGGAGAGTGTGGATGGTGTTAGTGTTTAGAAGGGGAATCCCCTTCCATTAGGACTTGAGGTGTCAAGTCCTTTTCCGGGGTTACTCCCCTTCTTTTATTAATACCACTAGGACCAGCTTGAGAGTCACTGGACCTCTGTCGCACAACATATCTGTCCATAGAGGCCTGTACCTCCCGTTCCTTTATGACATTCCTAAAGTGTTTCACAACATTGTCAGTGTCACAATTAAACACTTGCTCAGGTTTCAGTTCTTCACTGTCTATGTACTCCTTGAATTCCTGCACATATTTTTCAGCTGCTTTTTGGCCCGAACTGGCAGCCTCATCATGCCTTATCACACTATGTATGCCACTACGATTCTTAAATCTCTCAAACCAACCTTTGCTGGCCTTAAACTCACTCACATCACCACTAGTTGCAGGCATTTTTCTAATTAAATCGTCATGCAACTTCCTAGCCTTTTCACATATGATCGCTTGAGAGAAGCTATCTCCTGCTATCTGTTTTTCGTTTATCCACACCAATAACAGTCTCTCAACATCTTCCATCACTTGCGATCTCAGTTTCGAAAACATAGTTGCGCCTTTGGCAAGAACAGCTTCCTTGATTGCCATTTTCTTGGCCACAATAGTAGCGATGGTTGATTGGGGTTTTGTGTACAACCTGGCCAGCTCGGAGACGCACCCTCCACTTTCATACTTAGCAATGATCTCTTTCTTCATATCCATAGTAATTCTCACCCTTTTTGCTGTAGGGTTGGCACTAGAAGCTTTCTTGGGGCCCATGGTGACTTATTTTGCAGGTACAATCACTAAAAACGCTGTGATAATATGAAATGTTCCGATTGTATGTTTGGATGGGACCGCGGTGGCTGGCTGGCTGGCTTGTAAACACTGGCCACAAGTGGACGCGTCTCGAATGGAATGAATCGTGTTGGTCGAGTTTTTTAGCGCTAGTCGAGGCAAAATTTTTGCGTTGAAATGTATCGCTAATCGGATTTAACATTAGATGATGCCATTGTTGGTCGAGGGTCCACTGTATTTGCACCTTAAGGAGGAGTTCCTTGATGCTGGTGAGAGGCTCTTGATCCAATGAACTGGACCTGTCCTCTTGGATTAAAGTTGGTTGCTTTCCCTTCCTCAGGCATTGTGTGATATTTTTTTATATAAAAACGTCGGCTGTTTCCCACCGAGGCAGGGTGACCCACAAAGAAAAAAAACCCAAAAAGAAAGAAAAAACCTTCATCATTCAACACTTTCACTATCATTCATTCATAATCACTGTCTTTGCAGAGGCGCTCAGATACGACAGTTTAGATATTGCTCCAAACAGCCAGTATCTCAAACCTCTCCTTTAAAATTTATCTTCGAAAATTCCTTCAGTGATGGGAAGTAGCAACAAAACTTGAGCTAGAGTTCGTCACGGCCACGCTAGCTGGAGATTCGTCTGTAAAAACTTGCAATTGTGGTCACAGTGGTGCCTATGCTAACTTTCCTATGGTGTAGAAATATGCCTAGTTGGATGAATCTTATTGTGGCTAGCTGGCCCAGTGGATAATGCGACAGTCTGGAGTTCTGAGACTCTGTGATCACGGGTTCTATCCCCATCCATGGTATGGTTTCTTTGCAGTCATGTCATTATGATTTCATGAGCCATGTTGAAGATCTGAAGGTAGGAAATCAATTCTCTGTTCTCTAGAATGAGTATACTTCAGTGGTTAGCGAGGTTAAAGGTTCCACTAACACCCCTGTTAATCAAGGTAAAAACATTCTGGTTGTGGGTGACTCACAGGTAAGATATATGGACCGTGCTTTCTGTAACAGAGATAGGAATGTTAGATAGTGTGCTTCCCAGGAGCTGGTGTTGATCACATAGTCAGCAGGTTGGATAATATTATGTCAGGTAATGGGAACAAGCTCATCATATGTCTTAGTGCTGGTGGAAATGATATTGCGATAGGCAGGAGGCAAGAGCTGCTGGATAAGTACAAGTCAGCCATAGATGTAATTAGGTCAGAGGGAGGGGTCCCAATCATTTATAGCATCTTGCCTAGAAGGGGAGTAGGCAATGAATGGATGTCTAGGGCAATTGGTGTAAATTGCTGGCTAGACAGGTACTGCAAGGAATTTGCAATTCCATTCATTGATAACTGGGACAAATTTTATGGCAAACATCTCTCAGAGGCCAGAGTGGTTGCATTAGCCAACTTGATTGAGGGGGCCATTGCTGACTTGTCTAGGACTTTAAACTGATAGATTATAGAGGTACGGGTGTGTGTGGGGAAACAATCAAGCTGCAGTACAAGGGTTGAAAACAGAAGATATTACCAGGATACTTCAGGGATATGTTTAATAGACAATATTCAAAATAAAGTTGCTAGTAAAGGCAAAGCATTTGATCAATAAACAAAGAAAGACAGTAGAGGGCAGAGTGACTAGCTCCCTTAAGATTTACTATACTAATAGTAGGAGTCTAAGAAACAAGATAGATGAGCTAAGAATATTTGCATGTGCAGATAATATAGATATTATTGCTGTAATGGAGACCTGGTTCAACCTGAAAGATAGAGAAATGCCTGCTGAATTCCACATACAAGGCTATAAAATATTCCACACTGATAGGGTCGACAGGAAGGGTGGTGGAGTGATGATGTATGTCAGAGATAATTTAAAATGTTGTGTCAGAAAAGATATAAGATTAGAAGCATCACACACAGAATCTGTTTGGCCACAGTTTCTTGAGGGCCTTGACAAATTAATCTTGGGTGTGATTTATAGGCCCCCCAAATCTTGATAGGGAGTACAGTAATTGCTATGGGACAAAATTCATAAGGCATCTAGATATGAAAATGTCATGTTAATGGAAGATTTTAACTTTAGAAAAATTGATTGGAACAGTACAACAGGAAATCTTCAGTCTAGTGACTTTCTTGATAAGATTCAGGATTGCTTTTTATATCAGTTTGTGACGGAACCAACTAGAGGAAACAATCTGCTAGACTTGGTTCTTGCCAACAAAGAATCACTAAATAATCTTGAGGTTAATGATGAGCTTGGGGATAGTGATCACAAATCACATAGTTTCAGTTTATCATGGAATTACCCAAATAACTGCAATCAAGCCTCTGTCCCAGACTTTGGCTGGGCCAATTTTATGGGACTGAAATTACCTGGGTGGGGTAAATTGGAATGACCTGACTATGGGTCAGGTAGGTGGTGTTGATTGTCAATATGTTTTTCAGAGCATAGTTCTAGCTGCCCAGACAGTTTATGTTTCAAGTAGAAATTAGAAGAACCAGAAATGATCCCAAATAGATAAACACTAGATTTAAACATCTCACTGGTCAAAAGTGAGGCACATATAGGCATATCAAAAGAGGAGAGGGGCAGTTAAGAAATCATATTCATTTAAAGAGAGAAATGAAAAAAAGGGACTAAGAAAAGCTAAAAGAGATTATGAGGCTAGAGTGGCAAGGGATTTGAAGACTAACCCAAAGGGTTTCTTTCAGGTATATAGAAATAAGATTAGGGACAAGATTGGCCCACTCAAAAGTAACTAAGGTCAGATCACTGACAGTGATAAGGAAATGTGTGAAATTTTTAACTCATATTTCCTCTGTTTTTATGCAAGAAGATACTAGCAAAATTACAGAATTTATAAATGATGTAAAACAGGATGAAAAACTATGCATGATTAGGGTAACTAGTGACATGGTCCTCAGACAGATAGAGAAATTAAAACCAAACAAATCCCCAGGCCCTGATGAACTGTTAGTAAGGGTTTTAACCCTTTATCGGGGTGGGCCGGGAAAATTCGGTATTAATTACGTGTTTTGGGGGCGTGTCATACTCAGTGCCCCGCGCGGCCAGCTTCCCGTTCTTTAGTTCCAACCAATCACAAGCCTTCCCTGAGTCTCTTCAGCTAAGTACAGTTCGCTTCTGCCGCCTTCCCATTGGTTGAGAGATCAAAATATAAACACTGGTGGCTTGGCTCCGCCCACACACCCATTTTTCCCTCCACCCTTACTAATCTACTCTTGGATTATACATTCTACAATGTCGGTAAGTACTGATTGTTGTGTTTAGTGCTTACATGAATAGTTTAGGCATATTTTGATATATACCTAAAGTCCGTGTGAAGCACAATATGAGTGTAGCATGCAGTTGAAAAAAGTGCAAACATTTTATACCGAATTATTTCAGTCTTGCACGAGTTTCCGGGAATGTCCAATTTTAGTCAAATAAATATTTATAAAAAAATTTCAATTGCATATATGAACTCTGTAGTGGTCTGGATCTATACAGGAGGTTTCTATTGTCCTTCCAGATCAATGAGAAGTTGTTTTATGGGGAGCAGTCCACCAGCAGGTCGAGGTATGTCTGCGTTTCTGAAGAGAGTGACTCAGAAGCAGAGGTAGATGAACCAGAATTGCTGGATAGTGGTGATGAATACTTGCCACCGGATGCACAGGTGTCAAGTGATGATGAGGAGGAAGAAAGGCCAGCCAAAAAACAGAAATTAGTGAAGAAAAAGTAAGGTATTACGATTGCAACTATTGCAGCCACTCGAAGAAATTGGTCACATCCTCATTCCAGTGTTCTGTATGCAAAGTAAATCTGGATAAAGAGTGATAGAAATTGCTTCAGCGACTACCATACCATCAATTAGCAATATAGAATAATTGGTCATCCAAATGAATCTCAGGAATATAGGGATTGAAAGTTGCATCCCTTTGCAATTTGTCATTGTTGAGATTTGCTTCCTTTTTATATTTTTGTAACAATTAAAAAATGTTTTGATTCAAGTTCCATTTATGTTTTTTATATTGTCTGTTTGTATATTAAATTTAAAAAATTGTTTTGGCGTGTTTTATTAACAATTGCAAGTTTTGCAACATAAAATTTTTTAATCACTTTGTCGGGCGCAGACGGATATTTTCGGTCTCCGGAGATTAGCAATTGCTCGAAAACTAACCATCAGAAATCAATTTATATGGGATCATTGAACTTGTATTGAGTTACTCTATCCACCATAGGGAGTTCAGTTCGAATTTCAAATTTTTGGACCCCTTGCGCGATGAAGGGTTAAAGGAGTGCGAGGAGGAGCTAGCAAATCTTTGGCCAGTCTTTTCAGCATATCACTACAAACTGGCATAGTGCCAGACAAGTGGAAAATGGCAAATGTAATACCTATTTACAAAGTAGGAGACAGGTCCTTAGCTTCGAAGTATAGACCAGTATGCCTTACCTTCATGGTGGAAAAATTTATGGAATCAGTAATTGTTGAGGCAATTCGTAGCTATCTTGAAAAGCATAAATTGATTAATGAATCTCAGCACAGTTTTACAAAGGGGCATTTCTTTCTGCCTTGCAAATTTACTAACTTTTTTCACCAAGGTATTTAAGGAGGTAGATCATGGTAATGAATATGATATTGTGTATATGGACTTCAGTAAGGCTTTTGATAGAGTTCCACATCAGAGCCTATTGAGGAAAATTAAGGCACATGGAATAGGAGGAGAAATTTTTTCCTGGTTAAAGGTGTGGTTGACAGATAGGCAGCAGAGAGTTTGCATCAGTGGGGAGAAATCAGAGTGGGGGCACATCATGAGTGGTGCTCCACAGGGGTCAGTGTTGGGCCCTTTGTTGTTCACAATTTATATAAACAGCATTGATGGTGATGGGGGAATAAATAGTGACATAAGCAAGTTTGCTGATGACACCAAAATAGGTTGCCTAATTCATTCAAATGAGGACATTAGAGATTTGAATAGACTGATATAGTGGTCAGAGAAGTGGAAGATGCAGTTTAATGTAGACAAATGCAAAGTTCTAAACATTGGACAAGAAAATAACCATGCTACATATAAACTAAATAATGTAGATCTTAATATAACTGATTGCAACAAGGATTTGGGAGTTCTGGTTAGCAGTAATCTGAAACCAAGACACAGGGCATAAGTGTTCGTAATAAAGCGAACAGAATCCTTGGCTTCATATCAAGAAGCATAAATAATAGGAGTCCTCAGATTGTTCTTCAGCTCTATATATCTTTGGTTAGGCCTCATTTAGATTATGCTGCACAAACCATACCATGGGTGGGGTTTGAACCCATGGTCAGAGAGTCTCAAAACTCCAGACCATCGTGTTAGCCACTGGGCCAGCTAGCTTCAAACCCCACCCGTGGTATGGTTTGTTTGCAATTGTGTCATTACGATTTTGTGAGTCTCTATGCTGCACACTTCTGGTCACTGTATTACAGAATGGATATAAATGCACTGGAAAACATACAAAGGAGGATGACAAAGTTGATCGCACATACCAGAAATCTTCCTTTGAAGATAGACTGAGGGCCCTGAATCTGCACTCTCTAGAAAGGCGTAGAATTAGGGGTGATATGATTGGTGTATAAATGGAAAACAGAAATAAATAAAGGAATATAAATAGCGTGCTAAAAATATCTAGCCAAGACAGGACTTGCAGCAATGGTTTTAAGTTGGAAAAATTCAGATTCAGGAAGGATATAGGAAAGCACTGATTTGGTAATAGAGTTGTGGCTGAATAGAACAAACTCCCAAGTACTGTCATAGAAGCTAAAATGTGTAGTTTTAAAAAAAGGTTAGATAAATACATGAGTGGGTGTGGGTGGGGTGTGAGTTGGACCAGGCTAGCTTGTGCTAATAGGTCTGATGCCATGCCCCTTCCCTAAGTGGATGTGACCTGACCTGACTAGGTGGGTCATTGGTTTAAGCCGGGAGGTGACTTGGACCTGCCTCGCATGGACCAGTAGGCTTGCTGCAGTGTTTCTTCTTTTGTTCTTATAAAATAAAAATATCCAGTGTGTGGTGGGGAAAGGTGTAAAATTTTAAAAATTATTTGTTCTTACAGACTGATATAACCTAATTTTTCTGAATAGAACTATAAGAAGAAAACTTAGTTACAGGTTAATGTTAAAGCTGGCAAAAAAAATGTGTTGGCAACACTTGCATAAATACGAATAGCAGTGTTTTTCTAAAATTTTGACACCCAGATGTGATTGTTTTTTTATTGTTTTTTTTTTTTCTTTTTAATTTTTTTTATATCTAACACTGTACAGCACTACTTTATTAGGATAATAAGTGTGTTTGAAGGTGTTCCAGTACTTGAAAGATGCAGAGATGTTTAGAATGCCACAAGCTGAATTAATGATCTGCTATTTTTCTTCATTTTACAGTTCATCAGTCAGGATGGACGTTACACAAAGGTTCTTGTAGCACTTCAGACAGTGTTCTTCCCAGCAGTACTCACATTACTGGCTTGGTATATCCATCTTCTCTGGCAACTCTGCTGGTCTTTCACCTACTTCCAGATTATGTTATTATTTCTGGCTTTGGCTCTCCTGCTCATAAACTGTGAGTGTTTTAAGTGCAACTGTTTTGAACAGATGTAATATTAAAGCTCTAAGTTTACAATTTCATTTGTTAACTGTATTTTTACCACTTACAAGTATTTTAACTCATAATATTGTGTATGAAAAGCTATACAAGATTCAGTCCATAATGATTTTTGTTATTATTGCTTTATGAACCAAGTCTTCAATTTGAAAGTAGTAATAAAGCATTAAAAAGCTCAAAGAATGTAAACATTTAGATCAGAGCTGTGTATATGTAGGTTGTAAATGGTATGGTGATACCAACAGAATGTGGATAAAAATACTTAAGTACAGTTCAGCATTCACTTAAGGAAACATTTCACTACAAGTGGCTTTTTCATTCATAATATAGGCAAAGCTAAAAACAAAAAAAAAGGTTGGGGGAGGAGAAGAGAGGTCTTATTTCAGCAAGCATTTGGCAACCAAGCAGTGTGTCAGATATGCTATTTTGAATGGTTTTCTTGATTCAAAGCAGAATGAGCAACACTGAAAAGTGATGAAGGCTATTCATGAAAATTGTAGTCATAGTATCCAAGACATTGCAAGTGCCGTGGGAATTTATTTGGACTGAAAATTTGAACATAAGGCGTGTGGCTGCGAAATTTGTGCTCCCTTGCCGAGTCAAGATCAGAAAGACTATCACTTTTTGGCCAAAAGCAACATGATGGTGTCCCCCCCTCCACCTCCCCAAATCTAGCTCCCTGTGACTTTTTTCTCTTCCCAAAAATAAGTGGCAAAATATTTTTTTTTTATTTTTAACACATTGGCCTTCTCCCAACAAGGTAGAGTGGTCCAAAAAAAGAAACTTTCACTATCATTCACTCCATCAATGTTTTGCCAGTGGTGCACTTACACTACAGTTATAAAATTGCAACATTAACACCCCTCCTTCAGAGTGCAGGCACTGTACTTCCCATCTCCAGGACTCAAGTCCGGCCTTCTGGTTTCCCTGAATCCCTTCATAAATGTTACCTTGCTCACACTCCAACAGCATGTCAAGTCCTAAAAACCATTTGTCTCCATTCACTCCTATCAAACAAGCTCATGCATGTTTGCTGAAAGTTCAAGCCCCACGCACACAAAACCTCCTTTACCCCCTCCCTCCAACCTTTCCTAGGCCGACCGTCCTACCCTGCCTTCCCTTCACTACAGATTTATACACTCTCAGAATCATTCTCTTTCGTTGCATCCTCTCTACATGTCCAAACCACCTCAACAACCCCTCCTCAGCCCTCAGGGCAACAGTTTTGGCAATCCCGCGCCTCCTCCTAATTTCCAAACTACGAATTTTCTGCATTACTTTCACACCACACATTGCCCTCAGACATGACATCTCCACTTCCTCCAGCCTTCTCCTTGTTGTGACATTCACCACCCATGCTTCACACCCATTTAAGGCATTAGTATAACTATACTCTCATACATTCTCCTCTTTGCTTCCATGGACAAAATTCTTTGTCTCCACAGACTCTTCAGTTTACCAGTCACCTTTTTCTCCTCGTCATTGCTGTGATTCGCCTCATCTTTCATAGACCCATCTGCTGACACGTTGACTCCTAAATATCTGAATACATTCACCTCCTCCATACTCTCTCCCTCCAGTCTTTCATTACCAAATTTTTGATCAACAAGCTCACTCTCAACATAGACAAAGCATACTTTATGCTGTTTGGAAACAGAGCCATAAATATCCAACTTAATATATCGATAAGTGGTTCCCCCATTACAAGACACACTGAGGGTAAATTTCTAGGTCTTTGCCTTGACTGTAATCTTAAATTTCATTCCCATATCCAGCATATATCCAAGAAAATTTCCAAATCAGTAGGCATCCTTTCCAAGATACGTTACTATGTGCTCCAAACGACACTCCTTACCCTGTACCACTCTTTAATATATCCCTACCTCACCTATTTGTGCCTGGGGATCAACCACAGCCAACCACCTTAAACCTTTAACCCTTTCAGGGTCCGTCCCGTAGATCTACGGCTTTACGTTCAGGGTCCAAACCGTAGATCTACGCCATGAGCTCAGCTCACTCTGATAAACTGTGAGTGGTACATTTGGGCCTAGATATGAGAGAATACATCTATGTGGTATGTGTGCACCACATAAAACAGATCCTGCAGCACACTGTGTATAATGAGAGAAAAAAAATGAAATCATGATTTTTCGATTAAAACAGCAACTTTGCAGTGTTTTTTCGTATGTTATTTATAGTTGTATTTGCGATTTCTTGGTCTCATTTGATAGAATGGAAGACATATTACAGAAATAGAGATGATTTTGATTGGTTTTAGCACTGGAAATGGCTTGAAACTGAGCTCAAAGTAGCAGAAATGTTAAATTTTTGCCGATATTCAAAAGTAAACAAACGACCTCACACGTCTAATACACATCAGCTGGTGGGTCTAATATACATTCACAAATATGGTGATGATATTTATACAATTATTACAGTATTGCATAACGGTAAATCTTCTATTTTTTGGTGTGAATAAAAATTCATTATGTGAATAAAAAATCAAAATGGAATTTATTTGTAAAGCCTCAAAACATAACTAATGAACAGAGGAAATGTTAGTTTAGTACCAGGAATGCCTACATTGTTCATTCTGGACCCTATTTTGAAATTGGAATATTTTGAACTTTGTGTTAAATTGGCCAAATTAACAATTTCCGATCACTTTATTTTGTAGTTGAAACAGTTGACTTGGCGATTTCTTGTGCTCAATCAATAGAATAGAAGTAATACTAGTGAAATAGCTAAGAATTTGGTTGACTGGAATAATGTAATTGGCCTAAAATGGGAGTCAAAGTCGGCAAAATCGCCGATTCGTAAATATCGCTGACACATCAAAATTCACGAGAGCATAATTTCGTCAATTTTCCACCAAATTTCGTACTTTTTGTTTTATTACCTTCACAAAAAGATTCTCTACGATTTCATAAGAAAAAATAACAAATTTTTTTTTTGAAAATTCTTGGACACTGGTGCGTGACTCCAGATTTGGGCCTTGGACCCTGAAAGGGTTAAATTGGCCAAATTAACAATTTCCGATCACTTTATTTTGTAGTTGAAACAGTTGACTTGGCGATTTCTTGTGCTCAATCGATAGAATAGAAGTAATACTAGTGAAATAGCTAAGAATTTGGTTGATTGGAGTAATGTAATTGGCCTAAAATGGGAGTCAAAGTCGGCAAAATCGCCGATTCGTAAATATCGCTGACACATCAAAATTCGCGAGAACATAATTTCGTCAATTTTCCACCAAATTTCGTACTTTTTGTTTTATTACCTTCACAAAAAGATTCTCTACGATTTCATAAGAAAAAATAACAAATTTTTTTTTTGAAAATTCTTGGACACTGGTGCGTGACTCCAGATTTGGGCCTTGGACCCTGAAAGGGTTAATAACTCAACAAAAAGCTGCTGTGTGGATGATTACCAACTCCTGTGCCAGACAGCACACCCCACCATTTTTCAAAAGCCTGAACCTACTAAATATACAAGACATGCACTTATATTATTGTGCCTACTATATATACAGAACATTAAACTCCAATATAAACCCTCCACTTAAAATTCTCCTTGATAGCTACAACACAATTCAGTCACAATACAAGGCACAAGGCACTCTTGACATCCCTCATGTCAGTCTCATACTATGCAGAAATGCAGTGCACATAAAGGACCCAAAGATCTGGAATTCACTACCTGAACCAGTTAAGGATCCCCTGACTACATACAAATTTAGGGCTCTGCTTAAAAATCATCTCGCCTCTCAATAATAACCAAATCGACCAAAACAGCTTCTAATCAGTTTGAAGCAACTCTCTTAAATATTATATGACCTCTAGTCTATTAAAACATATGCCAATACATAAAATATTGCTGTTTGAACCATTAATTGTAATATTGTTTTTATTATGTGCAACTTAAAGATTATTATTCTTATAAACCTCCACCCTGACTACCTCACATTATTTTTTTTTTCCTCAACAAAACGGCCATCTCCCACTGAGGCAGGGTGACCCAAAAAGAAAGAAAATCCCCAAAAAGAAAATACTTTCATCATCATTCAACACTTTCACCTCACTCACACATAATCACTGTTTTTGCAGAGGTGCTCGGAATACAACAGTTTAGAAGCATAAACGTATAAAGATACACAACATATCCCTCCAAACTGCCAAAATCCCAAACTCCTCCTTTAAAGTCCAGGCATTGTACTTCCCATTTCCAGGACTCAAGTCCGGCTATATAAAATAACCGGTTTCCCTGAATCCCTTCACTAAATATTACCCTGCTCACACTCCAACAGCTCGTCAGGTCTCAAATACCATTCGTCTCCATTCACTCCTATCTAACATGCTCACGCACGCTTGCTGGAAATCCAAGCCCCTCGCCCACACAACCTCCTTTACCCCCTCCCTCCAACCCTTTCGAGGACGACCCCTACCCTGCCTTCCTTCCCCTACAGATTTATACGCTCTCCGTGTCATTCTACTTTGATCCATTCTCTCTAAATGACCAAACCACCTCAACAACCCCTCTTCAGCCCTCTGACTAATAGTTTTATTAACTCCACACCTTCTCCTAATTTCCACACTCCAACAGCCTCCTCGCTGCAGCATTTACAACCCAAGCTTCACACCCATATAAGAGTGTTGGTACCACTATACTTTCATAAATTCCCTTCTTTGCCTCCGTAGATAACGTTTTTTGTCTCCACATATACCTCAACGCACCACTTACCTTTTTTCCCTCATCAATTCTATGATTAACCTCATCCTTCATAAATCCATCCGCTGATATGTCAACTCCCAAATATCTGAAGACATTCACTTCTTCCGTACTCCTCTTCCCCAATTTGATACCCAATTTTTCTCTATCTAAACCATTTGATACCCTCATCACCTTACTCTTTTCAATATTCACTTTCAACTTTCTACCTTGACACACACACACCCAAATTCGTCCACTAACCTCTGCAATTTTTCTTGAGAATCACCCATAAGCACAGTATCATCAGCAAAAAGTAACTGTGTCAATTCCCATTTTGTATTTGATTCCCCATAATTTAATCCCACCCCTCTCCCAAACGCCCTAGCATTTACTTCTTTTACGACCTATCTATAAATATAATAAACAACCATGGTGACATTACACATCCCTGTCTAAGACCTAATTTTACCGGGAAGTAGTCTCCCTCTCTTCTACACACCCTAACCTGAGCCTCACTGTCCTCATAAAAACTCTTTACAGCATTTAGTAACTTACCACCTATTCCATACACTTGCAACATCTGCCACAGTGCTCCTCTATCCACACTACATCATATGCCTTTTCTAAATCCATAAATACAATAAAAACTTCCCTACCTTTACCTAGATACTGTTCACATATATGCTTCAATGTAAACACCTGATCTACACATCCCCTACCCACTCTAAAACCTCCTTGCTCATCTGCAATCCTACATTCTGTCTTACCTCTAATTCTTTCAATAATAACCCTACTGTACACTTTTCCTAGTATACTCAGTAAACTAATTCCTCTATAATTTTTACAATCTCTTTTGTTCCCCTTCCCTTTATATAAAGGGACTATACGTGCTCTCTGCCAATCCCTAGGTACCTTCCCCTCTTTCATACATTTATTAAACAAAAATACCAACCACTCCAACATTATATCCCCCCTGCTTTTAACATTTCTGTCATGATCCCGTCAGTTCCAGCTGCTTTACCCCCTTTCATTCTGCGTAATGCTTAACGCACCTCCCCCACACTTACATCCTGCTCTTCTTCACTCCTAAAAGATGGTATACCTCCCTGGCCAGTGCATGAAATTACCGCCTCCCTTTCTTCGTCGACATTTAAAAATTCCTCAGAGTATTCTCGCCATCTACCCAATGCCTCCATCTCCCCATCTACTAACTCTTCCACTCTGTTTCTAACTGACAAATCCATTGGTTCCCTAGGCTTTCTTAACTTGTTTAACTCACTCCAAAATTTTTTCTTATTTTCATTAAAATTTCTTGACAGTGCCTCTCCCACTCTATCATCTGCTCTCCTTTTGCACTCTCTCACCACTCTCTTCACCTTTCTTTTTCTCTCCATATACTCTACTCTTCTTATAACACTTCTGCTTTGTAAAACCTCTCATAAGCTACCTTTTTCTCTTTTATCACACCCTTTACTTCATCATTCCACCAATCACTCCTCTTTCCTCCTGCACCCACCCTCCTATAACCACAGACTTCTGCCCCACATTCTAATACTGCATTTTTAAAACTATTCCAACCCTCTTCAACCCCCCCACTACTCATGCTTGCACCAGCCCACCTTTCTGCCAATAGTTGCTTGTATCTCACCTGAACTCCCTCCTCCCTTAGTTTATTCACTTTCACGTCCCTCTTACTTGTTGTTGCCATTTTTCCTCTTTTCCCATCTACCTCTTACTCTAACTGTAGCTACAACTAGATAATGATCCGATATATCAGCTGCCTCTCTATAAACGTGTACATCCTGAAACCTACCCATCAACCTTTTATCTACCAATACATAATCTAACAAACTACTTTCATTATGCGCTATATCATACCTTGTATATTTATTTATCCTCTTTTTCATAAAATATGTTTTAAAAAGTTAACCATTCTTATGTTGTCTAGACTTAAGTAGGTATTGTGTACTAGGATTAGTTTGCCCAAAATGCCCTGGCATGATAGTGGCTTTCTTTGTACTTAACAAATCAAAATTGTAATTACACATTGTAACCTTTGCAAAGAAATAAATCTTTAATCTTTAATCCTTATCATTTTACTCTTTCCTATATTCACTTTTAATTTTCTTCTTTTATATACCCTACAAAACTCATCCACCAACCTATGCAACTTCTCTTCACACTCCCAAAAGCACAGTGTCATCAGCAAAGAGCAACTGTGACAACTCCCAGTTTGTGTGAGATTCTTTATTTTTTAACCCCACGCCTCTTGCCAACACCCAAGCATTCACTTCTTTTACAACCCCCATTTGTAAAAATATTGAACAACCATGGTGACATCACACATCCTTGTCTAAGGCCTAGTTTTATTGGGAAATAATCTCCCTCTCTCCTACATACTCTAACCTGAGCCTCACTATCCTCGTAAAAACTCTTCACTGCTTTCAATAACCTACCTCCTATTCCATACATTTGCAACATCTGGCACATTGCCCCCTATCCACCTTGTTATATGCCTTTTCCAAATCCACAAATGCCGTTTCCCACCAAGGTAAGGTGGCTCGAGAAAGAAAGTTTCACCATCATTCTCTCCATCACCGTTTTGCCAGAGGTGCACTTACACTACAGTTATAAAACTGTAGCATAACACCCCTCCTTCAGAGTGCAGGCATTGTGCTTACCATCTTCAGGACTCAAGTTCAGCCTGCAGGTTTCCCTGAATCCCTTCGTAAATATTACCCTGCTCACACTCCAACAGCAAGTCAAGTCCTAAAAATCATTTGTCTCCATTTGCTCCTATCTAACACGCTCACGCATGCTTGCTGGAAGTCCAAACAACTAACACACGAAACCTCCTTTACCCCCTCCCTCCAACCTTTCCTAGGCCAACCTGTACCCCGCCTTCCCTGCACTACAGATTTATACACTCTCAAAGTCATTCTGTTTTCTTCCATCCTCTCTACATGCCTGAACCACCTCAACAACCCCTCCTCAGCCCTCTAGATAATGGTTTCGTAATAAAGTTGGTAGAATTACCGACAATATGTAAAGTAAAAGGACACAAGTGCAACTAATGTGACATTTATTGTGGCAACGTTTCGCTCTCCAGGAGCTTTATCAAGCCATTACAAACAATACATGGACACAGAGGGTATATAAAGGCTCAGAGTGAGGTGAATACTAGTGAGGTACCATTTCGATGTTCACTAGTGGTAGTAGTAGTAGTAGTAGTAGTAGTAGTGGTAGTGACAAAAGTAATACAATATGGTAGAGCAATTAATTCGTACATGAGTAAAAGGATATAAAAGCTATTACTTGGGTAACATAAAAATAGGTTGGACAAATATAGACTGGAATGAGGCAGGTTGTTTCAGTGTTCACTCTCTGTGCTTTGTGTAGTATAACAGGAGAGACTATGTGATGGCAGGGTTTACTGTTTTCAGGAGGATTCTTGCTAAGACTTCGGAGATGGTGAAGCTGCCGTTGTTTTGTTTAATTGTATTCGAAACAGCGATCAGTGCTGATTCAAGGCACTTGCGTGTGCGGAAATTAGTTTCTTTTATCACTAATTGGGCGTCTCTGAATTTCATAAGATGATTGGTGGAATTTCGGTGTTGTACACAGGCGTTGTTTAAGTTGTCGTTCCTACATGCGTATATGTGTTCATTGAGGCGGGTGTCGAGGTTTCTTGCTGTTTCACCTACGTAGATCTTGTCACAGCCTCCACAGGGTATAGTGTAAACTCCTGCATTGACTGGTTCGTGGTGCTTGGGTTTTGTCCTGGTTAGATCCACAAGCTAACACCAGAGTCGCCATCGCTTCTACCACTTCAATAAAGGATCTAACCAGGACAAAACCCAAGCACCACGAACCAGTCAATGCAGGAGTTTACACTATACCCTGTGGAGGCTGTGACAAGATCTACGTAGGTGAAACAGCAAGAAACCTCGACACCCGCCTCAATGAACACATATACGCATGTAGGAACGACAACTTAAACAACGCCTGTGTACAACACCGAAATTCCACCAATCATCTTATGAAATTCAGAGACGCCCAATTAGTGATAAAAGAAACTAATTTCCGCACACGCAAGTGCCTTGAATCAGCACTGATCGCTGTTTCGAATACAATTAAACAAAACAACGGCAGCTTCACCATCTCCGAAGTCTTAGCAAGAATCCTCCTGAAAACAGTAAACCCTGCCATCACATAGTCTCTCCTGTTATACTACACAAAGCACAGAGAGTGAACACTGAAACAACCTGCCTCATTCCAGTCTATATTTGTCCAACCTATTTTTATGTTACCCAAGTAATAGCTTTTATATCCTTTTACTCATGTACGAATTAATTGCTCTACCATATTGTATTACTTTTGTCACTACCACTACTACTACTACTACTACTACTACTACCACTAGTGAACATCGAAATGGTACCTCACTAGTATTCACCTCACTCTGAGCCTTTATATACCCTCTGTGTCCATGTATTGTTTGTAATGGCTTGATAAAGCTCCTGGAGAGCGAAACGTTGCCACAATAAATGTCACATTAGTTGCACTTGTGTCCTTTTACTTTACATAATGGTTTCGGTAATCCCGCACCTCCTCCTGATTTCCAAATTACGAATTCTTTGCATTATATTCACACCACACATTGCCCTCAGACACAACATCTCCACTGCCTCCAGCCTTCTCCTTGTTGCAACATTCACCACCCATGCTTTGCACTCACATAAGAGCATTAGTGTAACTATACTCTCATACATACCCCTCTTTGCTTTCATGGACAAAGTTCTTTGTCTACACAGACCCTTATCTAAATACTGTTCACCTATATGTTTCACTGTAAACACTTGGTCTACACACCCCCTACCCTTCCTAAAGCCTCCTTGTTTATCTGCTATCCTACTCTGTCTTACTCTTGTTTCTTTGAATAATAACTCTAACCACACGCTTTACCAGGTATACTCAACAGACTTATTCCCCTATAATTTTTGCACTCTCTTTTATCCCCTTTGCTTTTATACAAATAAACTACACATGCTCTCTGCCAATCCCTAGGTACCTTACCCTCTTCCATACATTTATTAAATAAAAGCACCAACCACTCTGAAACTATATCCCCACCTGCTTTTAACATATCTATCTTTATCCCATCAATCTCAGCTGCCGTAATCCCCTTTCATTCTACCCTCTTTCATTCACGCATTTCCCCCCCAGTCACAACTCTCTCCTCCTCACTCCTACAAGATGTTATTCCTCTTTGCCCTATACAGTACATGAAATACAGCTTCCCTATCTTCATCAATATTTAATAATTCCTCAAATTATTCCCTCCATCTTGACCGATACCTCTAACTCTCCATTTAATAACTCTCCTTTCCTATTTTTAACTATCAAATCCATTTGTTCCATAGGCTTTCTCATCTTATTAATCTCACTTCAAAACTTTTTCTTATTTTCAACAACATTTGTTAACATCTCACTCACTCTCTCATTTGCTCTATTTACATTGCTTCACCACTCTCTTAACCTCTTTTTCTCTCCATACACTCCTCCCTCCTTGCATCACTTCTACTGCGATTGACTACCAAGTAGTCAAATTATCAATCAAATCATTAATTAAATCCAATCCAATAATCTGCCATTTCATACTTGGGTAACATAGAATTTGCCTCTACAGATAGGGCAGTTAACTTACTGGGTAGTAAGTGCTATCCTGGGTCCTCTAGAAGCTTCTTTACTCATTTGACCACACAGACAAGCTGCCATGATTTACCTATGTAGATTTGCAAATCCTTAAACTGTTAACTTGATGACTTACTCTATGTTGTCTGCCAAGCCAATTCATTGTACCTTCCTTCCAAAGTGACTACAAATATCTATTACTGAGTCACAACACACAAACCAGGTGGCTGGAGAAGACACCTTCTCTCCCCAATATACTTTCAAGTGACTGCCCCAACTGACCTTGTGGAAAATGTTTGGCCCTGGAAGGTTCAATTCTAGAGGTCTATAGCTATATCTTAAACATACTAAGCTGCTTAACATACATTCCTAGTCTAGTTTAACCCTTTCAGGGTCTGTCCCGTAGATCTACGGCTTTACGTTCAGGGTCCAAACTGTAGATCTACGCCATGAGCTCAGCTCACTCTGATAAACTGTGAGTGGTAAATTTGGGCCTAGATATGAGAGAATGCATCTATGTGGTATGTGTGCACCACATAAAACAAATCCTGCAGCACACTTGTGTATAATGAGAGAGAAAAACCGAGACTGTGATTTTCGATTAAAACAGCGACTTTGCAGTGTTTTTTGTATGTTTTTTATAGTTATATTTGCGATTTCTTGGTCTCATTTGATAGAATGGAAGACATATTACAGAAATAGAGATGATTTTGATTGGTTTTAGCACTGGAAATGGCTTGAAACTGACCTCAAAGTAGCGGAAATGTTAAATTTTTGCCGATGTTCAAGAGTAAACAAACGACCTCACACGTCTAATACACTCCAGCTGGTGGGTCTAATATACATTCACAAATGTGGTGATGATATTTATTCAATTATTACAATATTGCATAACAGTAAATCTTCTGTTTTTTGGTGTGAATAAAAATTCATTATGTGAATAAAAAATCAAAATGGAATTTATATGTAAAGCCTCAAAACATAACTAATGAAAAGAGGAAATGCTAGTTTAGTGCCAGGAATACCCACATTGTTTATTTTGGACCCTATTTTGAAATTGAAATATTTTGAACTTTGTGTTAAATTGGCCAAATTACCAATTTCCGATCACTTTATTTTGTAGTTGAAACAGTTGACTTGGCAATTTCTTGTGCTCAATCGATAGAATAGAAGTAATACTAGTGAAATAGCTAAGAATTTGGTCGACTGGAATAATGTAATTGGCCTAAAATGGAAGTCAAAGTCGGCAAAATTGCCGATTCGTAAATATCGCTGACACATCAAAATTCGCGAGAGCATAATTTCATCAATTTTCCATCAAATTTCATACTTTTTGTTTTATTACCTTCACAAAAAGATTCTCTACTATTTCATAAGAATTTTTTTTTTTTTTTTTTTTTTTAAATTCTTGGACACATGGGCACCACTTCAGATTTTGGCCTTGGACCCTGAAAGGGTTAAGTAAGTCATTATACTCAAGACTGGATATTAAGCCTAAAAACTACATTAGCCTTGCAATTAAGACTATGAGAGTGAAAACTTGGCAACATGGTAACACCCCAGCAGCCTTCTCCCTCACTGACTAGGCATTTCGGGCAGGCTAATCCTAATTCTTACTCTATATTGACACCGGTTATGGAGCAGTACATTTTAATATACCTTATTGCATACTAGGAAACTGAAGTCCTTAATTAGATTTATAATAATGTGGTAATACAAAACATGACAATATTACAATTAGTAAATTTAGTAATGGTAACGGTTAAGTCTTGGCATGATACATTGTTTCTATTAATTATAGCTCCTATACATGTATTGGGAGAGTATCTTAAGTAAACTTAGGACTAACTTAAGATTTGTTAGGCAATAGCTATATGTATTAGGAATTCTATGCTTACAGTCATTTGGGTGATTGTAAGTGTAAATTAGGGGGAATCACAGATATCGAGAGTAAATCTATTTTGTTTTGGATGTGTGCATGATACAAAAAAGAGAATAGGTGGTTTTCATATAGTTAGCTGATGATGGGGTGTGTTAGGGAGATAAGATGTTTTTTAACTGTAGTTTTAAAAATGGTGGTTGAGTCTGCAGTTCTAGAGTTTTCAGGCAGGGAGTTCCAGATTTTAGGCCCTTTTATGCACATTGAATTTTTGTAGAGATTTAGCCAGACATGGGGAATGTCATAGAGATTTTTGTGTATGGTATTGTGTCTATGGGTCTTGTCACAACTATCAAGAAAGTGTTTTACTTCAGAGTTAATATTGAAATTTATGGTTCTGTAAATGTAGATTGCACAGTAGTAGGTGTGAATGTCCTGTACATAAGTTTAGGTCTTTGAAGAGTAGGGGGGGGGCTAACATTGGATTGTGTGATAATTTTTACTGCAGGTTTTTGTTGGGTTATTATGGGCTTTAGGTGGGTTGCTGTTGTTGATCCCCAGGCACAAATAGCATAGGTGAGGTAGGGATAGATGAGTGAATAGTATAGTGTGAGTAGGGCTGATTGTGGTATGTAGTAATATATCTTGGAGAGGTTCCCAGCTGCCTTCTCACTCCCTGTTAAGACTTACAGGATACTCACTAGATGCTGTTAGGAAAGAAGAGTTCCAGGAATATTTTGAGAAGTGGCAGAGGTGTTGGGATCAGTGTATAGCCTCCCAAGGAGACAGCTTTAATAAGGTGATTGGGTAAGCTTGTATATTTTTTCACAGCGGTCCAGGAACTTTTTGATAGTGCCTCGTATTATGTCTTCTTTATTAATTAAGAGCTGTGTGGCATTAAGATATGATGACAGTATGCCGAGAATCATGTCTACAGAACTGGACAAAGACATGACACCTGTTTGAGGACACCCCACCTCACAGCAGTGTTAGGTGAGTTTCTTGCATCATATTTATGTCAATAGGAGGAGATTCCAACCACTAGAGTTAAGCAGGTAGAATTTTACTAGACTCATCAAGTCAACATAATTGGACCCAGGGTGGGCATCAAGAAGCATCACCCTCCCTGTCAACATAGCTGACATAAGTGTAACAAAACAAATCAGTTCTTAATGGCACATAATAAATATTACTAAAACAAGCCTTGGGAGTGGAGTTGAATATGACTTAGGTTCTATGGTGATAAATGATTAGGGATATAACCCTATAAAACTTGTCATGGATTTAGTGTTACTGCCATTTAAGGTGAGAAAATCCTCCACAACTCCTAGATCATTGGAAGTCCGGCTATATAAAATAACCGGTTTCCCTGAATCCCTTCACTAAATATTACCCTGCTCACACTCCAACAGCTCGTCAGGTCTCAAATACCATTCGTCTCCATTCACTCCTATCTAACATGCTCACGCACGCTTGCTGGAAATCCAAGCCCCTCGCCCACACAACCTCCTTTACCCCCTCCCTCCAACCCTTTCGAGGACGACCCCTACCCTGCCTTCCTTCCCCTACAGATTTATACGCTCTCCATGTCATTCTACTTTGATCCATTCTCTCTAAATGACCAAACCACCTCAACAACCCCTCTTCAGCCCTCTGACTAATAGTTTTATTAACTCCACACCTTCTCCTAATTTCCACACTCCAACAGCCTCCTCGCTGCAGCATTTACAACCCAAGCTTCACACCCATATAAGAGTGTTGGTACCACTATACTTTCATAAATTCCCTTCTTTGCCTCCGTAGATAACGTTTTTTGTCTCCACATATACCTCAACGCACCACTTACCTTTTTTTCCTCATCAATTCTATGATTAACCTCATCCTTCATAAATCCATCCGCTGATATGTCAACTCCCAAATATCTGAAGACATTCACTTCTTCCGTACTCCTCTTCCCCAATTTGATACCCAATTTTTCTCTATCTAAACCATTTGATACCCTCATCACCTTACTCTTTTCAATATTCACTTTCAACTTTCTACCTTGACACACACACACCCAAATTCGTCCACTAACCTCTGCAATTTTTCTTGAGAATCACCCATAAGCACAGTATCATCAGCAAAAAGTAACTGTGTCAATTCCCATTTTGTATTTGATTCCCCATAATTTAATCCCACCCCTCTCCCAAACGCCCTAGCATTTACTTCTTTTACGACCTATCTATAAATATAATAAACAACCATGGTGACATTACACATCCCTGTCTAAGACCTAATTTTACCAGGAAGTAGTCTCCCTCTCTTCTACACACCCTAACCTGAGCCTCACTGTCCTCATAAAAACTCTTTACAGCATTTAGTAACTTACCACCTATTCCATACACTTGCAACATCTGCCACAGTGCTCCCCTATCCACACTACATCATATGCCTTTTCTAAATCCATAAATACAATAAAAACTTCCCTACCTTTATCTAGATACTGTTCACATATATGCTTCAATGTAAACACCTGATCTACACATCCCCTACCCACTCTAAAACCTCCTTGCTCATCTGCAATCCTACATTCTGTCTTACCTCTAATTCTTTCAATAATAACCCTACCGTACACTTTTCCTAGTATACTCAGTAAACTAATTCCTCTATAATTTTTACAATCTCTTTTGTTCCCCTTCCCTTTATATAAAGGGACTATACGTGCTCTCTGCCAATCCCTAGGTACCTTCCCCTCTTTCATACATTTATTAAACAAAAATACCAACCACTCCAACACTATATCCCCCCTGCTTTTAACATTTCTGTCATGATCCCGTCAGTTCCAGCTGCTTTACCCCCTTTCATTCTGCGTAATGCTTAACGCACCTCCCCCACACTTACATCCTGCTCTTCTTCACTCCTAAAAGATGGTATACCTCCCTGGCCAGTGCATGAAATTACCGCCTCCTTTTCTTCGTCGACATTTAAAAATTCCTCAGAGTATTCTCGCCATCTACCCAATGCCTCCATCTCCCCATCTACTAACTCTTCCACTCTGTTTCTAACTGACAAATCCATTGGTTCCCTAGGCTTTCTTAACTTGTTTAACTTGCTCCAAAATTTTTTCTTATTTTCATTAAAATTTCTTGACAGTGCCTCTCCCACTCTATCATCTGCTCTCCTTTTGCCCTTTTGCACTCTCTCACCACTCTCTTCACCTTTCTTTTTCTCTCCATATACTCTACTCTTCTTATAACACTTCTGCTTTGTAAAACCTCTCATAAGCTACCTTTTTCTCTTTTATCACACCCTTTACTTCATCATTCCACCAATCACTCCTCTTTCCTCCTGCACCCACCCTCCTATAACCACAGACTTCTGCCCCACATTCTAATACTGCATTTTTAAAACTATTCCAACCCTCTTCAACCCCCCCCATTACTCATGCTTGCACCAGCCCACCTTTCTGCCAATAGTTGCTTGTATCTCACCTGAACTCCCTCCTCCCTTAGTTTATTCACTTTCACGTCCCTCTTACTTGTTGTTGCCATTTTTCCTCTTTTCCCATCTACCTCTTACTCTAACTGTAGCTACAACTAGATAATGATCCGATATATCAGCTGCCTCTCTATAAACGTGTACATCCTGAAACCTACCCATCAACCTTTTATCTACCAATACATAGTCTAACAAACTACTTTCATTATGCGCTATATCATACCTTGTATATTTATTTATCCTCTTTTTCATAAAATATGTTTTAAAAAGTTAACCATTCTTATGTTGTCTAGACTTAAGTAGGTATTGTGTACTAGGATTAGTTTGCCCGAAATGCCCTGGCATGATAGTGGCTTTCTTTGTACTTAACAAATCAAAATTGTAATTACACATTGTAACCTTTGCAAAGAAATAAATCTTTAATCTTTAATCCTTATCATTTTACTCTTTCTTATATTCACTTTTAATTTTCTTCTTTTATATACCCTACAAAACTCATCCACCAACCTATGCAACTTCTCTTCACACTCCCAAAAGCACAGTGTCATCAGCAAAGAGCAACTGTGACAACTCCCAGTTTGTGTGAGATTCTTTATTTTTTAACCCCACGCCTCTTGCCAACACCCAAGCATTCACTTCTTTTACAACCCCCATTTGTAAAAATATTGAACAACCATGGTGACATCACACATCCTTGTCTAAGGCCTAGTTTTACTGGGAAATAATCTCCCTCTCTCCTACATACTCTAACCTGAGCCTCACTATCCTCGTAAAAACTCTTCACTGCTTTCAATAACCTACCTCCTATTCCATACATTTGCAACATCTGGCACATTGCCCCCTATCCACCTTGTTATATGCCTTTTCCAAATCCACAAATGCCGTTTCCCACCAAGGTAAGGTGGCTCGAGAAAGAAAGTTTCACCATCATTCTCTCCATCACCGTTTTGCCAGAGGTGCACTTACACTACAGTTATAAAACTGTAGCATAACACCCCTCCTTCAGAGTGCAGGCATTGTGCTTACCATCTTCAGGACTCAAGTTCAGCCTGCAGGTTTCCCTGAATCCCTTCGTAAATATTACCCTGCTCACACTCCAACAGCAAGTCAAGTCCTAAAAATCATTTATCTCCATTTGCTCCTATCTAACACGCTCACGCATGCTTGCTGGAAGTCCAAACAACTAACACACGAAACCTCCTTTACCCCCTCCCTCCAACCTTTCCTAGGCCGACCTGTACCCCGCCTTCCCTGCACTACAGATTTATACACTCTCAAAGTCATTCTGTTTTCTTCCATCCTCTCTACATGCCTGAACCACCTCAACAACCCCTCCTCAGCCCTCTAGATAATGGTTTCGGTAATCCCGCACCTCCTCCTGATTTCCAAATTACGAATTCTTTGCATTATATTCACACCACACATTGCCCTCAGACACAACATCTCCACTGCCTCCAGCCTTCTCCTTGTTGCAACATTCACCACCCATGCTTTGCACTCACATAAGAGCATTAGTGTAACTATACTCTCATACATACCCCTCTTTGCTTTCATGGACTAAGTTCTTTGTCTACACAGACCCTTATCTAAATACTGTTCACCTATATGTTTCACTGTAAACACTTGGTCTACACACCCCCTACCCTTCCTAAAGCCTCCTTGTTTATCTGCTATCCTACTCTGTCTTACTCTTGTTTCTTTGAATAATAACTCTAACCACACGCTTTACCAGGTATACTCAACAGACTTATTCCCCTATAATTTTTGCACTCTCTTTTATCCCCTTTGCTTTTATACAAAGAAACTACACATGCTCTCTGCCAATCCCTAGGTACCTTACCCTCTTCCATACATTTATTAAATAAAAGCACCAACCACTCTGAAACTATATCCCCACCTGCTTTTAACATATCTATCTTTATCCCATCAATCTCAGCTGCCGTAATCCCCTTTCATTCTACCCTCTTTCATTCACGCATTTCCCCCCCAGTCACAACTCTCTCCTCCTCACTCCTACAAGATGTTATTCCTCTTTGCCCTATACAGTACATGAAATACAGCTTCCCTATCTTCATCAATATTTAATAATTCCTCAAATTATTCCCTCCATCTTGACCGATACCTCTAACTCTCCATTTAATAACTCTCCTTTCCTATTTTTAACTATCAAATCCATTTGTTCCATAGGCTTTCTCATCTTATTAATCTCGCTTCAAAACTTTTTCTTATTTTCAACAACATTTGTTAACATCTCACTCACTCTCTCATTTGCTCTATTTACATTGCTTCACCACTCTCTTAACCTCTTTTTCTCTCCATACACTCCTCCCTCCTTGCATCACTTCTACTGCGATTGACTACCAAGTAGTCAAATTATCAATCAAATCATTAATTAAATCCAATCCAATAATCTGCCATTTCATACTTGGGTAACATAGAATTTGCCTTTACAGATAGGGCAGTTAACTTACTGGGTAGTAAGTGCTATCCTGGGTCCTCTAGAAGCTTCTTTACTCATTTGACCACACAGACAAGCTGCCATGATTTACCTATGTAGATTTGCAAATCCTTAAACTGTTAACTTGATGACTTACTCTATGTTGTCTGCCAAGCCAATTCATTGTACCTTCCTTCCAAAGTGACTACAAATATCTATTACTGAGTCACAACACACAAACCAGGTGGCTGGAGAAGACACCTTCTCTCCCCAATATACTTTCAAGTGACTGCCCCAACTGACCTTGTGGAAAATGTTTGGCCCTGGAAGGTTCAATTCTAGAGGTCTATAGCTATATCTTAAACATACTAAGCTGCTTAACATACATTCCTAGTCTAGTTTAACCCTTTCAGGGTCTGTCCCGTAGATCTACGGCTTTACGTTCAGGGTCCAAACCGTAGATCTACGCCATGAGCTCAGCTCACTCTGATAAACTGTGAGTGGTAAATTTGGGCCTAGATATGAGAGAATGCATCTATGTGGTATGTGTGCACCACATAAAACAAATCCTGCAGCACACTGTGTATAATGAGAGAGAAAAACCGAGACTGTGATTTTCGATTAAAACAGCGACTTTGCAGTGTTTTTTGTATGTTTTTTATAGTTATATTTGCGATTTCTTGGTCTCATTTGATAGAATGGAAGACATATTACAGAAATAGAGATGATTTTGATTGGTTTTAGCACTGGAAATGGCTTGAAACTGACCTCAAAGTAGCGGAAATGTTAAATTTTTGCCGATGTTCAAGAGTAAACAAACGACCTCACACGTCTAATACACTCCAGCTGGTGGGTCTAATATACATTCACAAATGTGGTGATGATATTTATTCAATTATTACAATATTGCATAACAGTAAATCTTCTGTTTTTTGGTGTGAATAAAAATTCATTATGTGAATAAAAAATCAAAATGGAATTTATATGTAAAGCCTCAAAACATAACTAATGAAAAGAGGAAATGCTAGTTTAGTGCCAGGAATACCCACATTGTTTATTCTGGACCCTATTTTGAAATTGAAATATTTTGAACTTTGTGTTAAATTGGCCAAATTACCAATTTCCGATCACTTTATTTTGTAGTTGAAACAGTTGACTTGGCAATTTCTTGTGCTCAATCGATAGAATAGAAGTAATACTAGTGAAATAGCTAAGAATTTGGTCGACTGGAATAATGTAATTGGCCTAAAATGGGAGTCAAAGTCGGCAAAATTGCCGATTCGTAAATATCGCTGACACATCAAAATTCGCGAGAGCATAATTTCATCAATTTTCCATCAAATTTCGTACTTTTTGTTTTATTACCTTCACAAAAAGATTCTCTACTATTTCATAAGAATTTTTTTTTTTTTTTTTTTTTTTAAATTCTTGGACACATGGGCACCACTTCAGATTTTGGCCTTGGACCCTGAAAGGGTTAAGTAAGTCATTATACTCAAGACTGGATATTAAGTCTAAAAACTACATTAGCCTTGCAATTAAGACTATGAGAGTGAAAACTTGGCAACATGGTAACACCCCAGCAGCCTTTTCCCTCACTGACTAGGCATTTCGGCCAGGCTAATCCTAATTCTTACTCTATATTGACACCGGTTATGGAGCAGTACATTTTAATATACCTTATTGCATACTAGGAAACTGAAGTCCTTAATTAGATTTATAATAATGTGGTAATACAAAACATGACAATATTACAATTAGTAAATTTAGTAATGGTAACGGTTAAGTCTTGGCATGATACATTGTTTCTATTAATTATAGCTCCTATACATGTATTGGGAGAGTATCTTAAGTAAACTTAGGACTAACTTAAGATTTGTTAGGCAATAGCTATATGTATTAGGAATTCTATGCTTACAGTCATTTGGGTGATTGTAAGTGTAAATTAGGGGGAATCACAGATATCGAGAGTAAATCTATTTTGTTTTGGATGTGTGCATGATACAAAAAAGAGAATAGGTGGTTTTCATATAGTTAGCTGATGATGGGGTGTGTTAGGGAGATAAGATGTTTTTTAACTGTAGTTTTAAAAATGGTGGTTGAGTCTGCAGTTCTAGAGTTTTCAGGCAGGGAGTTCCAGATTTTAGGCCCTTTTATGCACATTGAATTTTTGTAGAGATTTAGCCAGACATGGGGAATGTCATAGAGATTTTTGTGTATGGTATTGTGTCTATGGGTCTTGTCACAACTATCAAGAAAGTGTTTTACTTCAGAGTTAATATTGAAATTTATGGTTCTGTAAATGTAGATTGCACAGTAGTAGGTGTGAATGTCCTGTACATAAGTTTAGGTCTTTGAAGAGTAGGGGGGGGGCTAACATTGGATTGTGTGATAATTTTTACTGCAGGTTTTTGTTGGGTTATTATGGGCTTTAGGTGGGTTGCTGTTGTTGATCCCCAGGCACAAATAGCATAGGTGAGGTAGGGATAGATGAGTGAATAGTATAGTGTGAGTAGGGCTGATTGTGGTATGTAGTAATATATCTTGGAGAGGTTCCCAGCTGCCTTCTCACTCCCTGTTAAGACTTACAGGATACTCACTAGATGCTGTTAGGAAAGAAGAGTTCCAGGAATATTTTGAGAAGTGGCAGAGGTGTTGGGATCAGTGTATAGCCTCCCAAGGAGACAGCTTTAATAAGGTGATTGGGTAAGCTTGTATATTTTTTCACAGCGGTCCAGGAACTTTTTGATAGTGCCTCGTATTATGTCTTCTTTATTAATTAAGAGCTGTGTGGCATTAAGATATGATGACAGTATGCCGAGAATCATGTCTACAGAACTGGACAAAGACATGACACCTGTTTGAGGACACCCCACCTCACAGCAGTGTTAGGTGAGTTTCTTGCATCATATTTATGTCAATAGGAGGAGATTCCAACCACTAGAGTTAAGCAGGTAGAATTTTACTAGACTCATCAAGTCAACATAATTGGACCCAGGGTGGGCATCAAGAAGCATCACCCTCCCTGTCAACATAGCTGACATAAGTGTAACAAAACAAATCAGTTCTTAATGGCACATAATAAATATTACTAAAACAAGCCTTGGGAGTGGAGTTGAATATGACTTAGGTTCTATGGTGATAAATGATTAGGGATATAACCCTATAAAACTTGTCATGGATTTAGTGTTACTGCCATTTAAGGTGAGAAAATCCTCCACAACTCCTAGATCATTGGAAGTTAGTCTGTGAATACAAATATGCACCTGGGATGATTAACAAAGCCTGTACATCACAGGGATGATTGTGGACATCTGACGAAATGTAACAATGCTTGTTAAGTTACCAGTGAAAGTGATCACTGGAGGCGAAAGAAAATGAAAGCAACCCTAATTTAATTGTCACCACCGACACAGTCCCAAAAAGAAAATCTGGATACTTTAGCATTTCTAAACTTTTAGCCAACAGGTTGTTACCCATATTAGAATCTGTCATCATCTGATATTCACTAATTGCAACCTGTCCAACCACACCCTCACTACATTCACTTGTCCCAGACCCCCCCCCCCCCCTTTTTTTTTTCCTTGCCCCTCCCTTTTTTTTTTTCTTTTTTTTTTTTGTAATAGGACTGAAGAAGCCCTTGCATTTCCTTTAATAAATGTTCTGAACTGTACACAAAAGTGTTAGGTAAAGAAAGGTGGATAGTGCAAGGGAGAAAAAAGTGATTGGAGGAAGGGTTGAGCAAGGCAGAAGTGTGCCGTGGTAGTTAACTTTGGCCATGGAATGAAATTGATAAATAATAAAATCATACTGTTGAAATTCACTGTTTGAGTAAGTTGATGTGAAGGAATAAAGATGTGTGTAGAAAATGTGGGATAGCAGAAAAGGGCAGAGGTAAGGGGGTATATAGTAGTAGACTGGATCAAGAAAATTACAGTACTCTGCAATGATTTGAGTGTCTCAAGAAAAACTAAGGCAAATTGTTTTGAATTGCATATTATATTATATATTGGATTAAAACTGGTTCATGAAACACATGTGGGTGGACTTATCTTTGGACATGTATATAGTAATACAGATTAAGTAAATGGTAGAAGTTTTTCATATTCTTCTAGTAAATATAGTCTATACAGTACTTGATAAGTATTGTTTTGTGAGATTGCATGATAATCTAAAAATTTTTGGTGGCAGGTCCATGGACATATGTTACACTGCTGGCAAACTGCCCGTGGGTCATCATCCTGCAAGACCTTAGTTTGGGTTTCTTTTATGGCACCTTTATGACTTTCCTTCATTTTTTAACTTACTTATATTTGGAGGTAAGTTAAATGATGTTGCAGTGTCTTAAATTTGAAAAGGACTTGCTAGAGGATTTGCTTATAACTTTGTAGCAATGTCTGTGTTTAACAATAGCAAATAATATTTTTGACGTTTATACATATGTAATGAAACTTATTATACATAGCTCTGTTTTTTAACAATAAACATTCACAGCTATGAAATATGCATTTAAGCAGTCATAGTCACAAGCAGCTCCATCAGTTGTGGCCAGTAACATAACATTTTTCACTCTCCAGTAGTGTATTTCTAAGTTAATATTCTTGAGACAGTGCTGAATCAGTAGGGATGTCATACATCACCTGGGGAATGGCAAGTAGTTAGACTTGATTCAAGCATAGGAAAGGTGGCTACAGTTTCTTGGATCAAGAGCCTTTCAACATGAAGGTAGTGGTATATTCAGAAAGTTGGAAAGATGCACGTCTCAAGGTTGAGTTTACTACTGTGCATCACTTAATATTGTGAATTCAAATGGAATGTGGTGTTGCTCTGAGCCCCAGTTATTCTTAGAATTAAATACACAGAAAATGTTTAATACTTAAGCTCGATTTCTATCCATTTTCCTGACATGTTAAAGTATTATTTCCATCTTAAATGTATTTTAATGATAAAAAAATGTAGTGTGAAAACCAGCCCCATAAATTAATAATCCTTATGCATCAAAGGATTTAGCATATGAGCATTATTTGGCAAACATCAGCTAACACCACTGATATTGATGACATCATTTGTTTGTAAGGAAAATATCAACTAATACTTTTAATATTGATACCATTACAGTAGTCTAAATATCACTTAAGATAAGTCAGAGCGAAAGACTTTGTAATCTCTCCATATTATACCAAATGCCAGTCCTTTACTGGCCATAACTTTGCTAGTTGAAATGTAGGAAGTGCAAGTGTTGTGTGATTGATATGAATATCGTTTGTTGGCTCATTGGAAGTGCTAAGTACAGATCGGTGTGATTGATGTGCATGTATGTGGCTTGTTGGCTTATTGGAAGTATTGAATACAGAAACAAAACTTTTTTTTAAACAATGAACATTTCATTGGTCATACCTAAATATAAATTGATAAGTTGTGTCCCGACCGTTTATTCTATTTACAGTGGTTTCTCAAGTTAGGATAATTTTGAGTTAGGATTTACCCTCATAAAGCAATTTAGTTTTAAGTTGTGATGAAAAATTTGAAAAACGATATGCTACAATGGTTGGCATACGTGGAAGAGTCTCAACCCAGAGACGAGGCAGGGTGATGAAAAGGTCTTAAATGGAGTGAAGGTGGAGGGAGTGTTGGAAGTGAGTGTGGGGGGAGGGGTTGATTGGTAGTGAGGGAAGGTGGAATCATAGAATGCAGTTAGGGGAGGGAGGAAGGCAGTATGTGTACCAGATGTGAGTGGTGGGAGACTGCGACAAATGTAAATATGTACATATTTTAAATATTCAGTTCTTTACCACTCTCTACCTGCCTGGAAGGGAGACCCTACATGTACCAGATGCATACATGCAGGCTGTGGGAGACTGTGGCAAGAGTAGAAATATTAAGTCAACAATCCTTTACCAATCTCTGCCTGCCCTGCTTGCTCTACCTTGCTTTGCATGCCCCAGTCTGCCCTGCCTGCAGTACATGTTTTGCCTGCTCTGGCCTATCCTGCCCTGTCTGCTCTACCTTGCTACATGCCCCAGCCTGCCCTGGCCTTCCTTGCCTGCTCTTTCTTGGTTTGCTGTGCCCTGCTCTGCCAGCTCTGGCCTACCTGTTTTTCCCTGGCCTGCCTACTATACTGCCTCTGGAGATTTCAAGCTTAAGCCTGTGTTTATTTACCACTCAGAAAACCCCAATGTGATTAAACAAAAAATATCCAAGGGCAGGTTGGGTGTTCTAGCGTCTTGCAACAAATTATCATAAAAATCATGTATTTTGGGGGTTGAGTTACGATAGTTTTGAGGTGCGATAAGTCTTCTGGAACAAATTAATATGATAACTCAAAGGACTACTGTATTTCAGAACAGGATAATATTGTGGACAAAGTAATGGTGAAGGGGTGAGTGTTGGTTTGAAGGAGTCTTAGCATATTCCTGGTGGACACCCTGAGGCTCCCACAGCAGAAAAATGATTATAAATCCTTATTAAAAGACTGGGGTAATTTAGCAAATGAAGTGAGAGATGGATCACATCAGAGGCAGTGATTTCTGATACAATTAGCATAAGATATGTACTGCAAGTATAGTACAACACTGCTAGTTTTACTACAGTACTAGTTTTTCTTCCCAGGTACTATGCATAATTATGTTTTTTCACATGATGAATAAACAGACAGTTAACCCATCCTTGTAATAATTTTGTATCTTTTAATACTGCAAATACCTGAAATCTAGGTTTTTGTTACTCATTATTTAGAGTATTAAGCAATTTTGCAACTGATATGTTATGAAGAGTTTACTGCTATGTATTAATTAGTGAATGTTTTTATTCCTAGCCTGTTAAACGTTGTCCAAAAGTTAGGACAGCAATGGTGCAAGTTATCAGCGGCTACACGGCAACTATCTTCCTTATAGATGTCATGGAGCATGCCATCCTCCTGCACAACCCTCTGCCTTTTGTCTGGGAGTCTCTTCACCTTGGACTGGCTACCATCACAGTTTTGCTGGTGGTGGCTTACCTCACTTACATCACCATAAGGGTCTACTCGGTTAGTCGTTTCTCGTGTACAACAAATATATAAGAGCAAGACAGGCATGATGGGATTCGTGTGTCATGAAAAGTTAAAATATAAGCTTTATGCAGCGAGAACAGATTGTAAGCCTTGTGCTTAGCAGTTCCACAGTTACAGTAATGAGTTTCAGATTATTCACCTCCTACATGCTACGAAATTAAATCACACAGAAGTTGTAGTAGAACTCTGTGAAGACATAATGAGGCACATTAGAGAAAATACTCTTTCAAGGTTCAAGTTGGTTTCATTACTATAATTATATTACATTTTGGTGATATTCCTGTGGAAAAACTGTATTGGTGTAAAAAAATTTGTTCACTCAATAGCTGTCTTGCCAGACATGAGTAGATATCATACTTCAGATGACCTTTATAACTGCAACATTCCTTCCCATCTTTCATAGTACAGGCACTGTACTTCTCACCTCCAGAACGGCAACATCCTCGCTCATCATTTAGAGTGCAGACACTATACTTCCTACTACCATAGCTCAAGTCTGGCTGGCTAGTTTCAACACCTGTATCTCTTCATAAGTGTTACCTTGCTCACACTTCACCTGTATGTTGAAACCAATTTCAGGTGATACAGGTGCTGAATCAGTTCACTGTAGCAGGAATTCCACCCTTCTGGGAGAGGTGGAGGGTAACCATGATGTTAAGCTTTTTGATCTGAGGAATTAGACTACTGTCTCCTTTCCTGGATTAGATTTGATTGCCTCTATTACATGCCAAGGATAAGTATCACGAAGGAAGACCTGCACACTGATCGTAATGAAAAGATAATTCATATAGCATTAGTACTATAAATTAAAATATTAATAGCAGTCCTAGGTAGTAGGTTGGTAGACAGCAACCACCCAGGGAGGTACTACCATCCTGCCAAGTGAGTGTAAAACAAAAGCCTGTAATTGTTTTACATGATGGTAGGATTGCTGGTGTCCTTTTTCTGTCTCTTAAACATGCAAGATTTCAGGTACGTCTTGCTACTTCTACTTACACTTACGTCACACTACACATACATGTACAAGCATATATATACACACCCCTCTGGGTTTTCTTCTTTTTTCTTTCTAGTTCTTGTTCTTGTTTATTTCCTCTTTTCTCCATGGGGAAGTGGAACAGAATTCTTCCTCTGTAAGCCATGCGTGTTGTAAGAGGCGACTAAAATGCCGGGAGCAAGGGGCTAGTAACCCCTTCTCCTATATAAATTACTAAATTTAAAAAGAGAAACTTTCATTTTTTTCTTTTTGGGCCACCCTGCCTTGGTGGGATATGGCCGGTTTGTTGAAAAAAAAAATTAATAACAGTACAAAAGTCTGTAATTCTGTATTTTGTCCATAGCAATAGTGTCTAGTTACCCTCTGAAGTATTGGGCAAAGTCTGCCAACTCCAATATTTATCTGGTGCAGGCCAAAGTGACCACACCTCGGAACTGTCTGTTTTCATTGTCCCCTGAGACTACAGCTCGGAGAACAGTACAATACTAGACTAGTGCTACAGGCTATAAAACCCTCTTTTCTTAGTGTCCATTTGTCTTCTGCATCAATGGACCAAGTCTGTTATTTAAGACAACAACCAGACGATAATGAAATAACAATTTTATAATTTGAGAATTGCGGACAGTCTGCATTATCATACATCCCTCCTTCCTTTTAGTCCATTAATGAAAGGTTTTACTGTATTTATTTGATGTTAAAGCAAAGCAGGTTAAATCTATTTCATGCATAAGCTATAAGGAAATTCAACAATACAGCAAGACTACTTTTCTCAGGGTAAGGTTATAAAATATGTCTGCATAAAGATATACTCCTGACTATGAAGGATGATTATCCAGGCCTTAATTAAGAACCAGTGAAAGACCTTGTCCTGACAGTGACTACATAATAGACAACTAAAGTTGATCCAGTCAGAGCCCAGGTGATATCACAAAACATCTACCAAGATATCAGTAACACTTCCTTGCCTCACCCACTTAAGTGTAACACCACCATAGTAGACAGATGCTGAGAGGAAACTGACAACTTATGGTAGCCAGAAGCCACAAGGTTAAGACAGTGCACATGAGACAGATAGCAGCACACAGGTTGACAGAATCAGTACCGAACCTCAGGTGTCTTCAATCTCCAGGTAACCCTCAGTCCTAGAATTAGTCTAAAACCTCTGGATGTGAAGTAACTACTCTGTATTATCGTTCACTCAAGGCACCTCAAAGAAAAGATAGTCGAAACTTTATGAATGAGACAGAGATAAGTGACAAGGCTGAAGGTGAAAGTGGCCTGACTCTGTACATGCCTTGCATCAGAATGTCACTTAATTTGGCTAATCTAACCTTGAGGACTGCCTGAAACATACCATCATCACCTAACTATATAATGTGGCAAGAAGTCATATATTACACTGTCACACTATTACCGTATGCTTTGCAATAAGGATAATACTAATGATATCAGTGTACATCTTACTTTCTTTGCACAGAGGTATACTCCTAACAATACTTAATATAGATAAAATAATAATAATCCTAATATTATGTTCATTGGTTTGTTGTACAATTTGTACACTGGTATAAAACTTGTTAATAAATACCATGCGTCACTCGCACCTCACTCTCCACATATATATACATGTATTGTCTTTCAGCCTCTGTATGTTAGAAGTGATCAAGGTCCCAGGACCGAAATGTTTTCTGATAAATATGTCCTGGTGTTTGCTTACATGTTTTTCTAAACCAATTTGTACACTACACTTAAGCACTGATATTTGTCATTCTCTTGTGTCTACATGACAGCCTTGTAATCCCCAGATGCTGTATGACCCTCATGGGTTATGGCTTCATCATGACTAATACTAATACAAAGGTTCCATTAGAAGTCTTGACCTCTGGTACTGACAGCAGTTGGAGATTGGGCAGGGTAGTAATTGCCTATTTGCAACTGCAGGAGAAGATGGAAGCTTGTAATGTCCTGAAAAATGGTATGAGGATACCAATAAGATGTGGAAAAAAGACATGTACAGTTCAGGACATTTATTACAGGAAACGTTTCACCACAAGTGACTTCTTTAGACTTAATGAAGAAGCCACTCGTGGCCAAACGTTTCCTGTAATAAATATCCTGATCTCTACATAAGTGTCGTGCAGTACTTCAGCATTTGCTATTTTTTCCATCTTATGAAATGCAGCAGTGCATTAGATCAACCACATTTATTTTAGAAATAGTTTAAAAGCTGTTGATCATATACGAGGTACCCATTACCTTGTTTCCTACCAAACTTGCTGATCACTACTAGACTACCTACAGTTCTCACCCTTAGAATCCTAGTAAACCCTCGTACAAAGTGACTTCACACAGCATGATTTTCTTGCAACTTTTTTTTGAAATTGTAACCCAGAATTATGATAGTCAAAAAAAAAAAAAAAAATGTTACCCAAGAAATGTAGGTACAGTACTTTAGTTTGAGTAGGTGCAAATTTTCTAATATTCAAATACCCAATAACTAGAGAGTGCCTCTTCTGCTTCGCATTAAACTTTTAGCACTGATGTGCTTTTCTGTAAATGAGGATTACATCGTTATTGGTATGCATAAATCCCAGTTAGCCAACTTTATAGCACTATAGAATTTTTCAATCTGTTCACTGATGGCCATGAGCAGTGCAGCCTCTTGTCTTTCTTGTTAAGCCTAGGGTTGTTGGGGGTGTGATATGTGAGGCATGGCTCCCAGCCTGGGCCAGCACTGGTGCTGCCTACCTCCCTGTTCTGCCAACCACTGCTGCATGCCGTTCCAGCATTTCCTGTGGCCCATTGCATAAGCTAATGGAAACAACATCATTCTCACAATATGTTTGTGCATCCTTTGTACTATGTCCTTTGGGGATAGCAGTGGGGACACTATCAGACTGAGTGCATTACCATATAAATTGATGCTTTACAGGCAAATAATTATAGTCACTTTAAGGAAACCAAAATCCACATCACTATCATCATTACTCCTCACATCATCTATCCCCAACCACTGGAGAATATGAGCTTTCACTTATGGCATGAGCAAGTTCTGGATGAACTGACTCGAAATGTGGATGGCTGTAGGTTGTTGGAGTTTTCAGTATCCCAAGCATTGCTTTCGGTCACTAAATGTTCAAACGCATAGAACTCATCCTCGGTTCCATAATCCTCAGTGTTGGAGCTGTAAATGGAGAATAATGCATGCTGAATTTGCTTGGGGGAAAAACTCTTGCACCTACATGGCATTAACAGTGGTATAATAAGATGGTGTTCCCATATTTTTTGTATGGTGCATGCACTGCTCAGACCCATTCTCTCATGGCTAGGCCTACAAGGCCTCTCCTGCCAAGTTTGAGGTGGCTAGAATTTATGCATAGATCGACATAATAGATGCTGACATCAATGACATGGAAGAAAGTGAAAGGGCTAAAACCGAGAAAAAATTACAAGTCCCCTCATAAATTTTATGTACAGTTAATCCCTTGACTGTCACAGCCCCAAATCCTGAGGTGTCTCCTGGTGTCGCAAAATTTATGAAAAAAGAAAAAATCTCTTATGAAATGATAGAGAATCTTTCCCTGATTGTAATGACACCAAAAGAACAAAATTTGATGGAAAACTGATGGAATTACTCTCTTGCAAAGTTAGTGACCTTGGCAATATTTATGAATCGTCGATTTCGTCCACTTTGAGCCTTATATTCGGCTAATTCCATTGTTCCAGTCAACCAAACTCATAGCTGTTTCTTTAGAACTCCAGTTTTTCTATCGATTGAGTACAAGAAACTGCCCATTTACCGATTTCAACTACCCAATAACGTGGTCAGAAATTTGCAATTTGGCCAATTTCACGAAAATTAAAAAATATGTTAATTTTAAAATAGGGTCCAGAATGAACAGTGCAGACATTCCTGGCTCTAAAATAACATTTTCTTTGTTCATCAGTCATGTCTCCAGGCCCCTCTGATATTACTCTTGCTTTCTATTTTGAATTTTTATTCAAACAAAAAATAGAAGATTTACTGTTATGAAGACTACTGCAATATTGTAATAATTGTATAAATAATGTCAACCCATTCATGACTGCATATTAGAATGGCTACTTAGACATTTATTGGAAAATGACATCATTTGTTTACTTTTGAACATCGGCAAAAATCAAACATTTCCCCTTCTTTGAGCTCCATTTCAAGGTTCTTTTCATAGTAAAACCAATCAAAATCACCTCTATTTCTATAATATGCTTTCCATTCTATCGAATGAGGCCAAGAAAACAAGAATACAATCATAAATACTATACGAAAATAGACCACAAATTCGGCATTTTAATTAAAAAAAACGGTCGGAGTTTTTTTTGTTTCTCATTATGCACTGCGTGCTGCAGGATTTTTTTTATATGGTGCACACTGACCACGCAGACCCATTCTCTCGCATGTGGGCCTACCAGCTTTCTCCTGCTTGATTTGAAGACGCTAGAATTTATGAGTATATATACGTCAAACACGGTGGCTCGTAAGACGTATATATATGACCGAAACAGTCAAAGGGTTAACACGGCCAGAAATGAAAAATAAATTTCCACATTTCTTGGCCAAAAAAATAATATGCCAAACATTCACCAAAAAAGTAATATCTTAAAATAAAATGTATTTGGTCAAAATACAACTGAGAACAAGTTTGTGATTTGAGTTGGTTTTTTTACTGATACTGTGTTTCATTTCCATGGCACTAATATCTTTTGTTGAACCACATTTTTTCACCTTCTAATGCTATCATATGAATTAGTTAAATCTCTCAATGATTTATTTAATTTCCTCTCAACACTGAGTCTAGATCTGCCGCTCTGAAGTATGATTTTCTGGCACATTGTTAGTGTTCTTGTACTTGCACTCATCCATGAATTGAAAGTATTTATAGTGAAAATTATTTTGACCAATGCAGGCAGTTATTGTTGTGCAGAAAGGAGGACAAGAAGAGCACAAGGGGACAGACATGGAGCCTGTTAGCAAGACATGTGAGGCATCATCATCATCATCAGCAGCAGCAGCAACAGCAGCAGCAGGAGCAGTAGGTGTAAGGTGGAGGGAAGCTTTGATGCTAGTTGTGTCCTGGCTTTGTGTTCTCCTTACTGCTGTAGAGTTTGTCATCAAAAGAGTGAGTAACAAATATTATTCTTGACATTGTTATATAGTAAACCCCATAACGCACAAGATATTCATGAAAATCAGCACCTTACGAAAAATCCCTGGGGAAGGGGGAGGAACAGGTTAAGTATCGAACACCTCCAGATTTTCTAATTTTTTTTTTTTTTTTTTTTTTTTTTTACTTTTCTACTACAGTACAATTTTCCTCACATTCTGTTAGTCATTACCTGGAGCATTTGAAGAGTGTGGGAGGGTCAGTATGGGCCTTTTGGACCAAGTTCGATGCAACATGTTTCATTAGCTGACTCATATACATTCACACTCAGTATACGTAAAAATAAGACACATTTTCTTACCAAATACTACCAGACATGTAAGAATTCACCACACTATAATAAAGATGAATGCATTTGTAAATGTAATAACCAAGAAAAATAAAGTGATTATAGTGCTTGCCTAAAATGTTATGGGAGACCGTGTCTGGGAAATGTGGAGAACTGCTAATTCTGGCTTTGGCCCCCACCAATATTGTGAGATTGCAGATTTCTGTATCAAACTCTTCAATACATATCTGAATTAGTTATATTCAGTGAACCACTTTGGAATTTTGGTCTATCACAGTTACCTCTAAACCACTACTTTATGACCTTCCTGGAACATTCATCCCAGTCTTGCCTCCTTCCATTGTAAAATCCTTTAATTGGATTGCCATTTTCTCTCATCTCAGGACTGTCCTGGAGACCCATAGGCCATTTGTAACTCCAGAGATGTAACAGCTGGAATGGGAAGGGTGGTGCCATTCATGGTTTATGAAAAAATGTACAGAAAGATGCTTTAAATTTTTAAAAAGCATTGTAATGTACAATATTCTGTATTTTCTTTGCTCTCAGTAATCCTGTGAACAGTACTGTAAATTGGAGGAGGCAGACATAACAAGAAGTACATTTCATAGTATTGTAGTACCTGTACAGGTAAATCTGGTTAATTATAATGATTTTTCAGGAGTCTTTGAGGGTAAAAGCAGAGAACTTTTGACAGGACCAGAAAAGCTTTACATAATTTATTTATTTATTTTGTCTTTGCAAACAGTACATTGAGATTTTGTATTTACAATAGTGAGTTGCAATGCAAAGAGAGCCTCTGTTATGCCTAGGCATAATAGAGGAGTTGGATATTTCCACCAACTTGCTTGGCAGAAAAAATCCTGAGCTTTGCATTCAGTCTTGATTTTTCAAGTTTCACAATCAGCATATCCAAACATCACTCACTATGTAATCATTGACAGAAGCATGGTTTCCATATTCTTCTTTCAATAAACTGGCCGTATCCCACCGAGGCAGGGTGGCCCAAAAAGAAAAACAAAAGTTTCTCTTCTTAAATTTAGTAATGTATACAGGAGAAAGGGTTACTAGCCCCTTGCTCCCGGAATTTTAGTCACCTCTTACGACACACATGACTTACAGAGGAAGAATTCCGTTCCACTTTACATGGAGATAAGAGGAAATAAACAAGAAAAAGAACTAGTAAGAGAGGAGAAGCAAGATGTACCTGAAACCTTGCATATTTGTGAGACAGAAAAGACACCAGCAATCCTACCATCATGTAAAACAATTACAGGTTTCCATTCACACACTCTTCGTAGTAACCACCCAGGGAGGTACTGCCATACTTCCCTGGGCGGTTACTGTCCACCAACCCACTACCTAGGTGGTTTCCATATACTGTACTCTTGAAAAAATGTGACCTTAATGACTGCACATGCAAGTGATATGTCCTGAATCTAATAAACTACCCTGTTGAAGTGTGTGTCAACAAAGTAGACATCAAGAAAAAGATTTCCTATTTAACCTTTTCTGTAACTCTGCATCTTTTTGTATTTTACTTATAACTGCATTATATTAGTAACAAAAATATAACCCATTATTGTTTTCTCTTGGTTATTTTTGACAGAAAATATAACCCAGTGTTATTTTTTCTTGTTTATTTTTGACTCTTTACAGTATTTTTGATTCTTTACAGTATTTTTATTTTTACAGCTGCATGATGGAATGTGGATCTGGGAAGATATTTTTGGGAATCTTGAAATTAAGAACACAAGTGGTCTTCTGCTGGGTGTTTACAGTATGTGGAATATGTTCACATTTCTGGTTTTAATAGTATACCCCCCAGTGCCACTACCTATCACACCACAAGGTAAGAACATTAGTTACTCTTGTCATATACACACTGTTGCCACTTCCTTCTCACATATGGCAAAATATGATTAATGATATTTTTTTTTTTTTTTTTATAAAATTTGTATATTTTATTAAAAAATAAAATATTTAAACAGCCAAAATAAGAACATGTTTTTCTTAATTTTGCAACATTTTAGCACAGTTTGCAGGATGTATTTATATATCATAAAGTAAGCTCTTGGATCTGTAAAATGTTTTACGCACATACATATAGGTGAAGTGTACAGTAGGGTTATTATTAAAAGAATTAGAGGTAAGACAGAGTAGGATTGCAGATGAGCAAGGAGGCTTTAGAGTGGGTAGGGGATGTGTCTACCTCGAGTCTACCTGGAGGGTATTCTGGGGATCAACACCACCGCGGCCCAGTCCATGACCAGGCCTCCCGGTGGATCAGGGCCTGATCAACCAGGCTGTTGCTGCTAGCCGCACGCAGTCCAATGTACAAACCACAGCCCAGCTGATCTGGCACCGACATTATGTATCTGTCCAGCTCCCTCTTGAAGGCAGCCAGGGGCCTATTGGTAATTCCCCTTATGCTTGGTGAGAGGCTGTTGAACAGTCTTGGGCCCCAGACACTTATGGTGTTTTCTCTTAGTGTATCAATGGTGCCCCTACTTTTAATTGGGGGTATTTTGCATCACCTGCCTAGTCTTTTATTTTCGTAGGGAGTGATTTCTGTGTGCAGATCAAGTATAGATCAAGTGTTTACATTAAAGCATATGTGTGAATAGTATTTAGATAAAGTTAGGGAAGTTTTCATTGCATTTATGGATTAAGAAAAGGCATATGATAGTGGATAGAGGAGCAATATGGCAGATGTTTCAAGTGTATGGAATAGGTAGTAAGTTACTAAATGCTGTAAAGAGTTTTTATGAGGATAGTGAGGCTCAGGTTAGGGTGTGTAGGAGGGAGGGAGATTGCTTCTTGGTAAAAGTAGGTCTTAGACAGGGATGTGTAATGTCACCATGGTTGTTTAATATATTATAGATGTGGTTGTGAAAGAAGCAAATACTAAGGTGTTGGGGAGAGGGGGGTTAAATTATGGAGAATCAAGTACAAAATGGGAATTGACACAGTTACTTTTTGCTGATACTGTGCTTACGGGAGATTCTAAAGAAAAGTTGCAGAGGTTAGTGGATGAGTTTGGGAGGGTGTGTAAAGGTAGAAAGTTGATAGTGAACATAGAAAAGAGTAAGCTGATGAGGGTATCAAATGATTTAGATAAAGAAAAATTGGATATCACATTGGAGAGAGAGAGTATGGAAGAAGTGAATGTTTTCAGATACAGTGGACCCCCGCATAACGATTACCTCCAAATGTGACCAATTATGTAAGTGTATTTATGTAAGTGCATTTGTACGTGTATGTTTCGGGGTCTGAAATAGACTAATCTACTTCACAATATTTCTTATGGGAACAAATTCGGTCAGTACTGGCACCTGAACATACTTCTGGAGTGAAAAAATATCGTTAACCGGGGGTCCACTGTATTTGGGAGTTGATGTGTCAGCAGATGGGTTTATGAAAGATGAGGTTAATCATAGAATTGATGAAGGAAAAAAGGTGAGTGGTGCATTGAGGTATTTGTGGAGACAAAAAAATGTTATGCATGGAGGCAAAGAAGGGTACGTATGAAAGGATAGTGGTACCAACACTCTTAAATGGTGTGAAGCTTGGATTGTAAATGCTGTAACGAGGAGGTGGCTGGAGATGTCTTGTCTAAGTGGTGTAAATATTATGCAGAGAATTCGGAATGTAGAAATTAGGAGAAGGTGTGGAGTTACTAAAAGTATTAGAGGACTGAAGACGGGTTGTTGAGGTGGTTTGGTCATTTAGAGAGAATGGATCTAAGTAAAATGACTTGGAGAGTGTATAAATCTGTAGGGGAAGGAAGGCAAGGTAGGGGACATCCTCGAAAAGGTTGGAGGGAGGGGGTAAAGGAGATTTTGTGGGAGAGGGGCTTGGACTTCCAGCAAGTGTGGGTAAGCGTATTAGATAGGAGTGAATGGAGACGAATGGTTTTTTGGACATGACGAACTGTTGGAGTGTGAGCAGGGCAATATTTAGTGAAGGGATTCTTGGAAATCGGTTATTTTCATATAGCCGAACTGAGTACTGGAAATGGGAAGTACAATGCCTGCACTTTAAAGGAGGAGTTTGGGTTATGTTATGTATCTTTATATATGCTTCTAAACTGTTGTATCTGGGTGCCTCTACAAAGACATTGATTATGTATGAGTGAGGTGAAAGTGTTGAATGATGAAAGTATTTTCTTTTTGGGGATTTTCTTTCTATTTCGGTCACCCTGCCTCGGTGGGAGACGGCCAACTTGAAAAAAAAAACTATACTTAATATTCTGTGAAGTTGATTATGTACACTTCCCTCTTATAATGCAAGTTCTTCAAGTGTGAATTAGCTACTGAATATCTCTTCTAAAAAAATTCATGCAGCGTGGCCTATTAGCAGTTAAGAACATAAGAAAGAAGGAACATTGCAGCAGGCCTACTGGCCCATGCGAGGCAGGTCCAAGTCTCCTACCGGCTTAAGCCTATGCCCCAACATAGTCGGGTCAGGTCACATTCACCTAAGGAAGGAGCACGGCATCTGACCTAGTAGCACAAGTTAGTCAGGTCCACCTCACACCCACCTGCACCCACTCATGTATTTATCTAACCTATTTTTAAAACTACACAATGTTTTAGCCTCTATAACTGTACTCGGGAGTTTGTTCCACTTATAAACAACTTTATTACCAAACCAGTCCTTCCCTATATCCTTTCTGAATCTGAATTTTTCCAGCTTAAAGCCATTGCTGCGAGTCCTGTCTAGGCTAGATATTTTTAGCACTCTATTTACATCCCCTTTATTTATTCCTGTCTTCCATTTATACCCCTAATCATATCATCCCTAAGTCTATGCCTTTCTAGAGAGTGCAAATTCAGGGCCCCTCAGTCTATCCTCATAGGGAAGATTTCTGATACATGGGATTAACTTTGTCATCCTCTTTTGTACGTTTTCCAGTGCATTTATATCCATTCTGTAATACGGTGACCAAAACTGTGCAGCATAATCTAGTTGAGGCCTAACCAAGGATATATAGAGTTGAAGAACAACCTGAGGACTTCTATTATTTATGCTTCTTGATATAAAGCCAAGGATTCTGCTTGCTTTATTATGAACACGTATGCACTGTAGTCTTGGTTTTAGATTACTGCTAACCAGAATTCCCAAATCCTTTTTGCAATCAGTAATATTAAGATCTACATTATTTAGTTTGTATGTGGCATAGTTATTTTCCTATCCAGTGTTTAGAACTTTGCATTTGTCTATATTAAACTGCATCTACCACTTTTCTGACCACTGCATCAGTCTATTCAAATCTTCCTGGAGTGCTCTAATGTCCTTGTCAGAATAAATTAGACGGCCTATTTTGGTGTCATTAGCAAACTTGCTTATGTTGCTATTTATTCCCTCATCTATGTCGTTTATGTAGATTGTGAAGAACAAGGGGCCCAACACTGACCCCTGTGGAACACCGCTCATGATGCTTCCCCACTTTGATTTCTCCCCATTTATGCAAATTCTCTGCTGCCTATTTGTCAACCATACCTCTATCTAGGAAAAAATTTCTCCTGTTTTGTGTGCCTTAATTTTCCTCAATAGTCTCTGGTGTGGGACTCTATCAGAAGCCTTACTGAAGTCCATATTTATTTATTTATTTTATGTCTTTGCAAACAGTACATTGAGATTTTGTATTTACAATAGTGGGTTGCAATACAAAGAGAGCCTCTTATGCCTAGGCATTATGGGCCAACTTAACATTATTGGTTTACAGACTACTTAACACTAAGGATTATATCATAGTTGTACAGTAGGATAGTAATTATTTCATAGTTGTACAGTAGGATAGTAATTATTTCATAGTTGTACAGTAGGATAGTAATTATTTCATAGTTGTACAGTAGGATAGTAATTATTTCATAGTTGTACAATAGAATATTAATTATAATTGAATCAAAATTTGTATAAGGCAAAAGATATATTCATATATTCAAAAATGCTTTTTGTGAAAACAATGATTCAATTATATTCATGTTAACAATGGATAAAAGGTTCAAAGTGATTGTTGAAGTTATGATGTGGGAGTACATAAGTGAGTGTGTGTGTACTGAGTACAGTGGACCCCCGGATAACGATATTTTTTCATTCCAGAAGTATGTTCAGGTGCCAGTACTGACCGAATTTGTTCCCATAAGGAATATTGTGAAGTAGATTAGTCCATTTCAGACCCCCAAACATACACGTACAAACGCACTTACATAAATACACTTACATAACTGGTCGCATTGGGAGGTGATCGTTAAGCGGGGGTCCACTGTATTTAGCATTTAGTCTAGGGTGATTAAGTGGCTTTTGAGAAGTCTTAAATTGATTTTCAGACCGGGTTACTTTAGTATCTTCTGGTAATGAATTCCATATTTTGGGGCCCATTATGTGCATAGAGTTTTTACAGTGTGATATGGACACGAGGTATATCAAAAAGAGATCTGTGTCTTGTGTTGTGGTCATGTGTCCTGTTTAGGTTGGTGAGAAGTTTGAGTGGAGGGTTTATATTTGTGTGTATTGTTCTGTGTATGTAGTAGGCAAATGAATAAGTGTGGATGTTCTTAATGGTGAGCAGATTCAGACTTTTGAAAATTGGTGGGGTATGCTGGTGGGAGTGGGAATTTGTTATTATTCTTACTGCTGCCTTTTGCTGGGTTATTAGGGGTTTTAGGTGATTGGATGTTGTTGATCCCCATGCACAAATTCCATATGTAAGATAAGGGTATATGAGTGAATGGTGCAGTGCCAGGAGAGCTGATTGTGGAACGTAGTACCTTATCTTTGATAGTATGCCTACAGTCTTGGAGATTTTCTTGGTGATTTGTTGTATGTGTGTCCGGAACTTAAGGCTGCTGTCAAGGTGGATACCTAGGAATTTTCCCTCTGAGTCTTGTGACTGATGATCCATTTAGCGTTATGTTAATTGGATCATTTGCAGCTTTGTTTCCAAACTGAATGAAATAGGTTTTATCAGTGTTCAAGGTAAGTTTGTTAGTCATCATCCAGGCAGATATTTTCTGTAATTCAGCACTGACTGTGTTTGCTAGTATGACTGTGTTTGGGTGGGAAAAGACATATGTAGTGTCATCTGCAAATAATATGGGTTTGAGTAGCTGTGATGCGTTCGGTAGATCATTGCTGTAGATGAGAAAGAGGAGTGGTCCAAGAACACTTCCTTGTGGGACTCCTACTATGATTGGTTGGGTGGAAGAGGTTGCATCATTTGCATACACATATTGAGTTCTGTTACTAAGGTATTATTTTAGGTAGTTGAGGGAGTGGCCTCTGATACCATAGTGCGTTAATTTGGAGTACAGCAGTTCATGGTCGACTGTATCGAAAGCTTTACGTAAATCAATGAAAATGCCCAGCGGGACTTCTTTCTTTTCAAGTGCGGTATATATTAGTTCTAGCATGTGTATGATAGCATCATTTGTACTTTTATTATTCCTGAATCCAAACTGACAAGGGTTTAATATGTTGTGTGAGACAAGGTAGGAATAGATCCGTCTATGAATTAATTTTTCAAAGATTTTAGAGAGCAGTGGTAAGTTAGATATTGGTTTATAGTTATTCAAGTCAGCTTGGACACCTCCTTTGTGGATCGGAGTGACCCTCGCTATTTTGAGGATTGTTGAGAAGGTACATGATTCAATGGATTTGTTAAAGAGCATTGCAATAATTGGTAACAATACTTGAGAAGCTTTTTTGTACATAAAAGCAGGCAAGTTGTTTGTCTCCTGCCTTGTTTTTAAGGGTGTTGACGAGTGAGACTTCTGGTGGGTTGGTTTGAGCTAGGAATAGCGTATTTGGGGAGGTACCTATGAGGTAGTCTGATGGATAGGTGTTTGTGCTTGGTATTTTGTTCGCTAGATTTTTTCCTATGGTAGAGAAGAAAACATTGAGTCTGTTCGCTGTTTCAGTAGGTGTGAGTAGGGGTTCATCTGATTTTGTTAGTTTGATTGTTTTGTTTTTGGATAACTTTTTAGTTCCAAGAATTTCAAATAGAGTTTTCCAGGTTTTTTCATATCACCTTTGATGTTATGTAATCTATTTTCATAATACAATTTTTTAGACCTTCTTATCAGGCTGGTAAGTGCTGACGAGTAATTTCTCGACTGTTCTCTAGTTATTTGACCTATTGTATACTGTTTTTTTTTATTTGTGCTTTGTGTAATGGATTTGAGGATGATTGGTGTTAGCCAGGGATTATTCAGTCTCTCTGCTGTAATCTGTTTAGTTTTTTGGGGGCAATGTTTGTTATAGAGGCTTTGGGCTTTTTTTAGAAAATTATTTATACATTCATACCTGTATATGTTTCGAGCTCATTTTGCCAATCAATGTTATTCATAGCTGCTATAAAGTTGTTAACTGCTGTCTCGTTATGTAGTCTGAAGGTTACTTTAGTAATGTCTTGTTGCAGTTTGCTCAGATTAGTTATGAGAAAGGTTGGGTAGTGGTCTGTAGTGTTGTCTGTGATTATGCCTGATTTTAACCCCTTCAGGGTCCAAGGCCAAAATCTGAAGTGGTGCTCCAGTGTCCAAGGAATTTTGAAAAAAAAAAAATTATTTTTCTTACAGAATTAAAGAGCATATTTTTGTGAAGGTAATAAGACAAAAAAAATGTTCTGATCAGTATTTACCGAGATACAGTGCCAAGAAGTTTGTCCAAAATGATGTGGTGGCGGCAACATCGATGAATTCCACATAACCGCATTACTTTATTTAGCGGTTTTTATAGTTTTTTCTTTTCTTTTCCAATTTTTTTCTTTTCCTACTAACATTTGGGGCCTGAGAGACCAATACTGTATATAATGTATATATATAAACTCACTGTATTGAACACAATAACCACACTAAAGTTATTATCATATTATTGTTTACCACTGTTGTTTATTACAATAAACATGCACAAATCTTGTATAATACTAATGTTCTATCATATATTTACATATTTACAATCACTGGACGTGGTTTTAGAACTGCTGGAGCTTGTGGAACTCCTTGAAACAAGGCACCATGCACAGAGGCACTTTACATTCCTCACACATAAACAGAGTGTCTTTGCGTCTTTGTTGCCGTCGTTTTGTTTGTGCACAGACGATGCATCTCTTCTGAGCAAATTTCTTCTGAGTTGAAGGAAGTTGTATTATGAAATGATCACCTTCCCTCCTCAAACGCTTGGGTATATCCTGAGTAATTCGAGGACCTTGTTGTATAGCAGGTGTTCTTACCTGGTACTTCATTATGAGTTGTCTGACAACAGACAAACAAAATTCACCATACGGTGGTCTGTTGCCAGTCTTTATTTGGTACATATTTTATGCATTGAGCATTGAAATGTCCATGAGATGGAAGAAAAGTTTCATGTACTACTTGTAACTCTTATGAACACAATCAACAAAACCAATCTGCATGTCACATTTGTCAACCAAGCGCATGTTTTGTGTATAATCAATCACTGTCACTGGTTTTCGAATACGTTCATTAGTCACTCGATCAACTTTGCCACTGTCTTGCATTTCATTACGGTGAATGGTTGTCAACAATGTGACATCTCGTTTGTCATGCCACCGTAATGCCATGATGTCATTGGCAGTAAACACCTGGACGTCATCACCACGAGCACCTGCGTTGAGCTTGGGCATATGTTTACGATTAGAACGCACTGTGCCACACACATCTGTCTTGTTCACTCACATGAAATCACTGAGTAATGGGCTTGTGTACCAGTTATCGGTATATAATGTATGCCCCTTACCAAGATAAGGTGCCATCATGTTTCTCACTACGTCACCTGAGATACCCAATAACATCTTGGTATCTTTCAATGTTTTACTACCCGTGTATACAACAATATCCAACACCAGGCCACTGTCACAGTCACAGAGTACAAACAGTTTTATACGAAAGCGTTTCCTCTTGCTCGGTATATACTGCTTGAATGACAGTCTACCTTTGAACAAAATCAGAGACTCGTCAATTACAAGATTCTTGAATGGATAAAAGTATATGCTGAACTTTTGTTTGAGATACATGAAAACATTTCTAATCTTGTATAACCTGTCACTTCTGTCAGGCCTGGTTTTGTCAGAGAAGTGCAACATACGTAAGAGTAAGATAAACCTGTTCACTGGGATGATTTCACTGAAGACCGGGGTAGAAATTAGCCGATCTGTGGACCAGTATGCTTTTATATTATGCTTATAGACATGAGGCATAAGCATTACTGTTGCAAAAAGCAAATACATTTCTGCAACAGTCGTCTCTTTCCACCTGTGTAGTCTTGACTGTGGTGATATGATCGTATTTGCCATGGTGTACTCAAAATACTTATTACTTTCCCTGACAATAGTTTCCATCAATGGCTGGTCAAAGAATAATTCGAAGAATTCCAGTTCATTGGCCGTGGTTCCAAGGGGACAAGTAGGTAGAATTCCACTTTGAGAGTCATCAAAGTGGTGGGGCTTGGGAACAAAATAGGGATTTTGCTGCCAATCCCAGATACGGTTTGCTGGTGGATACTGGACATCATAGGCTGGTTGTGCGGGTGGTTGTGGTTGTGGTGGGCTGGTGGCTGACGCTCTGCTTTGTCCTTGAACTGACGAGTCAGCAGCGTAGGTCCCAGCCTGGGCTGGTGAGTCACGCATGGTGGTGCCACTACCATCACCACTACCACCATCTACTGATGCCTGTGGTCTATCCATGCCAAGTGTAGCCACATCATCCTCACTATCACTATCTAAACCTGGTGTAGGGCCACGGGATGTACTCCATCCCCTGGGCACAGCATAGGGTACACTACCCGAGCACATGCGGTGGCGAACATACCGACGCTTCACTGGTGAATATGATTCCTCACTATCACTACTCGAATGATCATCAAGCGCAATAAAATCACAATCCACGTCACTGTCATCATCATTACTGAAGTCAGTGGCCTGGCCACATGAAAATATTAGTTTTATCTTGCATTGAGGCACAACCGACCGTGAGTCACGAGTGCCCACACCAGAGGTAGAAGGTTGAGGATTGTCAGGGTTTTCTGCACTATTATCGATATCCTGGTCATTCCTTTCGGTCACTAACTGATCAAAGCCATAGAATTCGTCTTCATTTCCACTTCCATCAGTGTCAGAACTATCAGATAGGAAGAGGAGAGTCCCAATTTTCCAGGGAGTGAGAGCTGACTTGCGACGAGGCATGGTGAACAAGGGTAACTGAGCCGGCGTTCCCACAATGCTATGTGGGCGCCTAGATTTTTTGTTTATGGCGCACACCCACCACGCAGACCCGTTCTCTCACATGTAGGCCTATGAGCGCTCTCGCGCTAAATTTGACGGCTCTAGAATTTTGGCATAGATCTACGGTTTGGACACTCAACGTGAAGCCGTATATCTACGGGACGGACCCTGAAAGGGTTAAAGGGGATATGGTGTTCGTCCAGATGTGGTCTATTAAGGAGATGCTTGTCTTGGTGATTCTTGTAGGTTTAGATATTGCTAGTAGCAACAGACAGTTACTCATTGTGTTTGTGAATTCGGTTACTTGTGGGTCCTGGTATATTTATGTTGAAATCTCCTGTTAGTAGTAGGTGGTCTTTATTCATGTGTGCATCAGTAATCATGTTTCCTAGTTTTACACTAAAGTGGTAAATGTTTGACTGTGGTACTCTGTAGATGTTTATAACTGTGAGGGGTTTTTGCAGGTCTTTTGATTTAAATTTGGCTATGATATATTCTCCATGTTCGTCCCTTGTGCAAGATTTATTAATACATTCGAGTTGATTTGAGTAGTATATAGCTGTTCCTCCCCCTTGCTGGTCTGTTCTACAGTTGTGTATGGCCATGTAGCCAGGAATGGTATAGACATCTGTAATATCAGGCTTAAGCCAGGTTTCTGTGAGTGTGATGATTGATATATTGGAATGAAGGGAATTTAGTAATGCTGTGAGGTCGTCATAATGTTTGCTCAAGGATCTGACAATGTAGTTAAAGATGGTTATGTTATTGTTTGCACTGAGTAATGTCTTTGCTTGGTCTGCTGTGTGGTAATTACAGTTACTGGTTGATTAATGTAATTCATTTAGTAAAAAGTTTACATCAGGATCTATGTCTGTAATCATAGGATGAGAGTAATTTTACAAACTAGATTTTCTGAGTAAAATAATATATGATTTGTATTGAATCTACAACTAGACTTATGAATAAGACTCTGTGAATATTCTAAAACTTGTAAAAATTTAAAAGAAAAAGGGATTATTACAGAATAGATAATTCAGTTATACACTTAAGCATCTAATAGCACCTTAATTATTTTAACAAATGTGAGTTTATGAACTACAGTAGATATTTACAGCTAAAATAAAGGAGCTAATGAATATAATAATAAAAGAATGTATTAAAAGCAAAATCAGTAGCACCTGAGGTAGTCAATAGCACCTGGAGTATTTTAATGAATGTGACTATACGGACAAGAGAGAAAAAAAAAAAATCTCCTGAAAATAGCCCTTTAATTGTTGTTAGAACTAGGAGTATAGCAATTACTGAATAAAGGGCAGTACAATGTATTGGTATATAGAGAATTATTTCAGGAGAAATGTAAAAAGGGACTAAATTAAGTAGAGGTAAAACAACCTTTAAATAGATTGACACTATGATAAGAAATTAATCTGAGAGTAAGATTTGCCTTATAGCATAAAGTTTGAGCAATTAATATCACTAAAGAAATATTATTTGAGGTAGTTGATACTAGTTAGTGGAAGATGGTACAAGGAATTGCACAGTAGTGTAGTAGGAACATACACTAGTTTGTTATTTATAGTTTGGAAGCAAAGGGAAAATTAGGTAAGATTATAAAAGAATTATAACAGTGTTTAAATAGGAATAAATGGTAATACAGTGGACCCCCGGTATTCGATATTTATCTGTTTCTGAGAGCTCATTGTATACCAAAATTATTGAAAGGCGAATTAATTTTCCCCATAAGAAATAATGGAAATCAAATTAATCCGTGTAAGACACCCAAAAGTATGAAAAAAAAAAATTTACCACATGAAATATTAAGTTTAATGCACACAATCTGAAGAAGACGTGCACAGTTTGTAGTACTCTACTAACAATAGAATACATGACACTTACCTTCAATGAAGATCTGGTGATTGATGGGATGGGAGGAGGGGAGAGTGTCGAACTTATTGTTTAGAAGGGGAATCCCCTTCCATTAGGACTTGAGGTAGCAAGTCCTTTTCTGGAGTTACTTCCCTTCTTCTTTTAATGCCACTAGGACCAGCTTGAGAGTCACTGGACCTCTGTCGCACAACAAATCTGTCCATAGAGCTCTGTACCTCCCATTCCTTTACGATTTGTCTAAAATGGGCCACAACATTGTCATTGTAATAGTCACCAGCACGGCTTGCAATAGCTGTTAGGGTGATTTTCATCCATAAAGGTTTGCAGTTCAACCCACTTTGCACACATTTCCTTAATTTTTGAAGTAGGCATAATGGATTCCACAACTGGCATAGGCTTCTCAGGGTTAGCCCCAAACCCTTCAAAATCTTTCTTAATTTCCATACTAATTCTCAACCTTTTTACCACAGGGTTGGCACTAGAATGTTTCTTGGGGCTCATGGTGACTTATTTTGCAGAAACAAGCACCAGAAACACTGTGATAATATGGAATGTACCAAATGTATCCTTAGATGCGAGCACACTGGCTGGCTTGTAAACACTGGCACACACAGGGCAGTTCAGGCCACACGTGGACATGTCTCGGATGAATCGCGTGTGGCGGGTTTTTTAACGAGAAGCGAGGCAAAAATTTTGCGTTGAAATGTATCGAATACCGGATTTATCGGATACCGATGCCATTGAATACCGGGGGTCCACTGTATAGATATTATTAAAGACTAAGTATCTTATTAACAAGTAATAAATTGTGAAAGGGAAATCTGGGAAGATAACACAGATTGGGTCACACAAGGAACTGTGTGGGACACATGGGATAATGAGGTAGTAAATACTATCTAGGAGGTGATAGATTCCAGACACCCAAAAGTATGAAAAAAGATTTTTTACCACATGAAATATACATTTTCCTACACACAAAAAGGATACGTGCACAATATACTTTACTAAATGAAGAATAAATGACACTTACCTTTATTGAAGATGTAGTGATGAGTGATGAGACACTGTTTTTCTTGAACACACTGGGATTTTCAGAGTGATACATGAGTAAAGGCTTCACTTTGCAATCCCCACTAGCATTACAACATAACATGAGAGTTAGCCTGTCTTTCATAGGCTTGTGTCCTGGTAGTGCCTTTTCCTCCTGAGTAATGTAGGTCCTGTTTGGCATTTTCTTCTAGAGCTGGCCTGTTTCATCACACACTTGTTGGGGTTGGAATTTTTTAGCTTCGCCATGCCTTATCACACTGTGTATGCCACTATGATTCTTAAATCTCTAAAACCAACCTTTGCTGGCCTTAAATTCACCAATATGAGCACTAGTTCCAGGCATTTTTTTCTGTTCACCTGGGTGTTAGTTGACTAGTGTGGGTTGCATCCTAGGGGACAAGATTAAGGACCCCAATGGAAATAAGTTACAGTCCTCAATGATGCACTAACTTTCTTGGGTTATCATGGGTGGCTAACCCTCTGGGGCTAATTGTTTCTTGGTAATTATTTCTCGTTAAGCCACAACAACAGTCTCTCCACATCTTTGAGTAGTACAGCTGATGGTGGTGCAGCAGCAGCTGACTGTGGTACAGTAGCAGCAGCAGCTGACCATGGTGCAGCAGCAGCAGCTGACTGTGGTGCAGCAGCAGCTGACCGTGGTACGATAGTATTTCGATAGTATTTCTCACCCTTTTTACCATAGGGTTGGCACTAGAAGCTTTCTTTGGGCCCATGGTGACTTATTTAGCAGTTACAAGCACTAAAAACAATGGAATAATACAAAATTTATCGAATGTATGTGTGCAACAGTCCGACCTGGCTTGTAAACAATGGCACTAGCTGAGCTGACGTGCTCTGGCCAGATGGACTGCATTCGGGACGAATGATGTAAGTCAAGTTTTTCTTCATAGGTCGGGGAATTTTTTTTACGCTGAAACGCTTCGTAAGTCGACTTTATCATAAGATGAGGCCTTCATAAGTCGGGGGTTCACTGTAAATGGAAAATGGGTATAATTGAAAACTGCTGCATTAGCGAAACATTGTAAAGCAAAGCACTCTAAAGCGGGGCCTGCCTGTATTTGATGTAAAGAATGATAGAAAGAAATATTGTAAAGCACTGTATTTAACACATTCCATATAGCAGGACCCTTGATGCATAAATTCATCTTGTCAGGTTCTGTTATGCATGTGAGGGGTTGTTTTGATTCAAACTAGACTAGTTCTCCTCTTCCTTGGATTGAACCTGTCTCATTCTGAAAGTGCTATATGACCTTTTTGGGTTTAGTGCTTTCCCCTGATTAAAATTAATATAAATACACCCTCTCCTCTTTGTGAAAGTCAGATATTCTCTGTGGATAGAAAGGGAGTGGAATTTGGAAAAATATCTTGGATAGTGAGAGGATCTTGGCACTATCTTGGTTTTTAAGTGTCTGCCTGTGATGCTTCATTTGGTCAGCATGCCAGAAATACTGCTTACCAATCCTAATTTTGTAATAGTTAAGGCTACTAGTGATATGCCAAACACCCATGTAAAAGAAACAGAATAACAATTAACCCCCAGATAATAGTAAGCTTACTGGCACTGTGGCCCCCAGTCATTCAAGGTATAAATTCCTAGGTCTGCTTTCAGTTGCATCAAGTTCCTTCTGTCTCCTGGACTGTGTATGATTCATTTAAGTTAGGTTCAGTGTTTTGTATTTCCCTAGTCAGTGCTTCCTTCTGCTTCTCAGATAGCCTAACCCCTTTGAGAAGCTCTGTGGATTCTCCACTTAGAGGGAACATCTCTTTCTAGTTTAAATCTTTTCTTTTTCTTTAGGGGTTATGTGCCTTGAGCATACCTTGAGTGCCACAGAGCTGATGCAGTTCATATTGTTTAAGATATCTTCCCAGCACATTTCATGAAGGACATGATTAATTTGATTTCAGTGGTTGTTCTTGTTAAAGTTGAATTTGGTTCAGGCACCCTCATGACTGACCAAGTTTTGCTGGTCAGAACCCCTGTGCATACAAGTCTGAACTTTGATTAGGTTATGATCTGAATTCTGTTCAGTACTGACACATTTTGTACCAGCTAATCATTATTTGCAAAAATAAGTTTGTGTATTTTCCAGTCTTGTTTGCTCCATTATTTGCTGGCCTAAGGTGAATTTATTATAATATTTTATCAACACATCAGCCGTTTCCCACCAAGGCAGGGTGGCCCAAAAAAGCAAAAACTTTCATCATCATTCACTCCATCACTGTCTTGCCAGAGGCATGCCTACACTACAATTATAAAACTGCAACATTAACACCCCTCCTTCAGAATGCAGACACTGTACTTCCCATCTCCACGACTCGAGTCTGGCCTGCCAATTTCCCTGAATCCCTTCATAAATATTGCCCTGCTTACACTCCAACAACACGTCAAGTCCTAAAAACCATTTGTCTCCATTTGCTCTTGTCTAACACGCTCATGCACGCTTGCTGAAAGTCTAAGCCCCTTGCACACAAAACCTCCTTTACCCCCTCTCCAACCTTTCCTAGGCCAACCCCTACCCCTCCTTCCCTCCACTACAGATTTGTATATTCTCGAAGTCATTCTGTTTCGCTCCATTCTCTCTACATGTCCAAACCATCTCAGTAACCCCTCCTCAGCACTCTGGATAATACTTTTGGTAATCCCACACCTCCTAATCTCCAAACTGTGGATTCTCTGCATTATATTCACACCACACATTGCCCTCGGACATGACATCTCCACTGCCTCCAGCCTTCTCCTTGTTGCAACATTCACAACCCATGCCTCACACCCATACACAAGTGTGGGTATAACTATACTCTGATACATTCCCTTCTTTGCTTTCATGGTAAAGTTCTGTCTCCACAGACTCCTCTGTGCACCACTCGCCTTTTTCCCCTCATCAATTCAGTGATTCACCTCATCCTTCATAAACCCATCTGCTGACATATCCACTCCCAAATATCTGAACATATTCATCTTCTATATATTCTCTCCCTCCAATCTGAAATCCAATCTTCCGTTACCTAATTTTTTTTGTTATCCTCATCACCTTACTCTTTCCTTTATTCACTTTTAACTTCTTAATTTTACATACCCTACCAAACTCATCGACTAACCTCTGCAGCTTCAATATAATCCCCTTCTCTCCTACATACTCTAACCTGAGCCTTACTATCCTCATAAAAACTTCACTGCTTTCAATAAACTACCTCATATTCCATACATTTGCAACATCTGCCACATTGATCCCCCCCTATCCACCCTGTCATATGCCTTTTCCAAATACATAAATGCCACAAAAACCTCTTTACCCTTATCTAAATACTGCTCACCTATGTGTTTCACTGCAAGCACTTGGTCTACACCCCCCCCTACCTTTCCTAAAGCCTCCTTGTTCATCTGCTATCCTGATCTCAGTCTTATTCATAATTCTATCAATAATAACTCTACCATACACTTTACCAGGTATACTCAACAGACTTTTTTTCAGCAAACTGGCATATCCCACCAAGGCAGGGTGGCCCAAAAAGAAAAACAAAAGTTTCTCTTTTTAAATTTAGTAATTTATACGGGAGAAGGGGTTACTAGCCCCTTGCTCCCGGCATTTTAGTCGCCGCTTACAACATGCATGGCTTACGGAGGAAGAATTCTGTTCCACTTCCCCATGGAGATAAGAGGAAATAAACAAGAGCAAGAACTAGAAAGAAAATAGAAGAAAACCCAGAGGGGTATGTATATATATGTTTGTACATGTACATGTATGTGTAGTGTGACCTAAGTGTAAGTAGAAGTAGCAAGATGTACCTGAAATCTTGCATGTTTATGAGACGGAAAAAAGACACCAGCAATCCTACCATCGTGTAAAACAATTACAGGCTTCTGTTTTACACTCACTTGGCAGAACGGTAGTACCTCCCTGGGCGGTTGCTGTCTACCAACCAAACTACTATATACACTCAACAGATTTATTCCTCTATAATTTTTACACTCTCTTTTGTGCCCTTTGCCTTTATACAAAGGAACTATGCATGCTCTCTGCCAATCCCTAGGTACCTTACCCTCTTCCATACATTTATTAAATAAAAACACTAACCACTTCAAAACTATATCCCCATCTGCTTTTAACATTTCTCTTTATCCCATCAATCCCAGCTGCTTTATGCCCTTTCATTCTACTCACTGCCCCATGCACTTCCCTCACACTCACAACTGGTTATTCCTCACTCCAATAAGATATTATCCCTCCCTGCCATATACAGGAAATCATAGCTTCCCTACCTTCATCAATATTTAACAATTCCTCAGAATATTCCCTCCATCTTCTCAATACCTCTAACTCTTCATTTAATAACTCTCCTGTCCTGTTGTAACTCACAAATCCATTCTTTACCTAGGCTTTCTCAACTTATTAATCTCACTCCAAAACATTTTCTTATTTTCAACAAAATTTATTGATAACATCTCACTCCCACTCTCATTTGCTCTCTTTTCACATCGCTTCACCATTCTTTTAACCTCTCTTTTTCTCTTGATATACTCCTCCCTCCTTGCATCACTTCTACTTCGTAAAAACCTCTCATATGCTAACTTTTTCTCTCTTACTACTATCTTTACATCATCATCCCACCAATCACTCTTCTTGCCCCCCTGCACCCTTTCCTGTAATCACAAACTTCTGCTGAACACTCTAATACTGTATTTTTAAACTTACCCCATACATCTTCTACTCCATTGCCTGTATTCTCACTAGCCCATCTGTCCTCCAACAGTTGTTTATATCTTACCCTAATTGCCTCCTCCTTTAGTTTATAAACCTTCACTTCTCTCTTACTTGCTGCTTCCATTTTCCTTGTATCCCATCTACCTTTTACTCTCACTGTAGCTACAACTAAAAAGTGATCTGATATATCTGTGGCCCCTCTATAAACATGTACATCCTGAAGTCTACCCAACAGTCTTTTATCTACCAATATGTAGTCCAGCAAACTACTGTCATTTCGCACTACATCATATCTTGTGTACTTATTTATTAGATTGAACAATTCATTTGTGTGACAGTTTTCATCTGAGCTGCCTCCTGGGATTATCTCTTCTATAACATATGCCACGTTATTCCATCTTAACGTGAAATTGCCAAGCAACAAGGTATTTGGGGCTGAGATTGGAAGATTTTGCAGACAGTAATCAGTTTTCACTATCTGTTCCTGGAACTGTTGGAGGTTGTATCTTGCAGCTTATACATAACAACAATGACTAGGTTTTGATTTTCAGTCTTTACTGGCAAAACTTCAACTTTATCATTTGTGATATTTAGTAACTCTGTACAAATGAGCAACTCTCTCACATACAGGCCAACCCACCCCACTTGTTGCTTGTCCTTTTTGTCTCGTCTGAATAAGTTGCACCCTGATATGCATATTTCATTGTCAAAGTGATCTTTTGTGTGGGTCTCTGTGAAATCCACAAACATTGCATTTGACTCCATGAGTCCACTGATGAAACTTATTTTGTTGGTGGATGGCTTAGTCCTATATATTTTCAAATACATATGATGTCATATTTAGAAATTTAGAAATTTTACTTATTTATTGGTGCTAATAGCTATGTTTCTGGAGTGGGGGCCATTGGCTGTGTCTCAGTTCAACAAGTTTCTAGTACATGTACTAGTATTAGTGCTATTACTAGTGATAGTACTAGTATGAGTGGTAGTGGTCTACTAGTGTATTAGTACTACAAATAATAATATTAGTATGACAAGTATTGATACTAGCACGACAAGTATTAATACTAGTAGTACTAGAAATGCTAGTACTTAAGTACTAGTAGTAGTAGTACAAGTATTATTAGCAGTAGTATTATAGGTACAGTGGAACCTCAAAAATTGAACTTAATCCGTTCCAGGAGCTAGTTCTAAATTCGAAAAGTCTGAAATTCGAAGCAATATTTCCCATAAGAAATAATGGAAATACAATTAATCCGTTCCAGAAACCCAAAAATATTCACACAAAAAAATACATTTTATAGAGATTAATTACAGTTTTACATACAACAAATACTATAGTTTTTAATTATGTATAGCAATACATATAAAATAACATTTTTACTTACCTTTATTGAAGATTGGTGATGGCATCTGGAAGATAGGGAGGAGGAGAGAGGGAGTTGGGGTTAGTGTTTGGAAGGAGAATCCCCCTCCATGAGGACTTCAGGTAAAGCCCTCTCTGGGGTTACTTCCCTTCTCTGTCTTTTAATGCCACTAGGACCAGCTTGAGAGTCACTGGACCCCTGTCTCACAAAATAACTGTCTACAGTCCTCTGTTTCTGGCACCTCTTTAAGATTTCCCTAAAATGGGACATGGTTCTGCCACTGAACTTGTTGCAAAGATGGCTTGTTTCAGCTTGCTCAGGGTGGTACTTCTGCACAAACATTTGGACATCATTCCACTTGGCACAAATCTCCTTAATCTTTGAAGAAGGCACCTCATCCACTCCCTATATTAACACCTTTCCAACATCAGCTTCCTTGATTTGTTCTTTCTTTGACAGGATAGAACCGATGGTTGACTTGTTTTTCCCATACATCCTGGCAAGCTCAACAAGTCTCACACCACTCTCATACTTCTGTATTATTTCCTTCTTCACATCTATGGTGTTTCTCACTTTCTTTACCACAGGGGTACCACTAGCAAGTTTCTTTGGGCCCATGGCAGCTTATTTCACAGTCCCACAAGCACTAAACACAATGAAATAATCGTAAAATGCGTGAATGAGAGCGCAGGTTAGTGTTCACTCAAGCATAAACAAAGCTAGACTGCTCACGGCACCTGCACGGGGACACGGACACAGCGGGCGGAAGACAGGTCCCATACCCAGCGGTCCGAAAATAGGGGCGCGTTCGATAATAGGGACACAGTTTGTCCGAAAAAATGGTCCTATTTTCGAAATGTTCGATATGTGACACTTTCGATTTTTGAGGTTCCACTGTACTATAATTACAGGTACGGTGGAACCTCGGCTTAAGAATTTAATCTGTTCTGCGACCTTGTTCGTATCCTGATTTGTTCATAAGCTGAGTCAATTTTCCTCATTTAAATTAATTGAAATGCAATTAATCCATTCCAGCCTCTCAGGAGGCATGACAAAATAATGCTAATATCAACTCTACGGCTTAGTTATCTATCTCAGTTCATCTAATATGACATAATAAACAATAGCAATAACATGGAAACATGATATATACTCTAGAATGAATAAAGTAGGCCATAATATGGCAAATGATGGCAACGCCGGCAGTGGCAGAAAGCATCTGCCGTTTACCCTCCCACTCTAGTATCTTCCCAGTCCATAACCCGACACCTAGCTGTGTTTATCTACGATTAGTGGTAAGGTTGTCACAAATAGAACCACAGGTGTGGTCAAGACAGATGTATATATAGGTGAAGATGTGATCACTGTGGCCACAGTGGTGGTGGTGGCGGTCAGCTGCCTCACTCTATGCTGCTGCCTTCTTTGTTTCTGTAGCTTTTTTCATGGTTTCAAATCGCTTCCTGAGCTTCTTGCTGATTGTACGCAAATACTGTTTCTTAGGGCTAGGCATTTTGTAAGAATTTTGTACAATATAAGACAAAATTACGCATCCCAAGGGTCTGCTGCGATCACTCAGAGCGGCGCACCTCCTCTTCCTTTTGACCCTTGGTTGGCACTGAGATAGCCGTGGTCTAGCAGTACCTACAACCACCCAGAAGGTTACCAATTTGTATTTTGAAGCTTTTGTCACAAAAATATGAAAAAAAAAACAAAAATTACAAAGTCTAAAAATGACAACATATTATTATTACTATTATATTTTATTATTATTAGTACATACCTATCAGTTATTAATACATACGTATTATAATTATTATTTATTATTATTATTATTAACCCCTTGAGGGTCCGTGCCGTAGATCTATGGCTTTACGTTGAGGGTCCAAACTGTAGATCTATGACATGAGCTCAGCTCACTCTGATAAGCTGTGAGTGGCAAATTTTGGCCTAGATATGAGAGAATACATCTGTGTGGTATGTGTGCACCACATAAAACAAATCCTGCAGCACACGGTGCATAATGAGAGAAAAAGAACTGAGGCCATAATTTTCGATTAAAACAGCAACTTTGCAGTGTTTTTTCATGTTTTTATAGTTGTATCGGTGATTTCTTGGCCTCATTTGATAGAATGGAAGATATATTATGGAAATAGAGAAGATTTTCATTGGTTTTAATACTGAAAATGGCTTGAAACTGAGCTCAAAGTAGCGGAAATGTTAAATTTTTGCCAATGTTCAAGAGTAAACAAATGATCTCACACGTCTAATACACGCCAGCTGGTGGGTCTGATATACATTCACAAATGTGGTGATATTATTTATACAATTATTACAATATTGCATAACAGTAAATCTTCTATGTTTTGGTTTGAATAAAAATTCATTATGTGAATTAAAAATGAAAATGGAATTCATTTGTAAAGCCTGAAAACGTAACTAGTGAACAGAGGAAATGTTAGTTTAGTGCCAGGAATGCCTGCATTGTTTATTCTGGACCTATTTTGAAATTGGAATATTTTGAACTTTGCACTAAATTGGCCAAATTACCAATTTTCAGTCACTTTACATATTTTGTAGTTGAAACAGTTGAGTTGGCGAATTCTTGTGCTCAATCGATAGAATAGAAGTAATACTAGTGAAAGAGCTAAGAATTTGGTCGACTGGAATAAAGTAATTGGCCTAAAATGGGAGTCAAAGTCGGCAAAATCGCTGATGCGTAAATATCGCTGACACATCAAAATTCGCAAGAGCATAATTTTGTCAGTTTTCCATCAAATTTCGTACTTTTTGTTTTATTACCTTCAGAAAAAGATTCTCTACCATTTCATAAGAAAAAATAACAAAATTATTTTTTGAAAATTCTTGGACACTGGTGCGCACTTTGAAATTTAGCCTTTGGACCCTGAAAGGATTAACCCTGCCTAAATACTAGTACGGCTCATGCACAAGGGTTTTTGACGTACTAGTACGCCTAAATTCTAGCGCCCTCAGATCTAGTGAGAGAAAGCTGGTAGGCCTACATATGAAAGAATGGGTTTATGTGGTCAGTGTGTGCAGTATAAAAAAAAATCCTGCAGCACACAGTGCGTAATAAGAAAAAAAAAACTTTGACAGTGTTTTTGGTTTAAAACAGTGACTTTGCACTGTATTTTTGTATGGTATTTATGATGGTATTCTAGTTTTCCTGGTCTCATTTTATAGAATGAAGACATATTACAGAAACTGAGATGATTTTGATTGGTTTTACTATGAAAAGTACCTTGAAATTGAGCTCAAATTAACAGAAATCTTTGATTTTTGCCAAAGTTCAAAAGTAAACAAATCATGCTATGCGTCAACTGGTGAGTCTAATATTCTTTCACAAGTGCACTGATATTATTTATACCATTTCTACACTAATGCAGTAGTCTGCATAACAGTAAATCTTCTATTTTTTGTGAGAATAAAAATTCAAAGTGGAAAGCAAAAGAATGTAAGAGGGGTGTGGGGACATGACTAATGAACAGAGGAAATGTTATTTTAGTGCCAGGAATGTCTTTCTTGTTTATTCTGGACCCTATTTGGAAATTGGCAGAATTGCTAAATTCTTAACACTTTATTGGATAGTTGAAATCGGTAAACAATTGGTTTCTTGTACTCATTCGATAGAAAAAACGGAGTTCTAGCAAAATAGTTATGATTTTTATTGACTAGTACACTGGAATTGGCCAAAAATAGGGCTCACAGTGGGCAATATCGCCAATGCGTAAACATCGTTGAGACCGCTAACTTTGCAAGAGCGTAATTCCGTAAGTTTTCCATCAAATTTCATACTTTTGGTGTCATTATGATCGGGAAAAGATTCTCTATCTTTTCATAAGAAAAAATAATTTTTTTTTTTTTTTTGAAAATTTGTCGACCCTGAGAACAAGTCTGGGAGAGGGCCTGTCGACCCTGAAAGGGTTAATTTAGGGAACTGGAGCACATATCCAATGCCATAGATCGAGCCCATCACCACGTACATACTACTACTAATAATAATAATAAATATTATAACTTCAAAAGGCTGTCAGTAGTTGGCACCACCATGAGCAAAACATTGGTAACCACTACTAGTGTCCCCCTCTGTAATTAGTATTTTATTACATGTAAACCACACAATAACCAAAATCTGTAAACCCCACATTGTAATCCTTATAGAGAATAAACTTTGATTTGATTGACTAGTACACTTTTCACCTGTCTAGATTTAAGCAGTCTATTAGTACGGTGGAACCTCAAATATCGAACATATTGTTTATCGAACTCTTCGAAAATCAACCGCTTTTTTCGAACCAACTTTGTCCCTATTATCAAACTCACCCCTTCTTTCAAACCGCTGGGTACCAGACCTGTCCACCAGCCCACTCTGTCCATGTCCCCGCACAGGCGCCATGAGCCAGTCTGGCTTTGTTGATGCTTAAGTGAACACTAACCTGCGGTCTCATTCAAACATTTTACGATTAATTCATTGTGTTTAGTGCTTGTGGGACTGTGAAATAAGTTACCATGGGCCCAAAGAAACTTGTTAGTGGTACCCCTGAGGTAAAGAAAGTGAGAAACACCATAGATGTGAAGAAGGAAATAATACAGAAGTATACAAAGGACTGTGGACAGTTATTTTGTGAGACAGGGGTCCAGTGACTCAAGCTGGTCCTAGTGGCATTAAAAGACAGAGAAGGGAAGTAACCCTAGAGAGGGCTTTGATACCTAAAGTCTTTATGGAGGGGGATTCCCCTTCCAAACAATAACCCCTCTCTCCTCCTCCCTATTTTCCAGATGCCATCACCAATCTTCAGTAAAGGTAAGTAAAAATGTTATATGTTTATTTAAATTTATTAATAATTGTACACTATTTGTTGTGTGTATGTAAAACTATAATGTAATACTATCTATAAAATGTATTTTTTTGTGAATATTTTTGGGTTTCTGGAACAGATTAATTGTATTTACATTATTTCTTATGGGAAATATTGCTTCGCCTTTCAAACTTTTTGACTTTAGAACTAGCTCCTGGAACGGATTAAGTTCGAAATTTGAGGTTCCACTGTATTAGGTTAAGTCTGCCCGAAATGCCTCGGTATGATAGTAGCTTTCTTTGTTCCAATCATATTATGATATGTAAACACACATTGTAACCTTTGCAAAGAAATAAATATTTTATTTATTAATTTATTTAAGGAACCTCACTTGAGGGGGCAAGTTCGTATTCTGAAATTTCGTTCGTACCCAGAAGCAAAAAATTGACCGAATGATGGTTCGCATCCTGAAAAATTTGCATGGTGGGGCATTCGTAAGCCGATGTTCCACTGTACTAGCACTTATATGACTAGTATTAACCCTTAAACTGTCCAAGCAGATCTATGTTCACATACATAGTGCTCCAAAAGTAGATTTATGGTTTTTTTACATATTTTCAAATATAACAAAAAAAAAAAAAGTAGATCCAAGTTTTTTTTACATGTTTTCAAATGTAAAAAAAGAAAAGATCTGCTTTTTTTTTACATACTTTCAAATGTTGAAAAAACATAGATCTACGTTTGGACAGTTTAAGGGTTAATAACCCACAGAACGGGTGGGTCTTGAACCCATGGCAGGTGAGTCCTAGAACCCATAGGTCATTGTGCTATCTACTCAGCCAGCTGGCTCTAATAAGATTCATCCAACCATGTATATTTCTATTCACTATAAGGTGTTTGCAATCATGTTATGATTTTGTGATGCTAGTATTGGTAGTACTGTTACAGGTACTAATGGTACAAGAACTAGTACTGTACCAGAACTAGTACTGGTACATGTACTAATCATACCAGTACAAGTATTAGTAGTACTAGGACAAGTCTTCCAGTGGGCCTTTGAAAATTGTGATGCTCAGTGGGCACAAGTTTCACTTACTCCATTATGGAAAACCTGAAGAAATAAAAGCCAGAACAGTTTAAAAAAACAAATTCTGACACACAATAGAGTAAAAATTAATGTGTAGGATTTAGGAGTGATAATGTCAGAAGCTTTCACCTTCAAGGACCACAACTGAGAGGAAAAGGATGCCAAGTCAGTGATGATCCTCTTGGTCATGTGTTCTCTCTAGCATGGAATTCTACTGTACACTAATGCTCATTTTTAAGGCAGGCAAACTTGCAGATCTAGAGAATATACAGAGAAGTTTTACTGCATGTGTAAGTTTTATCAAGCACCTTAATTACTTGAAACATTTTAAGTCCCTTGACCTGTACTCCTTTTAATGCAGGTGGGAAAGACATAATTTACACCTGAAAAATTGTAGGGGAACTGCCCCCCAAATCTGCACACAAATTGATCCTTGCAAAAGCACAAGGCTCAGATGATGCAGTATGCTGCAATGAAGAGCATGGGTGCCATGAATATATTGAGACAACACTATAACTTTAAGGGTCACAAGACTATTCAACAGCTTCCCATCATACATAAGGGGGGATTACCAGTAGACCCCTAGTTGTCTTCAAAAAGAAGCTGGAAAGCTCTACTGACCAGCCAGGCTGTAGTTGTTGGACTGCATGCACCAGTAGTAACAGCCTGGTTGATCAAGCCCTCATTCACTGGGAGGTGTGGTCATGGACCGGGCTGTGGGGGTGGTCATCCTTGGAACACTCAAGGTTGACTTCAGGTAGTGCAAGTACTAGTACACTAGTAGTACTACCACCGGTATTTGTACAAGTACTATTTGCACTACTGGTAGTACCAGTTCTGCTAGAATAGTGGTAGTACCAGTACTACCAATACTTCTGATACCACTAGTAGTAGTAGTAGCACTATTACTACAGTACCTTCTTTTCCTCTCTTTCTAAATTGTCTTTTGGTCTAATATACCTTTTCTCACTCAGTTGTGGCTTATAATAAATTTAAGCCCTAAACCCAAAAGGGTCATATAGTGCTGCAAGGAGGGATGTATGAAAGAGTACGAGAGTGTGTGTGTGAAGGGCAGAGGATAATGAAGGTAGGGGAGAGAGCAAGATAATATTTAAATATAAGTTTGTGCGATATGTTAGTTTGTCAAAAAGTCAGTGTGTGTCTGTCAAAGGTGGGACTTTCAGTGAGAGTGTTGGGGCAGTGGAAATGTCGGAAGTAAATTTTACCTACCTGCTGATAAACACGACACACTATTAAGATGCGTTTGATAAACATTTGTGATCCAACTCGCACCAATGTTGCCAGCAGTTGGGGAGTTGAGAGTTTGCTGAAAAATAGTCTGAGACAGTAATACACATGTGGGAAATCATGTGCCTTGATAAATGTTTAGGACAGTGAAAAAGTGTATATTTCCTGTATGTGTTTGGGGGGTGGGGGATATCGCACAAATTGTTCCAGCCACAGTATTGTGATATATTTTTCAGTCACACTTAAGACTGTCAAAAGGTATAAAAAAAATTGGTAAGGATACTTGCCTAGAAACATCATCAAGTAGAACTAGAGGCCATTGCTATTATGTAAAAGAAAAAGTGCCAAATGAACACTGGAAACTTGAAAAAAGAAATGGTAAATACTGGAGAGGGGTTAATCTTCGGGTTATGATTTATATTGTATTGTAAGATAAGATTTCTAGATTAATGTTTAAGTAATAATGGTACTTACCATGTTAGAATGTGTGTTGCAGTTAATTACTGAAATACAGTGGACCCCCGGCTTATAATATTATTTCATTCCAGAAGTATGTTCAGGTGCCATTACTGAACAAATTTGCTCCCATAAGGAATATTGTGAATTAGATTAGTCCATTTCAGACCCCCAAACATACACGTACAAATGCACTTACATAAATACACTTACATAATTGGTCGCATTGGGAGCTGATCGTAAAGCGGGGGTCCACTGTATACTGTGTTAAAAGAAAGCAGATTTTTAACTAAATTTCTTATCCAGCAGTTGATTTAGAAACCATTACTGAGAGAGAGCCCGTGCAGCAAACCCTACCACATTCTAGACCGCCATTGCGCAGACAGAACGCAATTGACATTGCTAGTGAAGATTCCTTAGATGTGGATCCTGCATACAGTGCAGGTGGAGATGCCACAAATGGTGATGCTGTTGTGACACTTGATGTCGTAAGTGGTGATGGTGTCATAAGTAGTGATGATGCTGTAAGTGTGTATCTAATAAGTGGTGATAGTGTCATTAGTGGTGATATTGGTGTAAATAGTCATACTGCTGGCAGCACTAGCACTGCAGCTGTAGTAAGCAGTAATGATACCACTGGCACAGCCGTTCCTAGCACCAGTGATGTTGCTAGAAACTGCGATGTTGCCATAATATATAATACTGCCATGACTAGTAATGATAAAAGTGATGCAGCAGTAAGTTGTGAGGCTCCCGTGTGCAGTGATATTACCATTTGCAATGAAGCTTCTGCATGTGCTGATATTTTGGCATTTAGTGATGCCCGTGTAAATGGAGAAGCTGCTTTAAGTATTGATGATGCCTTAAGTGATATTGCAATGATTGATGATGATGTAAGTTGTGATGGTATCACAAATAATAGTTTTGCTGTAAATGCTAATACTGTTCAGTCATAAGAAGTGATGTTCCAGGAAGCTGTTATCCTAATGTGAGAAATGGTGCTTTGTGAAGTGACTGAAACATGGTGCTGTGTGAAGTGACTGTGTGAAACATGGTGCTGTGTGAAGTGACTGTGTGGAAATGGTGTTAGCCAAGTCTTTCAAAGAATACATAGGTAAGTAAATGTCTGAATGTGTATGCTAGAAATGTATAGCATTTCTAATCAGGAATATTCACAACTGTATAGTAGACAAGACTGGTCTTGGTAAATAGAACATTTGCATTCTTGAGTGATAACAGTATATAAATTTGTCTTAAAATGTGCACCAGTTTTATAAAGGAGATCTGATAAGTGCTGAATGTATGTGCAAAGAAAAAAACACTAGGTAGTCACAGAGGGAGGCAGCCTGTTCATTCCCCATTTCCTCCCTTTCATGATAATCTTTTCTAATTGCAGTATATAATGAATGATGTCTTAAGAGTGTTTGGTGAGATGTTAAAAATATGAATATCAGAAGAACAAAACTTTAGGACTTAATGTACTTTACTCCATTTCTCAACTTTCTGTGCCCTCTTTCAACAAAGTGCCAAGTATAACTGTTTGATACCATGTAGTATATAACTTCTTTCTTTCAACACACCGGCCGTATCCCACCGAGGCGGGGTGGCCCAAAAGGAAAAACGAAAGTTTCTCCTTTTACATTTAGTAATATATACAGGAGAAGAGGTTACTAGCCCCTTGCTCCCGGCATTTTAGTTGCCTCTTACAACACGCATGGCTTACGGAGGAAGAATTCTGTTCCACTTCCCCATGGAGATAAGAGGAAATAAACAAGAATAAGAACTAGAAAGAAAATAGAAGAAAACCCAGAGGGGTGTGTATATATGTGCTTGTACATGTATGTGTAGTGTGACCTAAGTGTAAGTAGAAGTAGCAAGACGTACCTGAAATCTTGCATGTTCATGAGACAGAAAAAAGGACACCAGCAATCCTACCATCATGTAAAACAATTACAGGCTTTCGTTTTACACTCACTTGGCAGGACGGTAGTACCTCCCTGGGCGGTTGCTGTCTACCAACCTACTACCTAGTATATAACTATTGTAACTAATGTATTTTCTTGAGAAATATTTATTACTTCATATGTTGATTTTATTAATGAAAAAGTGCTTAACCAGTTCATCATAATGACAAATGTTGGGTTCTTTCCTTGAACTCTGCTTGTAAAAACCATATATTCTCAGGCACTATACACAGAACTTTCTCTATTGTACCTCTTCCCCACCATGTAAAAGTAATCCAGTTTTGGGGACTGAAACAAATGAATAAAGCTGTATTCGTAAAACAATTTTTTTTCCATTACATTATCTCTAGGCATTGCTCATTGTCTTAAGAGCTATTTATTCCATTAAAGAAGATGATAACAAATAAGCCTTTTTTTGTTTATCTGAATTACCATATATGTACTAATTGGCAGATAATTACTGTAAAAAGTAGGGATGGAATAATACTAAGTTTTTGCTGATACCACTAATATTGATAACTTGGCACACCACTAGTAAAGGTCTCTACATTTTGTATTATGTACACTTTCTCTTAAAATTGTGTGTAGTGTTTTATGTATACCATTAACTGACCATCTTATTTGTATAAAAAGTCCAACAATGCTACAAGTATTAAATGAAGATTTTTTACATTAGCTTTGTTATACAAGATAGTATTTCTCAATAAAATTTCACTAATATTTTGAATGATCTATTATTCAGGCAGTGGGAGGAAAGTGCATTTGTTTGTGGTGCAGAAGCTATTTCATGAATTTGTCCTAAAATGGATATAATCAGTAAAGATTTTATTAGTCCAATTTTCACCACTTGTTAGAAATGCTACTTTCATTCATACTCTTGTATTTCTGTTGATGTACTCAAGAGACCAAGCTGGAGCTGGAAGAGGTAGGTGCACTTTGGAAATATGGCACTATATCAGTGTGGCTACTTTATTTTGGACATTGTCCTTAATGAAATATCCACATTGCTCTTGTGTCTACTGTAGTTTGTTGGTACCATCAAATTATGCTCACCAAGGTGGCTTCCTATCATAACAGTCAGGCTTATTGGCCAGTAATCTGGTGATAATGATTTGAAGATAATTACATTTTATACTTAAGAATTTATACTTCACTTCAGCTGGTAAGTTTCCAAACAAATTGGTTAATTTTAGGCTTGATCACTCTTTACTTAAGTGACGCTTTCTTAGATAAAATTCAGTGCAAAAGAAACTGCATAATTTGTATACAGAGGGCCCTCGGTTATTGGCCGTAATCCATTCCAGAAGATCGGCCTAAAACCGAAATACATATTTCCCACAAAAATTAATGCAACTCCAGTTAATTTGTTTCAGACACCCAAAAATATTAACAAAAAATAAATTTTTTTAAAGATTAACTATAGTTTTACATAAAGAAAACAATGAGAACTAAATAAAATGACTAATGAAATGGATAAATGAGCATTTAAATCACTTTTACCTTTATTGAACAGTCTTGTTGGCATATGCAAAATGGCGAGAGGGAGGCGAGTTTATTGTTTGGACACAGGACAAAATGCTTAAATATGACAATATTATCAACTCCACGGCTTATTTATCTATCACAATTCATCTAATATGACATAATAAACAATATTAATAACATAGAAATATGATATATACTCTAGAATGAATAACATATGCCATTACGTATATGAGGACTGGTGATGGTGGTGTTGGGTTATAAGGGCCACTGACAGCATAAGCCGTACATATAGTGGTGGTGGCGGCGGCTCTGCTACCACTACTATTCACACTGAAACAATGTACGTAATTTTTAAATAAGAAATATTTACACTAACTGTACCTTGGAGGAGATGCTGGCATTGGTTTGGGGTGGTGAAAGATAGGCAGGGCAGCATATATTGTCAGTGACCCTATGTATCTCCAACAACATTGGAGGAATCAGTTTCATGTTGTCTTTTTTCTCTTGCTTAATCACTTAACTTAATTCCTACACTTTATCGCTGGCTGGTGCTGCTTTAGTATCGTACATATTGTAGAATCACTAAAGAAGGCACATTCTCCCCTCTCTCTTCCTCCTTCACTTTCATACTTTGCTACTGGTGGACACGGTCAATAACCGAAATAATGGCCCATAACCAGGATAAAATTTTGGTCAAAAAACCAGGTGATAACCGAATTGGCCGATATCTGGAACGGCCAATAACCGAAGGTTCACTGTACTATAAGAAAATTCACATAGATATGCCTCACTAGAAAGTGAAGATGTACTGTACTTTCTCAAAAAAAGATTAACGCACATATGCAAGATTTGCTTGCTTAGAATGCAATCTTGCATTACATTGGTACTTAACCCTTTCAGGGTCAGTGTCGTACTAGTACGGCTTGCACACCAGGGTTGGTGCCGTACTAATACACGTAAATTCTAGTGCCTTCAAATCTAGCGAGAGAAAGCTGGTAGGCCTACATATGAAAGAATAGGTCTGTGGTCAGTGTGCACAGTATAAAAAAAATCCTGCAGCACACAGTGCATAATGAGAAAAAAAAACTCCAACCATAAATACCACATGAAAATACACTTTGCAGTGTATTTTCGTATGGTATTTATGTTTGTATTCTTATTTTCCTGGTCTCATTTTATAGAATGGAAGACATATTACAGAAATTGAGATGATTTGGATTGGTTTCACAAAGAAAAGTATCTTGAAATTGAGATCAAAGTAACAGAAATGTTTGATTTTTTGCCAATGTTCAAAAGTAAACAAATATGCCATGCATCCAATACACGTCAACTGGCGAGTCTGATATTCTTTCACAAGTGCGCTGATATTATTTATACCATTTCTACACTAATGCAGTAGTCTGCATAACAGTGAATCTTCCATTTTTTGTGAGAATAAAAATTCAAAGTGGAAAGCAAAAGAAATGTAAGAGGGGTCTGGGGACGTGACTAATGAATAGAGAGAATGTTATTTCAGTGCCAGGAATGTCTGTCTTGTTTATTCTGGACCCTGTTTGGAAATTGGCAAAATTGCCAATTTCTGACCACTTTATTGGATAGTTGAAATCGGTAAATGGGTGGTTTCTTGTACTCATTCGATAAAACAAATGGGGTTCTAGCAAAATAGTTATGATTTTTGTCACAGGTGCACATAAGTACAGTTATTATACATAGTGTAAATTACCTAAGATAACCCAAAAATTCCAGTCAAAGTGCTATACAGTGCTTGTAGACATAGGGCATAATAAGCATGACGCAAGTAATACACATTTTCACTTGCTCAGGAATCGGGGATTATTATTATTATAATCAAAAAGAAGCGCTAAGCCACAAGGACTATACAGCGCTGCAGGGCAGGAAGGAAGTGAGGGCATCAGGTGGCAAAAGGGAGATGGATGAGCAACAGGTTACGGATAACAGCGGGGCAGTGGATGGTGAAAGGGTAAAGGGCAGCAAGAGACTGAACCAGAAAGGGCTGAGGGGAGTGCGAAAAGTATCATCAGAGTTTGTGGAGTAAATCGGTCGTTGTCAAGAAGTCAATGAGAGAGTCAGGATTAAAGGAGGGTCCATCAGCAAGAAGGGAAGGTAAAGAGAGAGTAGTAGAACGAAGACGACGTTGGAGGTAAATTCTGCGTGCTCGTTGATAGAGAGGGCAGTCTAACAGAATGTGGCTAATCGATACTGGAACTTGACACTGCTCACAGAGAGGAACAGGGTGCCTCTCCATGAGATACCCATGAGTAAGACGAGTGTGGCCAATGCGAAGGCGGGAGAGAGTGGTCTCCCAACTTCGGCACTGATGACAAGAAGACGGCCAGTAACCTATGCTCGGTTTAATAGAATGAAGTTTGTTACCGAGCAGAGTTGACCAACGTTGTTGCCAACGGGTGCGAAGGTGGGTAGCTATTGCAGCAAAATAGTCCAGAAATGGAACACCTCGATAGGAAATTGGTAGGTCATATACTGCTGACCGCGCAGCAGTGTCTGCCTGTTCATTGCCCTGTACGTCGACATGACCAGGGACCCAACAAAAAACAATATCTTTATGTTTGGTAGAGATACGGCGTAGCCAAAGTTGGATACGGAGAACTAGGGGATGAGATGTATCAAATTTTCGTATAGCCTGTAGAGCACTAAGGGAGTCTGAGACTACTACAAATGATGACACAGGCATAGATGCAATACGAATAAGTGCTGCAAGAATGGCATACAGTTCAGCAGTAAAAATGCTAGCTGAAGATAGTAAATGCCCTCGTACGACGCTGTCCGGAAACACTGCTGCGAATCCGACGCCGTCTGAAGACTTAGAGCCATCTGTGTACACAGCGGTGGCATGAGAATGGGAGTGGAAGTGATCAAGAAAAAGAGAGCGGGAAGCCACCGTAGGCAGTTGAGCTTTCGAGCAAGGGAGTGAGAAAGAACAGACCCGAACAGCTGGAACTTCCCAGGGGGGCAGGGAAAAGTGAGATGCTACATGAACATATAAAGGTGGTAACTGAAGGGAAGACAAGAGTGAATGTAGGCGAAGAGAAAAGGGACGGAGCAAACAGGGGCGGCGAACGAATAAAGAATGTCTACTAATATCGGTGACCATTCTATAAATGGAAGGATTGTGTAGATCGTGAGAGCGTACATAGTAACGAAGGCAATGGGCATCACGGCGATCAGACAAGGATGGAACATTTGCTTCTGTGTAGAGGCTCTCAACAGGGGAAGAGCGAAAAGCACCAAGGCACAAACGTAAGCCTTGGTGATGGATAGAGTTAAGGCTAGAGAGAGTAGCAGGAGAGGCCGCGGAATAAATCTGGTCACCATAATCGAGTTTCGATAAAACGAGGGCTGAATGTAGGCGAAGCAGAGTTCGACGATCAGCTCCCCAGGAAAGATGAGCAAGGGTTTTAAGAAGGTTTAGCCGGCTGTGACAAGTTGCCTTCAGAGAGGTAATGTGAGGTTTCCAGGTTAACCGACGGTCAAAGAGAAGGCCTAGAAACCTGACTGTATCACGTTCGGGGATACGGGAGCCATAGAGATACAAAGGATGATCGGAGATAACAGAGCGTCTAGTGAAAGTAATTTGGTGAGTTTTGGTACTTGAAAATTTAAACCCATGTGTGGTGGCCCAAGTGGAAACACGGTCGACCGCATGCTGGAGAGAAACTGCAATAAGGTGACAGTCAGCGCCTGCACAAGCAATAGCGAAGTCATCAACATAGAGTGATGACCAAATATTGGGTGGAAGAACAGAGGCCAAATCATTTATAGCAAGGAGAAAAAGTGTTGTGCTTAGAACACATCCCTGAGGGACACCTTCAGCTTGGACGAAGTCCGGGGAAAGAACATTATTGACTCGAACACGGAAATGTCTGTCAGTTAAAAAGTTCTTAAGGAAGGATGGTAGATTGCCTCGGAGGCCTAAGGAATGGGCCTGGGCCAAAATATTATACCTCCAAGTTGTGTCATATGCCTTCTCAAGGTCAAAAAATATGGCAATAACTGAGTGATTATTCGCAAAGGCATTACGAACATACGTATCCAAGCGTAGTAAGGGGTCTATGGTAGAACGACCCTTACGAAAGCCATATTGACTAGCGGAGAGACTGTTGTGAGTCTCTAAATACCACATTAAACGTCGATTTACGAGGCGTTCCATCACTTTGCAAACTGCACTTGTAAGAGCGATGGGGCGATAGTGGGAGGCATCATGTCCTGTAGTACCCGGTTTGCGGAAAGGGAGAACAATGGCAGATTTCCACAGCTGGGGAAGAACTCCTTGTGCCCAAATAAGATTGAAGAGGTGTAAGAGGACTACAAGGGCTGACCGATGTAAATGTTGTAACATACGAATATGAATGTCATCAGGCCCAGCTGCCGATGATCGGCAAGCTGAGAGCGTTGCCTCCAGTTCTTGAAGTGTAAAAGGCACATTATACTGTTCTTCTCCGAGAGAAGAAAAGTCCAAGGGTACTAACTCTCTGGCAGACTTTGAGGAAAGAAACGAGGGGCATAGATGGAGCCCTCGGGAAATACGGACCAGATGTGTGCCAAGTTCAATGGCAACGTCGAGAGGGTTTGCTATATCAACACCAGTGACCCGTAGAACAGGAGCCGGGTCAGGAGAGTATTTACCACTCAATTTCCTCACTTTTTTCCAGACTGCACTCATAGAAGAAGCAGAGGTGATGGTGGAAACATAGTCTCGCCAACAAGTGCGTTTAGCTTCACGGATGACACGGCGAGCGATCGCACGCTTCTGCTTAAAATCAACAAGTCTCTCAGCGGTTCTATTGTACCGGTACCTGCCCCATGCAGCACGTTTCAAACGTACTGCACGAGCACAAGCAGGAGACCACCAAGGCACGCACTTCTGAGAATGCCTGCCTGAGGTTTGGGGTATAGAATGAGAAGCTGCGGTATAAACTGATGTCGAGAAGATGTGTAGGAGCTCATCAATGGAGGATGAAGAAGGAACCTCACTAAAAGCAGTGAGGTGTGAGTAAAGATCCCAATTTGCCCGATCAAATTGCCAGCGAGGGCTACGGGAAGGTGGTGAATAGGAAGGAGAAGTAAGAATGATCGGAAAATGATCGCTGTCATGTAAGTCTGGTAGAACAGACCAGGTGAAGTCTAGTGCAGTGGAGGAAGAGCAGACTGATAGATCGATGCAAGAGAGAGTATGAGTACGAGGATCAAAATGGGTGGGAGTACCCGTATTTAAAACATGGAGGGGGTGAGAGGCAAGAAAAGCCTCCAACTGAATGCCACGTGAGTCACAATGAGACCCCCCCCCAGAGGAAATGGTGGGCATTAAAATCACCAAGTAACAGAAGTGGTGGTGGTAAGGATGAAACAAGAAAGGCAAAGTCTGGGATAGAAAATGCTCGAGAAGGAGAGAGATATAAAGAACATATTGTAAACCACTTATTCAAGTGGATACGGGCTGCAGTGTAATGCAGCGAGGTATGGACAAATAGTTGACAGTACGGAATATCATTGCGTAGAAGAAGGGCACTTTCATTAAAGGTCCCATCTGAGAAAGGATCCGAAGAATACAATAAATTATAGCCTGAGATAGGTTGGAAAACAGCCGAGTGTAATTTTGGTTCTTGTAAGCAAGCACCAACAGGGGAAAACCTGGAAAGCAACATCTGAAGCTCACCCCGATTACCCCTGAGGCCGCGGATATTCCACTGTAAATAGGCCATGATTGGCGATGAAGAAAATATCAGGAATCTGTAGGTAAAGGCACCTACGGACTAGAGGGGTTAGAAAAGTCAACGTGTGGTGGCATTGGAAGATGTTCAAGTAGCGAAGGAACGGAGCGTTGCGAAGAATGGGGTTGTGAAGATGGAGGAGAGGGAAGAGAAGGAACAGGAAGTGAATCAGTGTCCATTGAAGGTTTAGTCTCTGCAATATATTCTGAAATGGCTTCAAGTGTTTCTGAATTCAAAGATGTATGGGAAACCATATTGGAGATAGGAGGAGGAGGGTGAGTAAAGATTGGGACAGTAATGGACTGTACCAAAGTAGAGGGGGAGGGAAAAGTGTAAGGGACTGGAGATGAAGTGTGGGGGGGGACAGAAGAGGTAGAAACCTGGGAGGTGACAGAAGAGGGAGAAACTTGGGAGGGGACGGGGGTGGAAGGCATAGTACGAGGAGGAGGGTGAATCTCCACACTTGTAATAGAGCCAGAGAGAGGGGAAGAACTAGGTACAGAGACTGGAAAGGTAACGTGTGGAGGTGGAAGAAGGGAAGGAAGGGGCAAAGAAGATTTGAGCAATGTGGATTTTTTGGACTTCTGAGTAGAGGGGCGATTGGTATTAGGTGTCGTACGAGGTCTTGTCGATACTGGGGCTTGTGAGGAAGGACGCGAAGATGTGAGAACAGACTGAGTTGTAGTCGGGACGTCAGAGCCAAGGACAGCAAAAGGATTAGATGCCGTAGTGGCTATGGGAGGGGTAACAACAGAGGAGGCTGCAGAAGATGGGACCCCAGAAGTGGGGGGACGTTTGGCAACACGAGAATAAGAAACACGGGGTAGTCTCCCTTGGAGGCGGAGATGAGTAACTGCCATAGCATAAGGGAGACCTTCTGCCTCTTTGAGGCAACGGATTTCACGTTCATTTAAGTAGACCTGGCAACGGCGGGAGTACGAAGGGTGAGCTTCATCACAATTAAGGCAAGATGGAGGTTGACTGCAAGATGTATTAGAATGGTTGTCGGCACCACAGACTGGGCATTCGGCCATAGATCTGCAATATTTCGCTGGGTGACCAAAACGCCAGCAATTTCTACATTGTTGCGGTGTAGGTATCACCTTTCGAACTTGTAACCGATGTCCCGCGACATATACAGAGGACGGGAGTTCTCGGCTGTCAAAAGTTAAACGAGCCACATTGCAAGGGTAACGTCTCCGCCCCCGGGCAGGAAGGACATAAGTGTCTACTTTGAGGATTGGGAGATCCTGGAGTTCCAGCTGTTCAAAAATGTCATTGCCACATGACTGGAAATTCTGTTGGACTATGGTATGGGGCAGAATGACAGTACCACTACAAGAATTGAGAGAAAGATGTTTTTCAATAGTGATAGGAGTAGTATCGATATTCGAAAGGAGAGAAAGATCATGAGCTTGGGTAGCATTCTGGACAGTGACGATGCGTGTACCGCTCTTGAGAGCGTGAAATGAAATATCTCTGCCAACATGACGCAGGAGCGCTTTGGCAATACTATGGTCAGAAAGGTAGGCAGAAGAAGAAGTTGGTCTTAAAGTAAAGAATTTAGTCCATTGTGTGGTCCGAAACTGAGCGTGGAGAGGGAGTGCTTGACGTGTCGGTCGTTTCCGAGTAGAATGGGAAGGTAACGACGGAGCATCATCAGGAGATTGACGTTGGCGTTTAGGAGTAGGACCGGAGTTGGTCCGGCAGGAAATGGGTGGGCGATTCGAAAATTGCCGTACCGTAGAGGGAGAAGCCGGAAGCATAGTCAAAGGAGAGCGGAGTTCAGACAAATCGAAGGAGTCAGTCGAAGCCCCGGTACCTGAAGCGGGTGAGGAAACAGCACCAGCAAGAGGTACAGGGGCATCAGGAGTGTCCGTAGAGTGGTCTAAACACAAGGCAGGGTCAGAATGGGGTGCGGTATCAAGAAGGGGCCCGGGGGTAGTGGTTTCATGGACTAGGGCTGCCATGGTTAGGTTACTCCTTTGCTTTTTGTTTTTAAGAAAAAAAAAGAAAGAAGAAAAGAAAATAAAAATAAAAAAAAGAATAAAAAAAGGGGGGAGCGGGGAGGAATAGTTCCCAGGAGGAATGAAAGGGCCGGAAATCCCCCTCCGCGCCCAAGAGGACTCGACACCGCTAGTAGCGCAGATGCAGCATGGAACCCGTGCCATACCCTACCCTTCATGCCAGTAAACCAGCAATCTGGGATAGCAACCTCACATCTGCCGAGCTACCTCGGTGGACAAAAGAGAGGGCGGCCGGATATCCGCCACAAAGCATACCTCCTTCAGCCACCACCCCCGGAATCCGAAAGGTGGCTTCCAGAGATACACCCGTCGCCCAAAAGACACCCAAAGCCACTCCGGGATACTGGAGAGGGATCGGGACATCCCTAGGCAATCCAGATTCCACGGCAAACTACGCCACCGCCAAGAAACCTCAACGGAATGGGATGGACCCCGGTGTCCTTTCCCCTACCTAGGAACTAGCGCGCCTGTGGGAGAAATCACGAAGGCTAAAAAGAGGAAGGGCAAAAGGGAGGGGTGAGGAGGAGGAGGAGGAATGGAAAAAGGGGAGGATGGGATAGGGGAGGGGAGAATGGGGGGTAATTAGGTTCGGTCTGAGGAAGAAGACCGACAGGGCTAATTCCTCAGACCAAGAGCCTCTTCACCACGCCAAGGAGCCCCCCTTGAAGAGGAGGAATCGGGGAGCAGCTCGTAAACCAACAGGTTTATGAGCTGCTCCCTGAGACAGAGACAAGCAGATGGGAAGACAGACACATAAGCAGAGCTAGACAGACATGTTTGTGTAACAGTGAAAACAAACAAAGCCAGGGTTCCCTGGAGCAGTGCATGTACATCAAGTGTCACTGCACTGTCAGCAGTTTACTGACACTCGTCATAGCACCTTGCTTCAAGGAGTTTCAAATATACTCTAGCATGTCTAAAACATATTTCTAGACGATAGTAAATGACCAAGGCGGGTGAAAATGTTCACCTGTCAGTGTGATTGTGAATATTTGAGTACTATTTCAGTACCTAATATTAGTGTCAGAGCAAAGATTGGCTATGAAATCACAAGAACTATAATAAATTGTAATTGTCAGAACCAAAATTCTATGAAATAAAAATTAAAAAAAAAAAAAAAAGGTATATTGGTAACACTTCTGCGAGAGGCAGGACTCGATGTTGTTGTCAGGTGAGCATCCAGTGCCAACTTCTCGGGCTTATATCTCGGTAAGTACTGACCCTAAATTTTTTTTTTTATCCTATAACATGTAGAAAAATACACTCTTCATTAAAAAAAAAAAAAAAATCAAAATACAGTGGACCCCCGCTTAACGATCACCTCCAAATGCGACCAATTATGTAAGTGTATTTATGTAAGTGCATTTGTACGTGTATCTTTGGGGGTCTGAAATGGACTAATCTAGTTCACAATATTCCTTATGGGAAAAAATTCGGTCAGTACTGGCACCTGAACATACTACTGGAATGAAAAAAGTTCGTTAACCGGGGGTCCACTGTATTCAGAGCGCTACACGAGTAAACGTAGATCTATGTTTGGACAATTTAAGGGTTAAAAGCAAATCTATGATGGAAAAACTTAAATGTCCTGGACAAAGACTGTGATTAAGCAGACTTGGTCCAGTTCACAGCTGTTGTAATCGGAAATGTTGAACCTTTGTTTTAAACCAAACATAAGGTCAGAGTTTTGCTTTTCCCATTATGCACCACTTAGGGCAGGATTTTCTTTTTTATACTGTGCACACTCGTGGAAGACCCATTCTATCATACTGAGGGCAAAATTGACTGCTTGCACCTCATCTGGAGGAGCTGTGCTCAATATGTAGATCTATGTGAGGGACCCTGGCATCAGTAATGTAGATCTACATAACAGCCAATCAAAGAGATAATAAAAAGACATTATTATTAAATAATGGAGTATCACTGAAGCTGATGAAGGACTTGAAGTAAATGTATATTTTTGTTCTGTTAGCCCTTTCTGGGTCCAGAGGCCAAATTTCAAAGTGCACACCAGGGTCCAAGAATTTTCAAAAAAAAAAATTTTATTTTTTCTTATGAAATGGTAGAGAATCTTTTTCTGAAGGTAATAAAACAAAAAGTATGAAATTTGATAGAAAATTGACAAAATTATGCTCTTACAAATTTTGATGTGTCAGTGATATTTACGAATCGGCGATTTTGCCTCCCATTTTAGGCCAACTACGTTATTCCAGTCGACCAAATTCTTGGCTATTTCACTAGTATTACTTCTATTCTATCGATTGAGCACAAGAAATCACCAAGTCAACTGTTTCAACTATAAAATAAAGTGATTGGAAATTGGTAATTTGGCCAATTTAACACAGTTTAAAATATTCCAATTTCAAAATAGGGTCCAGAATAAACAATGTAGGTATTCCTGGCACTAAACTAACATTTCCTCTGTTCATTAGTTACGTTTTCAGGCTTTACAAATGAATTCCAATTTGATTTTTTATTCAAACCAAAACATAGAAGATTTACTGTTATGCAATATTGTAATAATTGTGTAAATATCATCACCACATTTGTGAATGTATATTAGACCCACCAGCTGGCATGTATTAGACGTGTGAGGTCGTTTGTTTACTCTTGAACATCGGCAAAAATTTAACATTTCTGCTACTTTGAGCTCAGTTTCAAGCCATTTCCAGTGCTAAAACTAATCAAAATCTTCTCTATTTCTGTAATACGTCTTCCATTCTATCAAATGAGATCAAGAAATCGCAAATACAACTATAAAAAACATAAAAAAACACTGCAAAGTCGCTGTTTTAATCGAAAATCACGGTCTCTGTTTTTTTCTCTCATTACACACTGTGTGCTGCAGGATTTATTTTATGTGGTGCACACATACCACAGATGTATTCTCTCACATCTAGGCCCAAATTTACCACTCACATATATATATATAATTAAGGGGGAAGTGCTAAACCCAGAGGATTATACAGCACCTGGGGGGGGGATGTGGAAGGCATTCAGGCTTAATTCAGGGAACTGGAGCACAGTTCCAATTCCCTAAATCAAGAGCCCCTCACCAACATCAAGGAACCTTCCTTGAGGGGTTACCACTCACAGCTTATCAGAGTGAGCTGAGCTCATGGCGTAGATCTACGGTTTGGACCCTGAATGTAAAGCTGTAGATCTATGGCATGGACCCTGAAAGGGTTAATATCACTCCTAGTTTGTCTGTCTGATATACTTTACTATGCACTTTTCCATTGAAGATTATAATAATAAGAGAGTGCTTAAGGAGTCGAGAACCAAGTGAGAAAATAACTGTTGTGGCAGAAAGTGTTGTAGAGGATAGTATGTAAGTTTTGAGTGCCAGGAGTAAATAGTAACTGAGGACCTCTACTTGAACTATGTATTGAAAGATTTTTGGTAAAAGGTAATATGCATTTTAACCCTTTGACTATTTTGGTCGTAGATATACATCTTATGAGCCAATGTTTCGGATGTATATATACTCAATAATTCTAGCAGCTTCAAATCAAGCAGGAGAAAGCTGGTAGGCCCACATGTGAGAGAATGAGTCTGTGTGGTCAGTGTGCACCACATAAAAATCCTGCAGCATGCAGTGCATAATGAGAAAAAAAACTGACTGTTTTTTCGGATTAAAATGCCGACCTTGAGGTGTATTTTCGTATAGTATTTATCATTGTATTCTCGTTTTCATGGTCTCAAGTGATAAAATGGAAAACACCTTGCAGAAATAAAGATGATTTTGATTAGTTTCACGATGAAAACGACCTTGAAATTGAGCTGAAAGTAGCGGAAATGTTTGGTTTTTTACCAATGTTCAAGAGTAAGCAAATCACATCACACGTCCAATACACGTCAACTGGGGAGTCTGGTATTCTTTCACTAGTGCACTGATATTATTTATACCATTTTTACAATAATGCAGTAGTCTGCATAACAGTAAATTTTGTATTTTTTGTATGAATAAAAAATCAAAATAGAAAACAATAGTAATGTAAGAGGGGCCTCGAGACGTGACTAATGAACAGAGATATGTTATTTTATTGCCAAGAATGTCTACATTGTTTATTCTTGACCCTATTTTGAAATTGGTATCTTTTTTAATTTGCGTGAAATTGGCCAAATTGCCAATTTCTGACCACTTTATTGGGTAGTTCAAACTGGTAAATGGGCAGTTTCTTGTACTCAATTGATAGAAAAAATGGAGTTCTAAAGAAATAGCTGTGAGTTTGATCAACTGGAACAACGGAATTGGCAAAAAAAGGGCTCAAATTCGGCAAAATCGCCGATGTGTATATGTCGCAGAGACTGCTAACTTCGCGGGAGCGTAATTCCGTGATTTTTCAACCAAATTTCGTACTTTTGGTGTCATTACCATCGGGAAAAGATTCTCTATCATTTCATAAGAAAAAACAATTTTTTTTTCCCAAAAATTTTGTAACATAGAATGAGTTTCAGAAAGGGGCTTGCGATAGTCAAAGGGTTAAGACAGAGGAGGATAAGTACATGACATATATAGGACGTAATGACAGCAGTTTGTTGCACTATATATTAGTAGATAAGAGGTTGAAAGATTAGACTATTGGATGTGCATGTTTTTAGAGGGGCAAAGGATATATATACAGTGGACCCCCGCCGTTTGGCGGCCGCGATTTTCATGAAATCCGACTTTCGGCAAATTTTTCCGGCAAAATTTAGCTTCGTGGTTCGTGATTTGGCGACCTTCTGGTATGCATCTGCCCGTCACGTGCACAGAAAGCCAGTCTCCCACACTATTTACACTCGGTGTGCCACTGTTTACCAGCATGTGACCATCACCCCACAGGTTCATACAACACATTTCATAATTCATTGTTTTTTGTGCTTGCAACTGCTAAATAAGACACCATGGGCCCAAAGAAAGCTCCTAGTGCCAGCCCTTTGGTAAAGGTGAGAAACACAATAGAATTCAAGAAAATACTCATAGCAAAGTACGTACTAAAGTAGAGGAGGAAGAGTGAGGGGAGAATGTGCCTTCTACAGTGATTCAGTGATTCTACAATATGTATAATACTAAAGCAGCAGGTATCGATGAAATGTAAAATTAAGAGTGTAGCAAGTAAGTTAAGCGAGTAAGCGATAGAAAAACAACATGAGAGTAACTCTCCAATGTTGTTGGATGTGTATAGGACCGCTGAACATACACCGCCCTGCTATCTTCCACCACCCTAAACCTCTGCCAACATCTCCTTCATCAAACTAACTAGTTAAACTAACATCTCCTCCAAGGTAAGTGTAAATATAAAAGTGTAAGTCTAAAAGTAAATGTAAGTGTAAATATAAAAGGTCACCAATGGAAATGTCACTCTTGAATTTTTTGGTTATCCTGGGTACTTTACACATATGCTGCTATGTATGATAATCTATGTATGTAATTGTATTTGTGTATACCTGAATAAACTTACTTATTTATAAATTAAAATGTAAATATTTCTTATTTATAAATTACATACATTGTTTAAGTGTGATGGTGGTGGTGGCCAAAACCTCCACCGCCACCAACTCAGCTTCTCTCAGTGGCGGCCCTTAAACCCAACAACAATACTTACACCATTTACTCCTCTCATACATTATGACATATTTTATTCCTTCTAGAGTATATATCAGGTTTCTATGTTATTAACTCTTTCAGGGTCCAAAGCCAAAATCTGAAGTGGTGAAGGGTCCACTGTACCATATTTTGTGGCTTATTAGATTAATTTTTTTCCATAAAATGTCTCCAAAAACCACCCTGCATCCTATAAACTGAAGGTCAGTGATGGGAGCTATAAGTTTGGGGTGTGGGGTGGGCTGGAGCTCTCCCATTTATATCTGATGCTGAGCCATTGAAACTAAAACAAGTCTTATAAACCTAGAAATACGATATATGTACGTATCCGATTTAGTGGTAGCTACAGTGAGAATAAGAGGTAGATGGGGTAAAAGGAGAAAGTCATCAGTGGGTAAGGAAGAAGTGAAAGTTTATAAATTATAGGAGATGGCATAAAATATAAGCAACTGTTGGGAGAAAAATGGGCTGGAGAGAGTACAGATAATGAAGAGGTATGAGAAGATTTAAAAATGCAGTGATAGGGTGGTTATAGAAAGAAAAAGGAGTGATTGGCCAAATGACAATGTAAAGAGGTGGTAAGGGATAAAAAGCTGGCACATAAGAGGTTTTTAGTGTAGAAGTGATATACAGAGGATGGGGTATATGGAAAAAAGACAGAAGTTTAAAAGAGTGTGAGGGAATACAAAAGGAGAGCTAATGAGAGAGGGTGAGATTTTATCAAACAATTATGCTGAGACATTGAGAAAGCCTAGTTAACAAATGTATTTAAAAGTAAAAAGCAAGAGAGGAGAACCATTAGCTGTGGAGGTGGAGGTACTGGAAAGATGGAGGGAATATTTTAGTGGTTGTTGAAAAGGAGGAGGCAGTAATTTCTTGAATTGACAGAGATATAACATCTATTAGGAGTAAGGAAGTGCGAGATGTAAGTGTAGGGAAGGTGCACGAGGCAGTGGATAGAATGGGTAAAGCAAATGGGATTAAGATAAAAATGTTTAAAGTAGGTGGGGATATGGTTTGTGCATTTGTTCATTATATGCATGAAAGTAAGGAAGGTACATAGGAATTGGAAGCAAATATGCACAGTTCCTTTGTATAAGGTAAAAGGAGATAAAAGAGATTAAGAATTATAGGGGAATGAGCCTGTTGAGTATACCGGGTAAAGTGTATTGTAGAGTTATTAAAAGAATTAGCACCTGTAAAAATAATCTGGACCTCACCTTTATTATTTCAAAAATCATTAAAAAGCAACAATACAAACATTATAGAACAAAAACTAATACTTGGTACTTATATTAATATTTTGTCATGTACTCCTTGGCCTTGGTGAACACTTGGCTACTTTTCTGGCCTCATGACAGGGAGGCATAATCGTGTAAAATTTTGAAAATATTCAGTAGGAGGACCTCAGAAATGGTGATAAAGCAATTGGTGGTACAAATCCCCACAACCAAGTAAATTACTACAGCAACCCCAAACCATGTTGGATTATGAGTGTTTGTATGCAGGGTTGTACCTGCTGATGGAGAGGTGCCTCGCCCAGCTTTGACAACCTTGAATACACTGAAGAGTGAATTCATCTGACCATGTGACTTTTTTTTTTTTCCTGTCAACACTCCAGTGCTCTTATTTCCTGGCAAACTGCAGGCGTTCCTTCATACACTGCATAAGGAGGGGTTTCCTTTCAGCATGACATGGCAGGCAATGATGGATGCACTAAATTGAGAGGCCACCCAGGAGTTCAAGATGTATTTCTTTGAGCAATGGTGCAGTCGTATGTGGATTTCTATGTAGTTTTTTGCTTAGAATGTTATCTATGTTTAGATGTCCTCTACGATGACAGATTTCCATGAGTGCATTTTTTTTCTTGTCTCCAAACCAATATACAAACACTTTCCTCACTATTCATCTTTGAACAACAACATAGCTCCAAATCCTGGGCACTTGGGGGTAAAGCAGTGCAACAGAGCACCTTATCTCACTACTACTGTATATGGAGATGCACCGAGAGGCAATACATATTGCAGTCTCTTGTATTAACTCGAAGTTGACAGATGCCTTTAGAAAATATTCAGATGAAATATAACATTGGATAGGCAAAATGAATTCAGACCACTTTATATTGTTTATGGAGGCAAGTCAAGATTATGTTGTGGGCACTGTATGGGTAAGTTACAGAGTTGAATTGCAGAACAAAGTGGTTTAACAAGCAGTTTTTAAGAAAAGTAGACCAAGTGTTTATATTGAAGCATATAAGTGAATAATACCTATATAAAATGGCATTTTTCATTGCATTTGTGTGTTTAGAAAGCATATGTTAGGGCAGAGGAGCAATTTTGCAAATGTAGTTTACATAAAGCAGTAAGAGTTTTTATGTGGACAGTAAGACTTACGTTAGGGTCTGAGGAGAGAAAGAGGGAGATTTATTTCCCAGTAAAAGTAAGCCTTAGACAGGGATGTGTGATGTCACCATGGTTGTTTAACATGGAATGTTAGGATGTTGGGGAGAGGTGTGGGATTAAAAGATAATGAATAATACAAAGTGGGAGGTGTCACAGTTGCCTTTTGCCAATGACAGTTCTTTTGGTTGATTTTGAAGAGAAGTTGCAAAGGTTGGCAGATGAATTTAGGAGGGTATGTAAATGGAAATGAAAGTGAGCATAAAGAGACCATACCATGGGCGGGGATAGAACCCGCAATCACTCTGAGTCTCAAAACTCCAGACCGTCACGTTAGCAACTGGACCAGCTAGCCACAATAAGATTCGTCCAACTAGGTATATTTCTACACCATAGGAAGATTAGCATAGGCACCACTGTAATGGCCACGCTAGCTGGAGATTCGTCTGTAAAAAACTTGCATTTGTGGTCACAGTGGTGCCTATGCTAACCTTCCTATGGTGTAGAAATATACCTAGTTGGATGAATCTTATTGTGGCTAGCTGGTCCAGTGGCTAACACGACGGTCTGGAGTTCTGAGACTCTGATCGCGGGTTCTATCCCCGCCCATGGTATGGTTTATTTGCAATCGTGTCATTACGATTTCGTGAGCATAAAGAGCAAGGTGATGAGAGTACCAAAAAATCTAGGCAGTGAGAGATTGGAGGGAGGGACTATGGAGGAGGTAAATGTATTCAGATATTTGGGAGTGGACTTATCAGTGGACTATTCTAAGAGAGATGAGGTGAACCATAGAATTAACAAAAGGGAAAAAGGTGGGCGGTACATTGAGGCATTTGTGGAGACAGAATTTTATCAGCGAAAGGAAAAAATGGTGAATGTACCAAAGCTTAATGATACCAACACTGGGTTTGAAGCATGGGTTTTAACCCTTTCAGGGTTTCTAACATACTAGAATGGCTTACACACCAGGGTTATTGATGTACTAGTACGTGTAAATTCTAGCCCCTTCAAATCTACCAAGAGAAAGCTGGTAGACCTACATATGAAAGAATGGGTCTATTTGGTCAGTGTGCACGGTATAAAAAAAAATCGTGCAGCACTCGGTGCATAATGAGAAAAAAGCAACTTTGTGTTTTTAGTTTAAAACGGCTACTTTGCACTGTATTTTCGTATGGTATTTATGGATGTATTCTAGTTTTCCTGGTCTCATTTTATAGAATGGAAGACATGTTACAGAAATTGAGATGATTTTGATTGGTTTCACAATGAAAAGTACCTTGAAATTGAACTCAAAGTAGCAGAAATGTTCGATTTTTGCCAAAGTTCAAAAGTAAACAAATAGTGCCACACGTCAAATACACATCAACTGGTGAGCCTAATATTCTTTCACAAGTGCGCTGATATTTTTTTTATACCATTTCTACACTAATGCAGTAGTCTGCATAACAGTAAATCTTCTATTTTTTGTGAGAATAAAAATTCAAAGTGGAAAGCAAACAAAATGTAAGAGGGGCATGGGGACGTGAGTAATGAACAGAGGAAATGTTATTTTAGTGCCAGGAATGTCTGTCTTGTTTATTCTGGACCCTATTTGGAAATTGTCATCTTTTGAAATTTGTGTGAAATTGGCAAAATTGCTAATTTCTGACCATTTTATTGGATAGTTGAAATCAGTAAATGGGTGGTTTCTTGTACTCATTTGATAGAAAAAAAAGGAGTTCTAGTGAAATAGTTATGATTTTTGTCGACCAGTAAACTGGAATTGGCCGAAAATAGGGCTCAAAGTGGGCGAAATCGCCAATGTGTAAACATCGTTGAGACCGCTAACTTCGCGAGAGCATAATTCCATAAGTTTTCCATCAAATTTCATACTTTTGGTGTCATTATGATCTGGAAAAGATTCTCTGTCTTTTCATAAGAATTTTTTTTTTCTTTTCCGAAAATTTTTCGACCCTGAGAACAAGTTTAGGAGAGGGCCTCTCGACCATGAAAGGGTTAAATGTGAGGAAGAGGCTGGAGGCATTGGAGATGTTTTGAGAGCAATGTGTGATGCCAATATTATGCAGAGAAGTCAGAGTTTGGAGATTAGGAGGCAGTGGAATTACCAAAATTAAATATTCAGAGGGGTACAAATGTGCTGTTGAGATAGTTTAGACATTTAGAGGATGGAAAAAATAGGATGACTAGGGGAAAGGAGGGGTAGGAGTCATCCTAGGAAATGTTGGAGGGAGGGGGTAAAAAGAGGTTTTGAGTGCTAGGGGCTTGTGTGAGAAAGGTAGCATTTATGAAGAAATTCAGGAAAAACTGGTTAGCCAGACTTACTCGAGTCCTGGTAGGAAGTACAGACCTGCACTCTGAAGGAGGAGTGGGAATGTTGAAGTTTGGAGGGTCATCTGACCTGTTACATCTCTGCACTTCTGGCAAGACAGTGACTGAATGATGGTGAAAGTGCTTTTTCTCTCATGACTGAAATCATCCAAGTGTAAAAAGTTTAGTGAAGACAGTGGATGGTGTGGGTAAGCCACACTAGTGTTGACTGCATCCTTTCATTATTATTCTTGATTTTCACTATCGAATACATTTATTTGGTGTTGTATGTTTTGTGTAAGTGGTGAATTCCCATTAGTTTTGTCGATTGAATTTTTTTTAATAAAATGATCAACATGTTATCAAACCAGCAGCAGGTACACACCCCTCATTGATGGCAATTGTCAGATAATGCATTTATAAGTGTGCTAATATGTAAAAATTTTCTGTGAATGAATGTTTGCTAATTAAGCAGGTGTCAACTATGTCAAATTAAACCAAAAGTATTCTAACCACAATTTTTGCATTTATAATGCAACTGCATCATCACAGTTGTTTATGAAGAACCCATATGTTAGATTCTGTCTTTTGTAAATACCAGGGCTGGATTTAGGGGAGGGGCCCCAGGCTCTCACCAGAAGGGGCCCCCTACCAAATGATGAAAAATATTATGACATACTGAGAATTGAATAGATTGCAGAAAGAGAAAATGTACGCAAGAGTTTGAATTGTGGTGGGATTGTCATCTGATCGCCGGCGTTACATCATCGGTGCGAGTGCATCGTCAGCTGCATGACACGAGGATGACTTGCAGCACATCATCATCCTGGGTGTGCAGGGCACTGCAGTATGAATGACTGCTTGAGTGTGGTTGTGGGAACCAGCTGCGAACGAGCCTGAAGGAAGGGCGGCATGTGAACCTGACAGTCACGAGCATAGAATCCGACATCCTGTGCTTGTTGGATTTTGATGGAGTCATCAGAGACTTTTTCATCAGAAAAGCACAGAATGTATTTGGCTTATGAGGAGTTATCTTCAGATAAAATATTATAAGTCTGTAGATTACTGTTGAATTACACTTGCAAATAAACCGAAAGGCTGCTAAAATACAGTACACTATAAAACGAATTTGTTTCGTTTGTTCATCTTAAGAGGATGATACATATATTGAGAGGGGCGAAAATTTTCCAAGGAGAAACTTGTAAGTCTTCTAACCATTAAAGTTAGACCTTTTTAATGCAAGGGGCCCCCCACCATCTAAATCCGGCACTGGTAAATACTGTATATTTTTGGTAAAGAGACTTGTGGCTTAGTGCTTCTTTTTGATTATAATAAAAATAAATAATTTGGTAAAGAGAAAACAATTTACAGTATTCAAACAACTTTCATAGTAAACTAAGTTCACTTGTTGGCATCATCTGCAAAAGGCAAGCAAAAGAAAAAAATACAGTACACTATTGTGCATCATTATTCTTCAGTCTAAGGTAAATAATGGCAGTGGTAGGATAAGTATGCTTCAGGCTGGAGGAGGAAAGCATATGGCATATAGTGAAGACATGTCTTGTGTGCTCTCTCTGAATCAGAACAAGATGTCCTCTCTTAAGCAACTCTACCAGCAGCTAAGGAAGAACTGAGGATGGCTAAGCTTGAGATACAGTGACTGAGGAAAATAAGAAGATTCATAGTAATCCTCCTGCTGAGAATCTTCAAGCCAAGAAAGGAGCCTGGACAGTGGCTGGAAAGCATGGAACAAAGTTAACGATCAAGAGGACGGATGGAGAGGTAGAATCAATGAAGATCCAGGAAACTGTTGTGGACACATCGAACCCATTCTCCATACTACCTGATGAATGTGAGTCGACTACTGGGAACATCACGATGAACGACGCCAAGGAAGGCAAAAATGTTGTTGGGGAGAGGGCCTTCTGCTTGAAGGATAGAAGTAGGAGGCAGAGGGTGTGTTTTCCTGGGGCTGAGATGAAGGATATTGTTAACTGTTTGGATAACATCATGAGAGGTAATGGGAACAATCCTATTATGTCTAAGTGTTGGAGGCAACGATGTTGTCAGACGTAGGAATGAGGACCTGATTAGCGGGTATAGGTCAGCAATAGAGATAATTAGGAGGAAGGGTGGGGACCCTGTCATATGTGGTATTTTGCCAAGGAGAGGAGTTGGAAACGAATGGTTGTCCAGGGCAATTGGTGTCAATTGCTGGCTGGACAAATACTGTAAGGAAAATGCAGTAACATTCATTGACAGCTGGGACCTCTTCTATGGCAGAAATGACATGTATGCCGGGGATGGGGTTCACTTATCTACGTTTGGGGTGGGGGCACTGGCAACTGCAGTGGAGGGAGCTGTTATGACTTTAAACTAGGAATAGCTAGTGGTATGGGTTTGGGCGGGAACACAGTGAAGTCCCAGTGTAGTAGTAATATGAGTTCTAGGGGAACTAGTAATAGGCAGAATGAGGTGGATATTGGAAAGCCAGTGGCACTAGGGAACAAGGACAGTAATATGGTTTAGTAGAAAAACAGAAATGAGCAGGAAGGGTAAAGAAAAAGGAGGGTCTTTAAATATAGTATATTATGCTAATGGCCATAGTTCTAGGAATAAGATGGACGAGTTGAGATTAGTTGCTAGTGCAGGTAACATTGATGTATTTGCCATAACTGAGACGTGGTTTAATTCAAAAAGTCGGGACATGCCTGCAGAATGTCACATTCAGAGTTTTAAATTGTTCAGAGTGCATAGAAGTATCGAGAACGGGGGTGGGGTGGCACTGTATGTCCGAGATCACTTGAACTGTTGCATAAAAACGGGTATTAAGTCTGAAGTAACAAATACAGAGTCTGGATAGAATTTTCAGAGGGGCATGAAAAATTGATTTTAGCGATATACCATCCCCCAAACTTAGGGACCAAGGGAGACTACTATGGGAGGAAATTGTTAAGGCCACAAGGCACAATAACGTAGTAATTCTAGGAGACTTTAGTTTTAGTCATATTGATGGGAATTTCTTGACTGGGAATTTAGACTCTAACGACTTCTTAGAAGTAGTTCAGGATTGTTTTTTGAAGCAGTTTGTGACAGAGCCTACAAGGGGAAATAACCTGCTTGACTTGGTTTTGGCAAACAAGGAAACCCTTGTTAATAATTTAGAAATTGCAGAGGAACTCTGCACAAGCAATCACAAATCAATTACCTTTGGTATTGAATGGAAGTATGATAGTAGGGATAATTCAGTAATGGTCCCAGATTTTCGTTTAGCAGATTACAATGGGCTTAGAGAGCACTTATCTGTGGACTGGGGTAACGAAGAGAGCTATCAGTGTGACAGCTTTCTTAACACAATACATGCTGCCCAAAGGACATTTATCCCATACAAGAAAATTAGATTGAATAGAAATGACCCAAAATGGATGAATAATAGGCTCAAATATCTTTTAGGGCAGAAGAAAGGAATTTATAGGCATATCAAAAGAGATGAGGGTCATCTTATGAATTAGTATATTGACATTAAGAAGGGCATTAAAAAGGGGATAAAAGCTAAACGGGAGTACGAAATTAAAGTTGATAGAGATTCGAAACCTAACCCAAAAAGTTTTTTCCAGGTGTATAGAACAGAAGGTAGGGATAAAAATAACTTGGGGCATCTTACTGACAAAGAGAATGAAATGTGCTCGATTTTAAATCATTATTTTCTCTCGGTTTTTACACAGGTCACTAACAATATCCCAGTAATTAATTTTTATAGTGGGCCTGAAGAATATAAATTATGTAACATCACAGTCACTAGTGAAATGGTTATGAAACAAATAGACCGACTGAAACAAATCGCCGGGTCCTGATGAGCTTTTTTTCAAGGGTTCTTAAGGAATGCAAAATGGAACTCTGTGACCCATTAACTAATATTTTTTAATTTATCTCTTCAAACAGGTGTAGTGTCTGATATGTGGAAGATGGCTAATGTAATTCCTATTTTTAAAGCAGAGGATAAGTCGTTACCTTCAAATTACCGCCCAGTAAGCCTGACCTCAATTGATAAACTAGACACATGTGCAACTCTTGGGTATCTTTATTGAGGAAACGTTTCGTGTCACAGTGGCTTCATCAGTCCATACAAAGAAGAATCGTGAAGAACAGAAGAAGAATGAGGTAATCAGTCCCTCAACCTTGAGTCGATGTGGTCAGTCCATTAATCATTCTATTCAAGATTGATGGACTGACCACATCGACTCAAGGTTGAGGGACTGATTACCTCATTCTTCTCCTGTTCTTCATGATTCTCCTTTGTATGGACTGATGAAGCCACTGTGGGGCAAAACGTTTCCTCAATAAAGATACCCAAGAGTTGCACATGTCTAATTTATCAACGTGTTGGTTCTCTGAACCATTTATCTACAAAACTGACCTCAATTGTTATTTGTTTATTTATGTCTTTGCAAACAGTACATTGAGATTTTATATTTACAATAGTGGGTTGCAGTGCAGAGAGAGCCTCTATTATGCCTAGGCATTATGGGCCAACTTAACATTATTGGCTTACAGACTACTTAACACTAAGGATTTTATCATAGTTGTACAGTAGGACAGTAATTTCATAGTTGAACAGTAGATTATTAATTATAAGTGAATTATACAGTGGTCCCTCAATTATCGTCCATAATCCATTCCTGGAAGTGGGACTATTATCGAAATAGATGATTTTCAAATCGATTTTCCCCATAAGAAATAATGTAAATACAATTAATCCGTTCCTGACACCCAGAAGTATTAAAACAAAAAATTTTTTTACATGAAATATAGATGTAGTACATAAACAGTACAATGGCACATGATGAATGAAACATTAACAGCATAACACTTACCTTTATTGGCGATTCTTCTTAGTGTATGGAAGACTGAAGGCGGAGAGACATTGAATTACTGTTTGGAAGGGGAATCCCCTTCCATCAACACCTCAGGTACCAAGTGCTTTTCTGGGGTTACTTCTCTTCTCTGTTTCTTAATGCTACTAGGACCAGCTTGAGAGTCACTGGAGTCCTGTCTTGCAAAAAAAAAACTGTCCAGAGAGCTCTGTTTCTGGCATCTTTAAAACTTCCCTAAAATGGACCAAGAGACTGCCACTGTACAAGTTGCTGATATAGCTTGCAACACCCTTCTAAGGGTGATGTTTCTCCATAAATCTTTCCATCCTACCCCACATTTCAAAAATCTCCTTAATTTCAGAAGAAGGCACCTTCTTCCATCTCTCTTCCTCCTCTTCCTCTGCAGCAAGATTCTGAGCTGCGATCTGTTGCTCTTCCTGCTGAAACTCTTGCTCCTTTCATATTGTTCAATGATGTTTTTCTTAAATTCAATCGTATTTCTCACCTTCTTCACCAAAGGTTTGGCACTAGGAGCGATCTTTGGAGCCATGGTAGCTTATTTAGCACTTGCAAGCACTAAAATGAATGGAATATTATGAAATATTTCGTATGAACACATGAGGGGACCATCGCTCACTGGTAAACACTGGCTGGGAATGGCTCAGAGCCGTGAGTACGTGTCCAGGATGAAAGACGATTAGCGAGTTAATGGACCATTTGCAAGCCAATGTTTAGACGAAATAACGGACTGTTTCCGAAATGGACGACTTTCAGGCCGGACGATTATTGAGGGACCACTGTATTTGTATAAGACAAAGGATATATTCATATAGGCAAATTACTAGTCAATTATAGCTGAGATTATAAGAAGCCATCTGGATAAGCATAATCTGATTAATGATACTCAGCATGGATTCATGAGAGGCTGTTGATCACGATAGAGAATTTGATATTGTTTATTTAGATTTTAGTAAGGCTTTTGATAAGAGTACCGCACCAAAGACTGTTAAAGAAAGTGGCAGCTCAGTGGCATTGGGGGAAAAGTGCTCTCATGGATAGAGTCATGGCTCACAGACAAGAAGCAGAGTGTGTGCATAAATGGGGTTCAATCCGAGTGGGGATCTGTAACAAGTGGCGTTCCACAGGGATCAGTCTTAGGCCCACTGTTGTTTATAATATACTTTATCAATGATCTTGATGAGGGAATTACTAGTGAAATGAGCAAATTCGCCGATGACACAGTTAGGTAGGATAATTGATTCAAACGTAGATATCAGGGAACTTCAGGAGGATTTAGACAAACTCAGTACCTGGTCAGAAAAGTGGCAGATGCAGTTCAATGCAGATAAATGCAAGGTTCTGAAGCTCGGGAATGTCCATAACCCTAGCACTTATAAGTTAAATAATGTAGAACTTAGCCATACAGAATGCGAAAAGGACTTGGGGGTTATGGTAAGCAGTAACCTTAAACCAAGACAGCAATGCCTAAGCTTATGTAATAAGGCAAACAGATTACTGGGATTCATATCAAGAAGTGTAAGCAACAGAAGTTCACCGGTTATATTACAGCTTTATACATCATTAGTAAGGCCTCGCCTGCATTACACAGCTCAATTCTGATCTCCATATTACAGAATGGACATAAATACGTTAGGAAATATTCAGTGTAGAATGACTAAATTAATACATAGCATTAGAAATCTTCTGTATGAAGAAAGATTAATGACCCTTAAATTACATTCACTTGTTAGACAAAGAATGAGAGGAGACATGATCGAAGTGTATAAGTGGAACATGGGTATTAATATAGGAGATATTAGTACAGTGGACCCCCGGTTAACGATTTTAATCCGTGCAAGAGGGATAATTGTTATGCGAAATAATCGTTATGCGAATGAATTTTCCCCATAAGAAATAATGGAAATAAAATTAATCCGTGCAAGACGCCCAAAAGTATGAAAAAAATTTTTTTTTACCACATGAAATGTTAATTTTAATACACACAAACTGAAAAAGGCATGCACAATTACATGACACTTACTTTTATTGAAGATCTGGTGATGATTGATGGGATGGGAGGAGGGGAGAGCATTATCTTCTTACTGTTTAGAAGGGGAATCCCCTTCCATTACGACTTGAGGTAGCAAGTCCTTTTCCGGGGTTACTTCCCTTCTTCTTTTAATGCCACTAGGACCAGCTTGAGAGTCACTGGACCTCTGTCGCACAACAAATCTGTCCATAGAGCTCTGTACCTCCCGTTCCTTTACGATTTGTCTAAAATGGACCACAACATTGTCATTGAAATAGTCACCAGCACGGCTTGCAACAGCTGTGTCAGGGTGATTTTCATCTATAAAGGTTTGCAGTTCAACCCACTGTGCACACATTTCCTTAATCTTTGAAGTAGGCACAATGGATTCCACAACTGGCATAGGCTTCTCAGGGTTAGCCCCAAACCCTTCAAAATCTTTCTTAATTTCCATACTAATTCTCACCCTTTTTACCACAGGGTTGGCACTAGAAGCTTTCTTGGGGCCCATGGTCACTTATTTTCCAGAAACAGCACCGAAAACACTGTAATAATATGAAATATTCCGAGTGTATGCTTGGATGTTACCGCGGAGGCTGGCTGGTAAACAATGGGACGGGCGGCACATGTGAGGGCACATTGGACGCGTCTCGGACGAAAATCGGTGAGCGGGTTTTTAATCGGTATGCGCGGCAAAAATTTTGCGATAAAAGTAAGCGGTATGCGGAAAAATCGCTATGTGATGCCATCGTTATGCGGGGGTCCACTGTATTAGTAAGGTCTTGAGGATCTCTCTCCAAGAGAGAACCCGCAATAATGGATTCAAATTAGACAAGTTTAGATTTAGAAAGGATTTTTTTTTTTAACAAGTCGGCTGTCTCCCACTGAGGCAGGGTGACCCAAAAAAGAAAGAAAATCCCCAAAAAGAAAATACTTTCACCTCACTCACACATAATCACTGTTTTTGCAGAGGTGCTTATAACAACAGCTTAGAAGCATATACCTATAAAGATACACAAACATATCCCTCCAAACTGCTAATATCCCGAACCCCTCCTTTATTATTATTATAATCAAAAAAGAAGCGCTAAGCCACAAGGACTATACAGCGCTGCAGGGCAGGAATCAAGCGAGGGCATCAGGTGGCAAAAGGGAGATGGATGAGTAATAGGTTACGGATAACAGCGGGGTAGTGGATGGTGAAAGGGTAAAGGGCAGCAAGAGACTGAACTAGAAAGGGCTGAGGGGAGAGCGAAAAGTATCATCAGAGTTTGTGGAGTAAATCAGTCGTTGTCAAGAAGTCAATAAGAGAGTCAGGATTAAAGGAGGGTCCATCAGCAAGAAGGGAAGGTAAAGAGAGAGTAGTAGAACGAAGACGACGTTGGAGGTAAATTCTGCGTGCTCGTTGATAGAGAGGGCAGTCTAACAGAATGTGGCTAATCGATACTGGAACTTGACACTGCTCACAGAGAGGAACAGGGTGCCTCTCCATGAGATACCCATGAGTAAGACGAGTGTGGCCAATGCGAAGGCGGGAGAGAGTGGTCTCCCAACCTCGGCACTGATGACAAGAAGACAGCCAGTAACCTATGCTCGGTTTAATAGAATGAAGTTTGTTACTGAGCAGAGTTGACCAACGTTGTTGCCAACGGGTGCGAAGGTGGGTAGCTATTGCAGCAAAATAGTCCAGAAATGGAACACCTCGATAGGAAATTGGTAGGTCATGTACTGCTGACCGCGCAGCAGTGTCTGCCTGTTCATTGCCCTGTACGTCGACATGACCAGGGACCCAACAAAAAACAATATCTTTATGTTTGGTAGAGATACGGCGTAGCCAAAGTTGGATACGGAGAACTAGGGGATGAGATGTATCAAATTTTCGTATAGCCTGTAGAGCACTAAGGGAGTCTGAGACTACTACAAATGATGACACAGGCATAGATGCGATACGAATAAGTGCTGCAAGAATGGCATACAGTTCAGCAGTAAAAATGCTAGCTGAAGATAGTAAATGCCCCCGCACGACGCTGTCCGGAAACACTGCTGCGAATCCAACGCCGTCTGAAAACTTAGAGCCATCTGTGTACACAGCGGTGGCATGAGAATGGGAGTGGAAGTGATCAAGAAAAAGAGAGCGGGAAGCCACCGTAGGCAGTTGAGCTCTCGAGCAAGGGAGTGAGAAAGAACAGACCCGAACAGCTGGAACTTCCCAGGGGGGTAGGGAAAAGTGAGATGCTACATGAACATATAAAGGTGGTAACTGAAGGGAAGACAAGAGTGAATGTAGGCGAAGAGAAAAGGGACGGAGCAAACAGGGGCGGCGAACGAATAAAGAATGTCTACTAATATCGGTGACCATTCTATAAATGGAAGGATTGTGTAGATCGTGAGAGCGTACATAGTAGTGAAGGCAATGGGCATCACGGCGATCAGACAAGGATGGAACATTTGCTTCTGTATAGAGGCTCTCAACAGGGGAAGAGCGAAAAGCACCAAGGCACAAACGTAAGCCTTGGTGATGGATAGAGTTAAGGCTAGAGAGAGTAGCAGGAGAGGCCGCGGAATAAATCTGGTCACCATAATCGAGTTTCGATAAAACGAGGGCTGAATGTAGGCGAAGCAGAGTTCGACGATCAGCTCCCCAGGAAAGATGAGCAAGGGTTTTAAGAAGGTTTAGCCGGCTGTGACAAGTTGCCTTCAGAGAGGTAATGTGAGGTTTCCAGGATAACCGACGGTCAAAGAGAAGGCCTAGAAACCTGACTGTATCACGTTCGGGGATACGGGAGCTATAGAGATACAAAGGATGATCGGAGATAACAGAGCGTCTAGTGAAAGTAATTTGGTGAGTTTTGGTACTTGAAAATTTAAACCCATGCGTGGTGGCCCAAGTGGAAACACGGTCGACCGCATGCTGGAGAGAAACTGCAATAAGGTGACAGTCAGCGCCTGCACAAGCAATAGCGAAGTCATCAACATAGAGTGATGACCAAATATTGGGTGGAAGAACAGAGGCCAAATCATTTATAGCAAGGAGAAAAAGTGTTGTGCTTAGAACACATCCCTGAGGGACACCTTCAGCTTGGACGAAGTCCGGGAAAAGAACATTATTGACTCGAACACGGAAATGTCTGTCAGTTAAAAAGTTCTTAAGGAAGGATGGTAGATTGCCTCGGAGGCCTAAGGAATCAGCCTGGGCCAAAATATTATACCTCCAAGTTGTGTCATATGCCTTCTCAAGGTCAAAAAATATGGCAATAACTGAGTGATTATTCGCAAAGGCATTACGAACATACGTATCCAAGCGTAGTAAGGGGTCTATGGTAGAACGACCCTTACGAAAGCCATATTGACTAGCGGAGAGACTGTTGTGAGTCTCTAAATACCACATTAAACGTCGATTTACGAGGCGTTCCATCACTTTGCAAACTGCACTAGTAAGAGCGATGGGGCGATAGTGGGAGGCATCATGTCCTGTAGTACCCGGTTTGCGGAAAGGGAGAACAATGGCAGATTTCCACAGCTGGGGAAGAACTCCTTGTGCCCAAATAAGATTGAAGAGGTGTAAGAGGACTACAAGGGCTGACCGATGTAAATGTCGTAACATATGAATATGAATGTCGTCAGGCCCAGCTGCCGATGATCGGCAAGCTGAGAGCGTTGCCTCCAGTTCTTGAAGTGTAAAAGGCACATTATACTGTTCTTCTCTGAGAGAAGAAAAGTCCAAGGGTACTAACTCTGGCAGACTTTGAGGAAAGAAACGAGGGGCATAGATGGAGCCCTCGGGAAATACGGACCAGATGCGTGCCAAGTTCAATGGCAACGTCGAGAGGGTTTGCTACATCAACACCAGTGACCCGTAGAACAGGAGCCGGGTCAGGAGAGTATTTACCACTCAATTTCCTCACTTTTTTCCAGACTGCACTCATAGAAGAAGCAGAGGTGATGGTGGAAACATAGTCTCGTCAACAAGTGCGTTTAGCTTCACGGATGACACGGCGAGCGATCGCACGCTTCTGCTTAAAATCAACAAGTCTCTCAGCGGTTCTATTGTACCGGTACCTGCCCCATGCAGCACGTTTCAAACGTACTGCACGAGCACAAGCAGGAGACCACCAAGGCACGCACTTCTGAGAATGCCTGCCTGAGGTTTGGGGTATAGAATGAGAAGCTGCGGTATAAACTGATGTCGAGAAGATGTGTAGGAGCTCATCAATGGAGGATGAAGAAGGAACCTCACTAAAAGCAGTGAGGTGTGAGTAAAGATCCCAATTTGCCCGATCAAATTGCCAGCGAGGGCTACGGAAAGGTGGTGAATAGGAAGGAGAAGTAAGAATGATCGGAAAATGATCGCTGTCATGTAAGTCTGGTAGAAGAGACCAGGTGAAGTCTAGTGCAGTGGAGGAAGAGCAGACTGATAGATCGATGCAAGAGAGAGTATGAGTACGAGGATCAAAATGGGTGGGAGTACCCGTATTTAAAACATGGAGGGGGTGAGAGGCGAGAAAAGCCTCCAACTGAATGCCACGTGAGTCACAATGAGACCCCCCCCAGAGGAAATGGTGGGCATTAAAATCACCAAGTAACAGAAGTGGTGGTGGTAAGGATGAAACAAGAAAGGCAAAGTCTGGGATAGAAAATGCTCGAGAAGGAGAGAGATATAAAGAACATATTGTAAACCACTTATTCAAGTGGATACTGGCTGCAGTGTAATGCAGCGAGGTATGGACAAATAGTTGACAGTACGGAATATCATTGCGTAGAAGAAGGGCACTTTCATTAAAGGTCCCATCTGAGAAAGGATCCGAAGAATACAATAAATTATAGCCTGAGATAGGTTGGAAAACAGCCGAGTGTAATTTTGGTTCTTGTAAGCAAGCACCAACAGGGGAAAACCTGGAAAGCAACATCTGAAGCTCACCCCGATTACCCCTGAGGCCGCGGATATTCCACTGTAAATGGGCCATGATTGGCGATGAAGAAAATATCAGGAATCTGTAGGTAAAGGCACCTACGGACTAGAGGGGTTAGAAAAGTCAACGTGTGGTGGCATTGGAAGACGTTCAAGTAGCGAAGGAACGGAGCGTTGCGAAGAATGGGGTTGTGAAGATGGAGGAGAGGGGAGAGAAGGAACAGGAAGTGAATCAGTGTCCATTGAAGGTTTAGTCTCTGCAATATATTCTGAAATGGCTTCAAGTGTTTCTGAATTCAAAGATGTATGGGAGACCATATTGGAGATAGGAGGAGGAGGGTGAGTAAAGATTGGGACAGTAATGGACTGTACCAAAGTAGAGGGGGAGGGAAAAGTGTAAGGGACTGGAGATGAAGTGTGGGGGGGACAGAAGAGGCAGAAACCTGGGAGGGGACGGCCTCTTCAAGGGGGGCTCCTTGGCGTGGTGAAGAGGCTCTTGGTCTGAGGAATTAGCCCTGTCGGTCTTCTTCCTCAGACCGAACCTAATTACCCCCCATTCTCCCCTCCCCTATCCCATCCTCCCCATCCTCCCCTTTTTCCATTCCTCCTCCTCCTCCTCACCCCTCCCTTTTGCCCTTCCTCTTTTTAGCCTTCGTGATTTCTCCCACAGGCGCGCTAGTTCCTAGGTAGGGGAAAGGACACCGGGGTCGATCCCATTCCGTTGAGGTTTCTTGGAGGTGGCGTAGTTTGCCGTGGAATCTGGATTGCCTAGGGATGTCCCGATCCCTCTCCGGTATCCCGGAGTAGCTTTGGGTGTCTTTTGGGCGACGGGTGTATCTCTGGAAGCCACCTTTCGGATTCCGGGGGTGGTGGCTGAAGGAGGTATGCTTTGTGGCGGATATCCGGCCGCCCTCTCTTTTGTCCACCGAGGTAGCTCGGCAGATGTGAGGTTGCTATCCCGGATTGCTGGTTTACTGGCATGAAGGGTAGGGTATGGCACGGGTTCCATGCTGCATCTGCGCTACTAGCGGTGTCGAGTCCTCTTGGGCGCGGAGGGAGATTTCCGGCCCTTTCATTCCTCCTGGGAACTATTCCTCCCCGCTCCCCCCTTTTTTTATTCTTTTTTTTGTTTTTATTTTCTTTTCTTCTTTCTTTTTTTTTCTTAAAAACAAAAAGCAAAGGAGTAACCTAACCATGGCAGCCCTAGTCCATGAAACCACTACCCCCGGGCCCCTCCTTGATACCGCACCCCATTCTGACCCTGCCTTGTGTTTAGACCACTCTTCGGACACTCCTGATGCCCCTGTACCTCTTGCTGGTGCTGTTTCCTCACCCGCTTCAGGTACCGGGGCTTCGACTGACTCCTTCGATTTGTCTGAACTCCGCTCTCCTTTGACTATGCTTCCGGCTTCTCCCTCTACGGTACGGCAATTTTCGAATCGCCCACCCATTTCATGCCGGACCAACTCCGGTCCTACTCCTAAACGCCAACGTCAATCTCCTGATGATGCTCCGTCGTTACCTTCCCATTCTACTCGGAAACGACCGACACGTCAAGCACTCCCTCTCCACGCTCAGTTTCGGACCACACAATGGACTAAATTCTTTACTTTAAGACCAACTTCTTCTTCTGCCTACCTTTCTGACCATAGTATTGCCAAAGCGCTCCTGCGTCATGTTGGCAGAGATATTTCATTTCACGCTCTCAAGAGCGGTACGCGCATCGTCACTGTCCAGAATGCTACCCAAGCTCATGATCTTTCTCTCCTTTCGAATATCGATACTACTCCTATCACTATTGAAAAACATCTTTCTCTCAATTCTTGTAGTGGTACTGTCATTCTGCCCCATACCATAGTCCAACAGAATTTCCAGTCATGTGGCAATGACATTTTTGAACAGCTGGAACTCCAGGATCTCCCAATCCTCAAAGTAGACACTTATGTCCTTCCTGCCCGGGGGCGGAGACGTTACCCTTGCAATGTGGCTCGTTTAACTTTTGACAGCCGAGAACTCCCGTCCTCTGTATATGTCGCGGGACATCGGTTACAAGTTCGAAAGGTGATACCTACACCGCAACAATGTAGAAATTGCTGGCGTTTTGGTCACCCAGCGAAATATTGCAGATCTATGGCCGAATGCCCAGTCTGTGGTGCCGACAACCATTCTAATACATCTTGCAGTCAACCTCCATCTTGCCTTAATTGTAATGAAGCTCACCCTTCGTACTCCCGCCGTTGCCAGGTCTACTTAAATGAACGTGAAATCCGTTGCCTCAAAGAGGCAGAAGGTCTCCCTTATGCTATGGCAGTTACTCATCTCCGCCTCCAAGGGAGACTACCCCGTGTTTCTTATTCTCGTGTTTCCAAACATCCCCCCACTTCTGGGGTCCCATCTTCTGCAGCCTCCTCTGTTGTTACCCCTCCCATAGCCATTACGGCATCTAATCCTTTTGCTGTCCTTGGCTCTGACGTCCCGACTACAACTCAGTCTGTTCTCACATCGCGTCCTTCCTCACAAGCCCCAGTATCGACAAGACCTCGTACGACACCTAATACCAATCGCCCCTCTACTCAGAAGTCCAAAAAATCCACATTGCTCAAATCTTCTTTGCCCCTTCCTTCCCTTCTTCCACCTCCACACGTTACCTTTCCAGTCTCTGTACCTAGTTCTTCCCCTCTCTCTGGCTCTATTACAAGTGTGGAGATTCACCCTCCTCCTCGTACTATGCCTTCCACCCCCGTCCCCTCCCAAGGTTCTCCCTCTTCGGTCCCCGCCCAGGTTGCTACCTCTTCTGTCCCCCCCCACACTTCATCTCCAGTCCCTTACACTTTTCCCTCCCCCTCTACTTTGGTACAGTCCATTACTGTCCCAATCTTTACTCACCCTCCTCCTCCTATCTCCAATATGGTTTCCCATACATCTTTGAATTCAGAAACACTTGAATCCATTTCAGAATATATTGCAGAGACTAAACCTTCAATGGACACTGATTCACTTCCTGTTCCTTCTCTTCCCTCTCCTCCATCTTCACAACCCCATTCTTCGCAACGCTCCGTTCCTTCGCTACTTGAACATCTTCCAATGCCACCACACGTTGACTTTTCTAACCCCTCTAGTCCGTAGGTGCCTTTACCTACAGATTCCTGATATTTTCTTCATCGCCAATCATGGCCTATTTACAGTGGAATATCCGCGGCCTCAGGGGTAATCGGGGTGAGCTTCAGATGTTGCTTTCCAGGTTTTCCCCTGTTGGTGCTTGCTTACAAGAACCAAAATTACACTCGGCTGTTTTCCAACCTATCTCAGGCTATAATTTATTGTATTCTTCGGATCCTTTCTCAGATGGGACCTTTAATGAAAGTGCCCTTCTTCTACGCAATGATATTCCGTACTGTCAACTATTTGTCCATACCTCGCTGCATTACACTGCAGCCCGTATCCACTTGAATAAGTGGTTTACAATATGTTCTTTATATCTCTCTCCTTCTCGAGCATTTTCTATCCCAGACTTTGCCTTTCTTGTTTCATCCTTACCACCACCACTTCTGTTACTTGGTGATTTTAATGCCCACCATTTCCTCTGGGGGGGGTCTCATTGTGACTCACGTGGCATTCAGTTGGAGGCTTTTCTTGCCTCTCACCCCCTCCATGTTTTAAATACGGGTACTCCCACCCATTTTGATCCTCGTACTCATACTCTCTCTTGCATCGATCTATCAGTCTGCTCTTCCTCCACTGCACTAGACTTCACCTGGTCTGTTCTACCAGACTTACATGACAGCGATCATTTTCCGATCATTCTTACTTCTCCTTCCTATTCACCACCTTCCCGTAGCCCTCGCTGGCAATTTGATCGGGCAAATTGGGATCTTTACTCACACCTCACTGCTTTTAGTGAGGTTCCTTCTTCATCCTCCATTGATGAGCTCCTACACATCTTCTCGACATCAGTTTATACCGCAGCTTCTCATTCTATACCCCAAACCTCAGGCAGGCATTCTCAGAAGTGCGTGCCTTGGTGGTCTCCTGCTTGTGCTCGTGCAGTACGTTTGAAACGTGCTGCATGGGGCAGGTACCGGTACAATAGAACCGCTGAGAGACTTGTTGATTTTAAGCAGAAGCGTGCGATCGCTCGCCGTGTCATCCGTGAAGCTAAACGCACTTGTTGGCGAGACTATGTTTCCACCATCACCTCTGCTTCTTCTATGAGTGCAGTCTGGAAAAAAGTGAGGAAATTGAGTGGTAAATACTCTCCTGACCCGGCTCCTGTTCTACGGGTCACTGGTGTTGATATAGCAAACCCTCTCGACGTTGCCATTGAACTTGGCACACATCTGGTCCGTATTTCCCGAGGGCTCCATCTATGCCCCTCGTTTCTTTCCTCAAAGTCTGCCAGAGAGTTAGTACCCTTGGACTTTTCTTCTCTCGGAGAAGAACAGTATAATGTGCCTTTTACACTTCAAGAACTGGAGGCAACGCTCTCAGCTTGCCGATCATCGGCAGCTGGGCCTGATGACATTCATATTCGTATGTTACAACATTTACATCGGTCAGCCCTTGTAGTCCTCTTACACCTCTTCAATCTTATTTGGGCACAAGGAGTTCTTCCCCAGCTGTGGAAATCTGCTATTGTTCTCCCTTTCCGCAAACCGGGTACTACAGGACATGATGCCTCCCACTATCGCCCCATCGCTCTTACAAGTGCAGTTTGCAAAGTGATGGAACGCCTCGTAAATCGACGTTTAATGTGGTATTTAGAGACTCACAACAGTCTCTCCGCTAGTCAATATGGCTTTCGTAAGGGTCGTTCTACCATAGACCCCTTACTACGCTTGGATACGTATGTTCGTAATGCCTTTGCGAATAATCACTCAGTTATTGCCATATTTTTTGACCTTGAGAAGGCATATGACACAACTTGGAGGTATAATATTTTGGCCCAGGCCCATTCCTTAGGCCTCCGAGGCAATCTACCATCCTTCCTTAAGAACTTTTTAACTGACAGACATTTCCGTGTTCGAGTCAATAATGTTCTTTCCCCGGACTTCGTCCAAGCTGAAGGTGTCCCTCAGGGATGTGTTCTAAGCACAACACTTTTTCTCCTTGCTATAAATGATTTGGCCTCTGTTCTTCCACCCAATATTTGGTCATCACTCTATGTTGATGACTTCGCTATTGCTTGTGCAGGCGCTGACTGTCACCTTATTGCAGTTTCTCTCCAGCATGCGGTCGACCGTGTTTCCACTTGGGCCACCACACATGGGTTTAAATTTTCAAGTACCAAAACTCACCAAATTACTTTCACTAGACGCTCTGTTATCTCCGATCATCCTTTGTATCTCTATGGCTCCCGTATCCCCGAACGTGATACAGTCAGGTTTCTAGGCCTTCTCTTTGACCGTCGGTTAACCTGGAAACCTCACATTACCTCTCTGAAGGCAACTTGTCACAGCCGGCTAAACCTTCTTAAAACCCTTGCTCATCTTTCCTGGGGAGCTGATCGTCGAACTCTGCTTCGCCTACATTCAGCCCTCGTTTTATCGAAACTCGATTATGGTGACCAGATTTATTCCGCGGCCTCTCCTGCTACTCTCTCTAGCCTTAACTCTATCCATCACCAAGGCTTACGTTTGTGCCTTGGTGCTTTTCGCTCTTCCCCTGTTGAGAGCCTCTATACAGAAGCAAATGTTCCATCCTTGTCTGATCGCCGTGATGCCCATTGCCTTCGTTACTATGTACGCTCTCACGATCTACACAATCCTTCCATTTATAGAATGGTCACCGATATTAGTAGACATTCTTTATTCGTTCGCCGCCCCTGTTTGCTCCGTCCCTTTTCTCTTCGCCTACTTTCACTCTTGTCTTCCCTTCAGTTACCACCTTTATATGTTCATGTAGCATCTCACTTTTCCCTACCCCCCTGGGAAGTTCCAGCTGTTCGGGTCTGTTCTTTCTCACTCCCTTGCTCGAAAGCTCAACTGCCTACGGTGGCTTCCCGCTCTCTTTTTCTTGATCACTTCCACTCTCATTCTCATGCCACCGCTGTGTACACAGATGGCTCTAAGTCTTCAGACGGCGTCGGATTCGCAGCAGTGTTTCCGGACAGCGTCGTACGAGGGCATTTACTATCTTCAGCTAGCATTTTTACTGCTGAACTGTATGCCATTCTTGCAGCACTTATTCGTATCGCATCTATGCCTGTGTCATCATTTGTAGTAGTCTCAGACTCCCTTAGTGCTCTACAGGCTATACGAAAATTTGATACATCTCATCCCCTAGTTCTCCGTATCCAACTTTGGCTACGCCGTATCTCTACCAAACATAAAGATATTGTTTTTTGTTGGGTCCCTGGTCATGTCGCCGTACAGGGCAATGAACAGGCAGACACTGCTGCGCGGTCAGCAGTATATGACCTACCAATTTCCTATCGAGGTGTTCCATTTCTGGACTATTTTGCTGCAATAGCTACCCACCTTCGCACCCGTTGGCAACAACGTTGGTCAACTCTGCTCGGTAACAAACTTCATTCTATTAAACCGAGCATAGGTTACTGGCCGTCTTCTTGTCATCAGTGCCGAGGTTGGGAGACCACTCTCTCCCGCCTTCGCATTGGCCACACTCGTCTTACTCATGGGTATCTCATGGAGAGGCACCCTGTTCCTCTCTGTGAGCAGTGTCAAGTTCCAGTATCGATTAGCCACATTCTGTTAGACTGCCCTCTCTATCAACGAGCACGCAGAATTTACCTCCAACGTCGTCTTCGTTCTCCTGCTCTCTCTTTACCTTCCCTTCTTGCTGATGGACCCTCCTTTAATCCTGACTCTCTCATTGACTTCTTGACAACGACTGATTTACTCCACAAACTCTGATGATACTTTTCGCACTCCCCTCAGCCCTTTCTGGTTCAGTCTCTTGCTGCCCTTTACCCTTTCACCATCCACTGCCCCGCTGTTATCCGTAACCTGTTGCTCATCCATCTCCCTTTTGCCACCTGATGCCCTCGCTTCCTTCCTGCCCTGCAGCGCTGTATAGTCCTTGTGGCTTAGCGCTTCTTTTTGATTATAATAATAATAATGGGAGGGGACGGGGGTGGAAGGCATAGTGCGAGGAGGAGGGTGAATCTCCACACTTGTAATAGAGCCAGAGAGAGGGGAAGAACTAGGTACAGAGATTGGAAAGGTAAAGTGTGGAGGTGGAAGAAGGGAAGGAAGGGGCAAAGAAGATTTGAGCAATGTGGATTTTTTGGACTTCTGAGTAGAGGGGCGATTGGTATTAGGTGTCGTACGAGGTCTTGTCGATACTGGGGCTTGTGAGGAAGGACGCGAAGATGTGAGAACAGACTGAGTTGTAGTCGGGACGTCAGAGCCAAGGACAGCAAAAGGATTAGATGCCGTAATGGCTATGGGAGGGGTAACAACAGAGGAGGCTGCAGAAGATGGGACCCCAGAAGTGGGGGGATGTTTGGAAACACGAGAATAAGAAACACGGGGTAGTCTCCCTTGGAGGCGGAGATGAGTAACTGCCATAGCATAAGGGAGACCTTCCGCCTCTTTGAGGCAACGAATTTCACGTTCATTTAAGTAGACCTGGCAACGGCGGGAGTACGAAGGGTGAGCTTCATTACAATTAAGGCAAGATGGAGGTTGACTGCAAGATGTATTAGAATGGTCGTCGGCACCACAGACTGGGCATTCGGCCATAGATCTGCAATATTTCGCTGGGTGACCAAAACGCCAGCAATTTCTACATTGTTGCGGTGTAGGTATCACCTTTCGAACTTGTAACCGATGTCCCGCGACATATACATTATTATTATAATCAAAAAGAAGCGCTAAGCCACAAGGACTATACAGCGCTGCAGGGCAGGAAGGAAGCGAGGGCATCAGGTGGCAAAAGGGAGATGGATGAGCAACAGGTTACGGATAACAGCGGGGCAGTGGATGGTGAAAGGGTAAAGGGCAGCAAGAGATTGAACCAGAAAGGGCTGAGGGGAGTGTGAAAAGTATCATCAGAGTTTGTGGAGTAAATCAGTCGTTGTCAAGAAGTCAATGAGAGAGTCAGGATTAAAGGAGGGTCCATCAGCAAGAAGGGAAGGTAAAGAGAGAGTAGGAGAACGAAGACGACGTTGGAGGTAAATTCTGCGTGCTCGTTGATAGAGAGGGCAGTCTAACAGAATGTGGCTAATCGATACTGGAACTTGACACTGCTCACAGAGAGGAACAGGGTGCCTCTCCATGAGATACCCATGAGTAAGACGAGTGTGGCCAATGCGAAGGCGGGAGAGAGTGGTCTCCCAACCTCGGCACTGATGACAAGAAGACGGCCAGTAACCTATGCTCGGTTTAATAGAATGAAGTTTGTTACCGAGCAGAGTTGACCAACGTTGTTGCCAACGGGTGCGAAGGTGGGTAGCTATTGCAGCAAAATAGTCTAGAAATGGAACACCTCGATAGGAAATTGGTAGGTCATATACTGCTGACCGCGCAGCAGTGTCTGCCTGTTCATTGCCCTGTACGTCGACATGACCAGGGACCCAACAAAAAACAATATCTTTATGTTTGGTAGAGATACGGCGTAGCCAAAGTTGGATACGGAGAACTAGGGGATGAGATGTATCAAATTTTCGTATAGCCTGTAGAGCACTAAGGGAGTCTGAGACTACTACAAATGATGACACAGGCATAGATGCGATACGAATAAGTGCTGCAAGAATGGCATACAGTTCAGCAGTAAAAATGCTAGCTGAAGATAGTAAATGCCCTCGTACGACGCTGTCCGGAAACACTGCTGCGAATCCGACGCCGTCTGAAGACTTAGAGCCATCTGTGTACACAGCGGTGGCATGAGAATGAGAGTGGAAGTGATCAAGAAAAAGAGAGCGGGAAGCCACCGTAGGCAGTTGAGCTTTCGAGCAAGGGAGTGAGAAAGAACAGACCCGAACAGCTGGAACTTCCCAGGGGGGTAGGGAAAAGTGAGATGCTACATGAACATATAAAGGTGGTAACTGAAGGGAAGACAAGAGTGAAAGTAGGCGAAGAGAAAAGGGACGGAGCAAACAGGGGCGGCGAACGAATAAAGAATGTCTACTAATATCGGTGACCATTCTATAAATGGAAGGATTGTGTAGATCGTGAGAGCGTACATAGTAACGAAGGCAATGGGCATCACGGCGATCAGACAAGGATGGAACATTTGCTTCTGTATAGAGGCTCTCAACAGGGGAAGAGCGAAAAGCACCAAGGCACAAACGTAAGCCTTGGTGATGGATAGAGTTAAGGCCAGAGAGAGTAGCAGGAGAGGCCGCGGAATAAATCTGGTCACCATAATCGAGTTTCGATAAAACGAGGGCTGAATGTAGGCGAAGCAGAGTTCGACGATCAGCTCCCCAGGAAAGATGAGCAAGGGTTTTAAGAAGGTTTAGCCGGCTGTGACAAGTTGCCTTCAGAGAGGTAATGTGAGGTTTCCAGGTTAACCGACGGTCAAAGAGAAGGCCTAGAAACCTGACTGTATCACGTTCGGGGATACGGGAGCCATAGAGATACAAAGGATGATCGGAGATAACAGAGCGTCTAGTGAAAGTAATTTGGTGAGTTTTGGTACTTGAAAATTTAAACCCATGTGTGGTGGCCCAAGTGGAAACACGGTCGACCGCATGCTGGAGAGAAACTGCAATAAGGTGACAGTCAGCGCCTGCACAAGCAATAGCGAAGTCATCAACATAGAGTGATGACCAAATATTGGGTGGAAGAACAGAGGCCAAATCATTTATAGCAAGGAGAAAAAGTGTTGTGCTTAGAACACATCCCTGAGGGACACCTTCAGCTTGGACGAAGTCCGGGGAAAGAACATTATTGACTCGAACACGGAAATGTCTGTCAGTTAAAAAGTTCTTAAGGAAGGATGGTAGATTGCCTCGGAGGCCTAAGGAATGGGCCTGGGCCAAAATATTATACCTCCAAGTTGTGTCATATGCCTTCTCAAGGTCAAAAAATATGGCAATAACTGAGTGATTATTCGCAAAGGCATTACGAACATACGTATCCAAGCGTAGTAAGGGGTCTATGGTAGAACGACCCTTACGAAAGCCATATTGACTAGCGGAGAGACTGTTGTGAGTCTCTAAATACCACATTAAACGTCGATTTACGAGGCGTTCCATCACTTTGCAAACTGCACTTGTAAGAGCGATGGGGCGATAGTGGGAGGCATCATGTCCTGTAGTACCCGGTTTGCGGAAAGGGAGAACAATGGCAGATTTCCACAGCTGGGGAAGAACTCCTTGTGCCCAAATAAGATTGAAGAGGTGTAAGAGGACTACAAGGGCTGACCGATGTAAATGTTGTAACATACGAATATGAATGTCATCAGGCCCAGCTGCCGATGATCGGCAAGCTGAGAGCGTTGCCTCCAGTTCTTGAAGTGTAAAAGGCACATTATACTGTTCTTCTCCGAGAGAAGAAAAGTCCAAGGGTACTAACTCTCTGGCAGACTTTGAGGAAAGAAACGAGGGGCATAGATGGAGCCCTCGGGAAATACGGACCAGATGTGTGCCAAGTTCAATGGCAACGTCGAGAGGGTTTGCTATATCAACACCAGTGACCCGTAGAACAGGAGCCGGGTCAGGAGAGTATTTACCACTCAATTTCCTCACTTTTTTCCAGACTGCACTCATAGAAGAAGCAGAGGTGATGGTGGAAACATAGTCTCGCCAACAAGTGCGTTTAGCTTCACGGATGACACGGCGAGCGATCGCACGCTTCTGCTTAAAATCAACAAGTCTCTCAGCGGTTCTATTGTACCGGTACCTGCCCCATGCAGCACGTTTCAAACGTACTGCACGAGCACAAGCAGGAGACCACCAAGGCACGCACTTCTGAGAATGCCTGCCTGAGGTGTGGGGTATAGAATGAGAAGCTGCGGTATAAACTGATGTCGAGAAGATGTGTAGGAGCTCATCAATGGAGGATGAAGAAGGAACCTCACTAAAAGCAGTGAGGTGTGAGTAAAGATCCCAATTTGCCCGATCAAATTGCCAGCGAGGGCTACGGGAAGGTGGTGAATAAGAAGGAGAAGTAAGAATGATCGGAAAATGATCGCTGTCATGTAAGTCTGGTAGAACAGACCAGGTGAAGTCTAGTGCTGTGGAGGAAGAGCAGACTGATAGATCGATGCAAGAGAGAGTATGAGTACGAGGATCAAAATGGGTGGGAGTACCCGTATTTAAAACATGGAGGGGGTGAGAGGCAAGAAAAGCCTCCAACTGAATGCCACGTGAGTCACAATGAGACCCCCCCCAGAGGAAATGGTGGGCATTAAAATCACCAAGTAACAGAAGTGGTGGTGGTAAGGATGAAACAAGAAAGGCAAAGTCTGGGATAGAAAATGCTCGAGAAGGAGAGAGATATAAAGAACATATTGTAAACCACTTATTCAAGTGGATACGGGCTGCAGTGTAATGCAGCGAGGTATGGACAAATAGTTGACAGTACGGAATATCATTGCGTAGAAGAAGGGCACTTTCATTAAAGGTCCCATCTGAGAAAGGATCCGAAGAATACAATAAATTATAGCCTGAGATAGGTTGGAAAACAGCCGAGTGTAATTTTGGTTCTTGTAAGCAAGCACCAACAGGGGAAAACCTGGAAAGCAACATCTGAAGCTCACCCCGATTACCCCTGAGGCCGCGGATATTCCACTGTAAATAGGCCATGATTGGCGATGAAGAAAATATCAGGAATCTGTAGGTAAAGGCACCTACGGACTAGAGGGGTTAGAAAAGTCAACGTGTGGTGGCATTGGAAGATGTTCAAGTAACGAAGGAACGGAGCGTTGCGAAGAATGGGGTTGTGAAGATGGAGGAGAGGGAAGAGAAGGAACAGGAAGTGAATCAGTGTCCATTGAAGGTTTAGTCTCTGCAATATATTCTGAAATGGCTTCAAGTGTTTCTGAATTCAAAGATGTATGGGAAACCATATTGGAGATAGGAGGAGGAGGGTGAGTAAAGATTGGGACAGTAATGGACTGTACCAAAGTAGAGGGGGAGGGAAAAGTGTAAGGGACTGGAGATGAAGTGTGGGGGGGGACAGAAGAGGTAGAAACCTGGGAGGTGACAGAAGAGGGAGAAACTTGGGAGGGGACGGGGGTGGAAGGCATAGTACGAGGAGGAGGGTGAATCTCCACACTTGTAATAGAGCCAGAGAGAGGGGAAGAACTAGGTACAGAGACTGGAAAGGTAACGTGTGGAGGTGGAAGAAGGGAAGGAAGGGGCAAAGAAGATTTGAGCAATGTGGATTTTTTGGACTTCTGAGTAGAGGGGCGATTGGTATTAGGTGTCGTACGAGGTCTTGTCGATACTGGGGCTTGTGAGGAAGGACGCGAAGATGTGAGAACAGACTGAGTTGTAGTCGGGACGTCAGAGCCAAGGACAGCAAAAGGATTAGATGCCGTAATGGCTATGGGAGGGGTAACAACAGAGGAGGCTGCAGAAGATGGGACCCCAGAAGTGGGGGGATGTTTGGAAACACGAGAATAAGAAACACGGGGTAGTCTCCCTTGGAGGCGGAGATGAGTAACTGCCATAGCATAAGGGAGACCTTCTGCCTCTTTGAGGCAACGGATTTCACGTTCATTTAAGTAGACCTGGCAACGGCGGGAGTACGAAGGGTGAGCTTCATTACAATTAAGGCAAGATGGAGGTTGACTGCAAGATGTATTAGAATGGTTGTCGGCACCACAGACTGGGCATTCGGCCATAGATCTGCAATATTTCGCTGGGTGACCAAAACGCCAGCAATTTCTACATTGTTGCGGTGTAGGTATCACCTTTCGAACTTGTAACCGATGTCCCGCGACATATACAGAAGACGGGAGTTCTCGGCTGTCAAAAGTTAAACGAGCCACATTGCAAGGGTAACGTCTCCGCCCCCGGGCAGGAAGGACATAAGTGTCTACTTTGAGGATTGGGAGATCCTGGAGTTCCAGCTGTTCAAAAATGTCATTGCCACATGACTGGAAATTCTGTTGGACTATGGTATGGGGCAGAATGACAGTACCACTACAAGAATTGAGAGAAAGATGTTTTTCAATAGTGATAGGAGTAGTATCGATATTCGAAAGGAGAGAAAGATCATGAGCTTGGGTAGCATTCTGGACAGTGACGATGCGCGTACCGCTCTTGAGAGCGTGAAATGAAATATCTCTGCCAACATGACGCAGGAGCGCTTTGGCAATACTATGGTCAGAAAGGTAGGCAGAAGAAGAAGTTGGTCTTAAAGTAAAGAATTTAGTCCATTGTGTGGTCCGAAACTGAGCGTGGAGAGGGAGTGCTTGACGTGTCGGTCGTTTCCGAGTAGAATGGGAAGGTAACGACGGAGCATCATCAGGAGATTGACGTTGGCGTTTAGGAGTAGGACCGGAGTTGGTCCGGCATGAAATGGGTGGGCGATTCGAAAATTGCCGTACCGTAGAGGGAGAAGCCGGAAGCATAGTCAAAGGAGAGCGGAGTTCAGACAAATCGAAGGAGTCAGTCGAAGCCCCGGTACCTGAAGCGGGTGAGGAAACAGCACCAGCAAGAGGTACAGGGGCATCAGGAGTGTCCGAAGAGTGGTCTAAACACAAGGCAGGGTCAGAATGGGGTGCGGTATCAAGAAGGGGCCCGGGGGTAGTGGTTTCATGGACTAGGGCTGCCATGGTTAGGTTACTCCTTTGCTTTTTGTTTTTAAGAAAAAAAAAGAAAGAAGAAAAGAAAATAAAAACAAAAAAAAGAATAAAAAAAGGGGGGAGCGGGGAGGAATAGTTCCCAGGAGAAATGAAAGGGCCGGAAATCTCCCTCCGCGCCCAAGAGGACTCGACACCGCTAGTAGCGCAGATGCAGCATGGAACCCGTGCCATACCCTACCCTTCATGCCAGTAAACCAGCAATCCGGGATAGCAACCTCACATCTGCCGAGCTACCTCGGTGGACAAAAGAGAGGGCGGCCGGATATCCGCCACAAAGCATACCTCCTTCAGCCACCACCCCCGGAATCCGAAAGGTGGCTTCCAGAGATACACCCATCGCCCAAAAGACACCTAAAGCTACTCCGGGATACCGGAGAGGGATCGGGACATCCCTAGGCAATCCAGATTCCACGGCAAACTACGCCACCGCCAAGAAACCTCAACGGAATGGGATCGACCCCGGTGTCCTTTCCCCTACCTAGGAACTAGCACGCCTGTGGGAGAAATCACGAAGGCTAAAAAGAGGAAGGGCAAAAGGGAGGGGTGAGGAGGAGGAGGAGGAATGGAAAAAGGGGAGGATGGGGAGGATGGGATAGGGGAGGGGAGAATGGGGGGTAATTAGGTTCGGTCTGAGGAAGAAGACCGACAGGGCTAATTCCTCAGACCAAGAGCCTCTTCACCACGCCAAGGAGCCCCCCTTGAAGAGGCGCGACATATACAGAGGACGGGAGTTCTCGGCTGTCAAAAGTTAAACGAGCCACATTGCAAGGGTAACGTCTCCGCCCCCGGGCAGGAAGGACATAAGTGTCTACTTTGAGGATTGGCAGATCCTGGAGTTCCAGCTGTTCAAAAATGTCATTGCCACATGACTGGAAATTCTGTTGGACTATGGTATGGGGCAGAATGACAGTACCACTACAAGAATTGAGAGAAAGATGTTTTTCAATAGTGATAGGAGTAGTATCGATATTCGAAAGGAGAGAAAGATCATGAGCTTGGGTAGCATTCTGGACAGTGACGATGCGCGTACCGCTCTTGAGAGCATGAAATGAAATATCTCTACCAACATGACGCAGGAGCGCTTTGCCAATACTATGGTCAGAAAGGTAGGCAGAAGAAGTCGGTCTTAAAGTAAAGAATTTAGTTCATTGTGTGGTCCGAAACTGAGCGTGGAGAGGGAGTGCTTGACGTGTCGGTCTTTTCCGAGTAGAATGGGAAGGTAACAAAGGAGCATCATCAGGAGATTGACGTTGGCGTTTAGGAGTAGGACTGGAGTTGGTCCGGCGTGAAATGGGCGGGCAATTCGAAAATTGCCGTACCGTAGAGGGAGAAGCCGGAAGCATAGTCAAAGGAGAGCGGAGTTCAGACAAGTCAGTCGAAGTCCCGGTACCTGAAGCGGGTGAGGAAACAGCACCAGCAAGAGGTACAGGGGCATCAGGAGTGTCCGAAGAGTGGTCTAAACACAAGGCAGGGTCAGAATGGGGTGCGGTATCAAGAAGGGGCCCGGGGGTAGTGGGTTCATGGAGTGGGTTCTCCATGGTTAGGTTACTCCTTTGCTTTTTGTTTTTAAGAAAAAAAAAAAGAAAAGAAAAAAAAAGAATAAAAGAAAGGGGGGAGCGGGGAGGAATAGTTCCCAGGAGGAATGAAAGGGCCGGAAATCTCCCTCCGCGCCCAAGAGGACCTCAGCACTGCTAGTAGCGCAGATGCAGCATGGAACCCGTGCCATACCCTACCCTTCATGCCAGTAAACCAGCAATCCGGGATAGCAACCTCACATCTGCCGAGCTACCTCGGTGGACAAGCATACCTCCTTCGGCCACCACCCCCGGAATCCGAAAGGTGGCTTCCAGAGATACACCCGTCGCCTGAAAGACACCCAAAGCTACTCCGGGATACCGGAGAGGGATCGGGACATCCCCAGGCAATCCAGATTCCACGGCAAACTACGCCACCACCAAGAACCTCAACGGAATGGGATGGACTCCGGTGTCCTTTCCCCTACCTAGGAACTAGCGCGCCTGTGGGAGAAATCCCGAAGGCCAAAAAGAGGAAGGGCAAAAGGGAGGGGTGGGGAGGAGGAGGAATGGAAAAAGGGGAGGATGGGATAGGGGAGGGGAGAATGGGGGGTAATTAGGTTCGGTCTGAGGAAGAAGACCGACAGGGCTAATTCCTCAGACCAAGAGCCTCTTTACCACGCCAAGGAGTCCCCCTTGAAGAGGGGAAGTATACCCTCAATATAATGGATTAATAGGGGGTTAGGTTAAGAAAGATTTGCCAGGAGATGATCTGTTTCCTGACATGCGTCTTGGTCATAATGATGACTTGCTGCTGGAGATTTTGGTCACCTGACAGATGCCTTCTGCTGGCTTACCAGTCCACCCCTTTTGAAAATTATGGCTGTTTGTTAAAAAAGTTGGAAAAATGCACTGAAGATACTACTGTACACATATCTTACATTTATACTGCAATAAACATTGAAAATAAAGTTTAAAGTACAATTTACCCTGTGGATTCTTGTTCATTGTATCAAGGTCTTAATGTATAGGTAGTACAGCTGTCATCAATCTAGAATACACTTATTGCTTGTATATCTAGATATTTAAAGCAAAAATATTGCTTTGATGTGTGCCCCTCTTCAAGGGGGGCTCCTTGGCGTGGTGAAGAGGCTCTTGGTCTGAGGAATTAGACCTATCGGTCTTCTTCCTCAGACCGAATCTAATTACCCCCTAATCTCCCCTCCCCTATCCCATCCTCCCCTTTTTCCTTTCCTCCTCCTCCTCCCCACCCCTCCCTTTTGCCCTTCCTCTTTTTGTCCTTTGGGATTTCTCCCACAGGCGCGCTAGTTCCTAGGTAGGGGAAAGGATACCGGGGTCCATCCCATTCCGTTGAGGTTCTTAGCGGTGGCGTAGTTTGCCGTGGAATCTGGATCGCCTGGGGATGTCCCGATCCCTCTCCGGTATCCCGGAGTAGCTTTGGGTGTCTTTCGGGCGACGAGTGTATCTCTGGAAGCCACCTTTCGGATTCCGGGGGTGGTGGCCGAAGGAGGTATGCTTTGTGGCGGATATCCGGCCACCCTCTCTTTTGTCCACCGAGGTAGCTCGGCAGATGTGAGGTTGCTATCCTGGATTGTTAGTTTACTAGCATGATGGGTATGGTATGGCACGGGTTCCATGCTGCATCTGCGCTACTTGCGGTGCTGAGGTCCTCTTGGGCGCGGAGGGAGATTTCTGGCCCTTTCATTCCTCCTAGGAACTATCCCTCCCCGGTCCCCCCTTTTTTTATTCTTTTTTTTATTTTTATTTTCTTTTCTTCTTTCTTTTTTTTCTTAAAAACAAAAAGAAAGAAGTAACCTAACCATGGCAGCCCTAGTCCATGAACCTGGTACCCCCGGGTCCCTTCTTGATACCGCACCCCGTTCTGACCCCGCCTCGTCTTTGGACCACTCTTCAGACATTCCTCATGCCTCTGTACCTATTGCCGGTGCTGTTTCCTCACCCGCTTCAGGTACTGAGGCCTCGACTGACTCCTTCGATTTATCGGACCTTCGCTCTCCTCTGACTATGCTTCCGGCCTCTCCCTCTACGGTACGGCAATTTTCGAATCGCCCGCCCATTTCATGCCGGACCCGTTCCACGTCGGACCAACTCTGGTCCCACGCCTAAACGCCAACGACAATTACCTGCTGATGATACTTCTCCACCTTCTTGTTCTTCTCAAAAACGATCGACACGTCCTTCACTACCTTTCCACGCTCGATTTCAGACTGAACAATGGACTAAATTCTTCACTTTACGACCAACTTCCTCTACTACCTATCTTTCTGACCATAGTATTGGCAAGGCACTCCTACGCCATGTTGGTAAAGATATTTCTTTTCATGCTCTTAAGAGCGGTACGCGCATCATTACCGTACAGAATGCTACCCAGGCTCATGAACTCTCTCGTCTTTCCCATATCGATACTGTTCCTGTCACTCTTGAAAAACATCATTCCCTCAATTCTTGTAGTGGTACCGTCATTCTGCCCCATACCATAGTTCAACAAAATTTCCAGACATGTGGCACTGACATTCTTGAACAGCTGGAACTCCAAGATCTCCCAATCCTCAAGGTAGACACTTACGTTCTTCCTGCCCGTGGGCGGAGACGATACCCTAGCAATGTGGCTCGTTTAACTTTTGACAGCCGAGAACTCCCATCCTCAGTTTATATAGCAGGACATCGGTTACAAGTTCGAAAGGTGATCCCTACACCACAACAGTGTAGAAATTGCTGGCGATTTGACCATCCAGCGAAATATTGCAGATCTATCGCCGAATGCCCAGTCTGTGGTGCCGATGACCATTCTAATACGTCTTGCAATCGATCTCCCTCTTGCCCTAACTGTCATGAGGCTCACCCTTCGTACTCTCGCCGTTGTCAGGTCTATTTAAACGAGCGGGAAATCCGTTACCTCAAAGAGACAGAAGGTCTCCCTTATGCCATGGCAGTTTCTCATCTCCGCCTCCAAGGGAGACTCCCACGTGTTTCTTATTCCCGTGTTTCAAAACGTCCCCCCACTTCTGGTATCCCATCTTCTACACCCACCTCTGTGGTTACCTCTCCCATAATCACTCCTGTATCTAATCCTTTTGCTGTCCTCGGCTCAGATGTCCCTACTTCAACGCCTCAGTCTAATCTCGCTTCTTCGAGTTCTCTCTCACAAGCCTCAGTATCGACGAGACCTCGTACGACACCTCCTCCCAATCGTCCCTCTACTTCTCAAAAGTCAAAAAAAGGTCCGTTAACACCTCCTACCCATCTTCCACCTCCTCATTTTACCCTCCCTGTCTCTGTCCCTGGTTCTTCCCCTCTCACTGGCTCAGTTACAAGTGTAGAGGTTCACCCTCCTCCTCGTACTGTACCTTCCTCCCCTGTTCCCTCCCAAGTTTCTTCCTCTTCTGCCACCTCCCAGGTTCCTGCCTCTTCTGTCCCCTGCCACGCTTCTCCAGTTCCCTCCACCCTTTCGCCCCCCCTACCTTGGTACAGTCCAATACAGTTCCAATCTTTACTCATCCTCCCCCTACCATTCCCAATATTGTCTCCCATACGACATCTCTGAATATATTGCAGAGACCAAACCATCAATGGACACTGATCCACCTTCCGCTCTTTCTCTCTCCTCTGCTCCATCTGCGCAACTCCTTTCTTCACAGCGCACCGTTCCTTCGCTGCTTGAACATTTTCCACTGCCTCCGCATGTGGACTTTTCTAACCCTTCTAGTCCGTAGGAACCCTTACCTGCGGATTTCAAGTATCTTTATCATTGCCAATCATGGCCTATTTACAGTGGAATATACGCGGCCTCAGGGGTAATCGGGGTGAGCTTCAGATGTTACTCTCCCAGTTTGCCCCTGTTGGTGTTTGCTTACAGGAACCAAAATTACACTCTGCTGTTATTTCTCACATCTCAGGCTATAATTTATTGTATTCTTCAGATCCTTTTCCTGATGGGACCTTTAATGAAAGTGCCCTTCTTCTCCGCACTGATATTCCGTACCATCAGCTATTTGTTCATACCTCGCTGCATTACACAGCAGCCCGTATCCACTTACATAGGTGGTATACGCTCTGTTCTTTATATCTCTCTCCTTCTCGGGCATTATCTATTCCGGATTTTGCCTTCCTTGTTTCGTCATTACCGCCACCGATTCTGTTACTTGGTGATTTTAATGCCCACCATTTCCTCTGGGGGGGGGGGTCTCACTGTGATTCCCGTGGAATTCAGTTAGAGGCTTTTCTTGCCACCCACCCTCCCCCTCCATGTTTTAAATACAGGTACTCACACCCATTTTGATCCTCGGACTCATACTCTCTCTTGCATCGATCTCTCAGTCTGCTCTTCTCCTCTGCCGCATTAGACTTCACTTGGTCTGTTCTCCCGGACTTACATGACAGTGATCATTTCCCAATCATTCTTACTTCCCCTTCATATTCGCCACCTCTTCGCACCCCACGCTGGCAATTTAATCGGGCAAATTGGAACCTTTATTCACACCTAACTGTTTTTAAAGAGGTTCCTTCTTCGTCCTCCATTGATGAGCTTTTACACCTCTTCTCGTCCTCCGTTTTCACCGCAGCTTCTCATTCTATACCCCAAACTTCGGGCAGGCATTCTCAGAAATGCGTGCCTTGGTGGTCTCCTGCTTGTGCTCGTGCAGTACGTTTGAAACGCACTGCATGGGGCAGGTACCGGTACAATAGAACCACAGAGCGACTCCTTGATTTTAAACAGAAGCGTGCGATCGCTCGCCGTGTCATCCGTGATGCTAAACGCACTTGCTGGCGAGATTATGTCTCCACCATCACCTCTGCTTCCTCTATGAGTGCAGTCTGGAAAAAAGTACGAAAACTGAGTGGTAAATATTCTCCTGACCCGGCTCCTGTTCTGCGGGTTGCCGGTGTTGATATAGCAAACCCACTAGATGTTGCCAATGAAATTGGCAATCATCTGGTCCGTATTTCTCAGGGACTCCATCTATGCCCCTCATTTCTTTCCTCAAAGTCTGCCAGAGAGTTAGCACCCTTGGACTTTTCTTCTCTCAGAGAAGAACAGTATAATGTGCCTTTTACACTTCAAGAACTGGAGGCAACACTCTCAGCTTGTCGATCATCGGCAGCTGGGCCCGACGACATTCATATTCGTATGCTACAACATTTACATCAGTCAGCCCTTGCAGTCCTATTACGCCTTTACAATCTTATTTGGTCACAAGGAGTTCTTCCACAGCTGTGGAAATCCGCCATTGTTCTCCCTTTCCGCAAACCAGGCACTACGGGACATGAAACCTCCCACTATCGTCCCATTGCTCTTACCAGTGCAGTTTGCAAAGTAATGGAACGCCTAGTAAATAGACGTTTAGTGTGGTATTTAGAGACACACAACAGTCTCTCCACTCGTCAATATGGCTTTCGTAAGGGACGTTCTTCCATAGACCCCTTACTACGCTGGGATACGTATGTTCGTAATGCCTTTGCGAATAACCACTCGGTTATTGCCATATTTTTTGACCTTGAGAAGGCATATGACACAACTTGGAGGTATAATATTTTAGCCCAAGCCCACTCCTTAGGCCTTCGAGGCAATCTACCATCCTTCCTTAAGAACTTTTTAACTGACAGGCATTTCCGTGTTCGGGTTAATAATGTGCTCTCCCCGGACTTTATCCAAGCTGAAGGTGTCCCCCAGGGATGTGTTCTGAGCACAACACTTTTTCTCCTTGCTATTAATGATTTGGCCTCTAGTCTTCCATCAAATATTTGGTCATCACTCTATGTTGATGACTTCGCTATTGCCTGTGCAGGCGCTGACTGTCACCTCATTAGTTTCTCTCCAACATGCAGTCGACCGTGTTTCCAATTGGGCCACCACACGTGGGTTTAAATTTTCCAGCACTAAAACCCACCAAATCACTTTCACTAGACGCTCTGTCATCTCCGATCATCCTTTGTACCTCTATGGCTCCCGTATCCCTGAACGTGATACAGTCAAGTTTCTGGGCCTCCTCTTTGATCGTAGGTTATCCTGGAAACCTCACATTACCTCTCTGAAGGCAACTTGTCACAGCCGGCTGAACCTTCTTAAAACCCTTGCTCGTCTTTCATGGGGAGCTGATCGTCGAACCCTCCTTCGCCTACATTCCACCCTTATTTTATCGAAACTTGATTATGGTGACCAGATCTATTCAGCAGCATCTCCTGCTACTCTCTCTAGCCTTAACCCCATTCATCACCAAGGATTACGTTTATGCCTTGGTGCTTTTCGCTCTTCCCCTGTCGAGAGCCTCTATGCAGAAGCGAACGTTCCATCCTTATCCGATCGCCGTGATGCCCATTGCCTGCGCTACTATGTACGCTCTCATGATCTCCGCAATCCTTCCATTTATAGAATGGTCACTGATATTAGTAGACATTCTTTATTTGTTCACCGCCCCTGTTTACTCCGTCCCTTCTCTCTTCGCCTTCATTCGCTCTTGGTCTTCTCTTCAACTACCACCTTTCTATGTACATGTAGCATCTCACTTTTCCCTACCCCCCTGGGAAGTTCCAGCTGTTCGAGTCTGTTCTTTCTCCCTCCCTTGCTCGAAAGCCCAACTGTCTACGGTCGCTTCCCGCTCTCTTTTTCTTGACCACTTTCACTCTCATTCTCATGCCATTGCTGTGTACACAGATGGCTCTAAGTCTTCTGACGGCGTAGGATTCGCAGCAGTATTTCCGGACAGCGTCGTACAAGGGCATTTACTATCTTCGGCTAGTATTTTTACTGCTGAATTATATGCCATCCTTACAGCACTTATCCGTATTACATCTATGCCTGTGTCATCATTTGTGGTTGTCTCAGACTCCCTTAGTGCTTTACAGGCTATACAAAAATTTGATACACCTCGCCCCTTAGTCCTCCGTATCCAACTTTGGCTACGCCGCATCTTTACCAAGCATAAAGATATTGTTTTTTGTTGGGTCCCTGGTCATGTTGACGTACAGGGCAATGAACAGGCAGACACTGCTGCGCGGTCAGCAGTACATGACCTACCAATTTCTTATAGAGGTATTCCATTTACGGACTATTTTACTGCAATATCTTCCCACCTTCACACCCGTTGGCAACAACGTTGGTTTACTATGCTCGGCAACAAACTTCAATCTATTAAACTGAGTATAGGTTACTGGCCGTCTTCTTATCACCAGTGTCGAGGTTGGGAGACTACTCTCTCCCGTCTTCGCATTGGCCATACTCGTCTTACTCATGGATATCTCATGGAGAGGCGTTTTGCTCCTCTCTGTGAGAATTGCCAAGCTCCATTATCAGTCAGCCACATTCTGTTGGACTGCCCACTTTATCAACGAGCACGCAGAATTTACCTCTGTCGTCGTCTTCGCTCCGCTGCTCTCTCTTTACCTTCCCTTCTCGCTGATGGACCCACCTTTCATCCGGACTCTCTCATTGACTTTTTGACAACAACTGACTGACTTCACAAATTCTGATACCTTCAGCCCTTTCTACTTCAATGTCTTGCTACCCTCTACCCCCGTACTATCCCCTGCCCCGCTGTTTTCTGTAACCTGCTGATCATCCCCCCTCCCTTCTGCCATCCAATTCCCTTGCTTCCTTCCCTACCCTGCAGCGCTGTATAGCCCTTGTGGCTTAGCGCTTCTTTTTTATTATAATAATAATAATTTGATGTGTGCCTAAAGGTGGTGAGGTGTTGCCAGCTATTCATCTTAATCCATGCCACTTGCTGCTGTTTCCAGTTTCATGCATCTCTATGGAGATCATTATTTTATCAATACACACGTACATGTATTTCCCTTAGGGGAGGTGCCTTGATGCTGCTGAGGGGCACTTGATCCAAGGAATTGGACTTCTCTCTTTCCTTAGATTATATCTGCCTATTTTCCAGTGCTGTATGACCCCTACAGGTTTAATGCTTCCCCATGAATGTAATAATTCATAAATACAGGCTCAACCATGATATTTGTTTGCATTATCCTATGCTGTCATAATTTAAAATAGAACTTATTAGACAATATGCAGAGAGAACAGAGACAAGTAAGAGTTGTAACAACTCTTCTGTAGAGGATAAATCGGTATTAGTACGGTTTGTATAAATACTCCTCGCCACTGAGAGTGGTGGGAAGGTGTTGTGCAAGAACTGTAAACGATGAAGATAGGGATATGATTTTAATGTGAAGATACTGACTGCAAGACAAACTTTCCAACATATGGTTGAAGTCTGGACTAATTAGAAATCTTGGGAATAACTCTTACACCAACTTCAAGAATGGGCTTATCTGCCTTAGGGCTCAACTCTGCACTATGTTCAGTGAAGTTTGGATGATGGTGTATGTTATTACATTGCCCTCTTCTAACATCAATCTCATATGCCAACATAAGCCTGAGTTTGACCCAAAGGCAGATGTGCTCACTCATGAGGCTGCATGGCACCTTCCTCTACCTGCAATTAGTGTACAAGTTGTTTGTTTCCAGGAATTCTAGTGTGTCCAGGCCTCAACCATTCATTTCAGGGTTTGAAGTTTGTCCTGCAGCAACATCATAATTTTCCCCACACTATCCATTTGAACCTTAACACTATGGACAAAGTAGACAGGTCTATACACAAGAGAGTATGAGGTCAAGGACCTAGATGTGTTGGAACACTGGTCTGCGCTTAGGTCAATAAGACCTTGCCCAAAGAGAATGAAGAGTTAAAATTGCCTAATAGTGTAGCTAAAGCTATAATTAAAGCTTGCATATAAGTGAAAGACAGGGGGCATGAGAGAGATTCAAGGACTAGATGATATACAATTGGCATACAGTTTTGTGAAGCACCAATGGAATACCACTGCACAGTATTATTATAATAAAAAAAGAAGCGCTAAACCACAAGGGCTGTATAGCCCTTGTGGCTTAGCGCTTCTTTTTGATTATAATAATAATAAACCACAAGGGCCATACAACACTGCACAACAAAAATGCACTTTCATTGTATGATGCGATTCTAAAAGTTCCTAGCTAGAGGCTAGAGACAGGAAATCTGACTGTTATATAATATAGGTTCTTATAAACAAATACTGTACATACAAAAAACTGGGAAATTATTAAAGCAGCACTAAACCTACAAGGACCATACAGTGCAGAAGAGGCAGGGAAGGGTGTAGAGGGTAGCAAGAGATTGAAGTAGAAAGGGCTGTGAGGAGTGCTAGAGGCATCATCAGAGTTTGTGCAGTAAATCGGTTGCTGTCAAAAAGTCAACGAGAGAGTCTGGGTAAAAGGAGGGTCCATTAGCAAGAAGGGAAGGTAAGGGCAATAGAGTGGTGACATAGGTAAATTCTGCATGCTCGTTGATAGAGTGGGCAGTCCAACAGAAACTGGAACCTGACCATTCAAACAGAGTGGAACGGGGCACCTCTCCATGAGAAAGATAGGTGTGGCCAATGCGAAGACGGGAGAGAGTAGTCTCCCAACCTCGACATAGAATGCAATTTGTTATGTAGCAGATCAGACCAACGTTGTTGATAAGGTGCGAAGGTGGGTAGCAATTACAGCAAAATAGTCTGTGAATGGAACACCTCTATATGAAACTGGGAGGTCATGTACTGCTGACCGAGCAGCAGTATCTGCCTGTTCATTGCCTTGTATGTTAACATGGTCGGGGACCCAATGAAAAAGCAATATCTGTTTGCTAGAGATACAGCGTAGCCAAAGTTGGATATGAAGAACCAGGGGATGAGGTGTATCAAGTTTTCTTATAGCCCGTCAAGCACTAAGGGAGTCTGAAAGTACCACAAATGGTGACAGGCAGAGGTGCAATACAGATAAGTGCTACGAGGATGGCATACAATTCAGCTGTAAAAATGCTAGCCAAGGATAATATATGCCCTTGCATGATGCTGTCCAGAAACGCTGCTGCGAGTCCAACGCTGTCAGAAAGACTTGGAACCATCAGTGTACACTGCGATGGCACGATAATGAGATTGGAAGTGGTTAAGAAAGAGAGAGCGAGAAGCCACTGTAGGCAGTTGGGCTTTCGCTCATAGCAGTGGGGGAGAACAGACGACACGAACTATTGGAACTTCTCAAGGGGGTAGCGAAAAGTTAGTTGCTACATGAACATAGAAAGGTGATAACTGAAGAGAAGATGAGCGAATGCAGGAGAAGAGAAAAAGGACACAGTAAATGGGTGACAAATAAAGAACTTCTACTAACATCCATTACTCTCCTATACAGCCTCTCCTCACTTAACAATGAAGTTCTGTTCCTAAGACCACGTGGGTAAATGAACTCATCACTAAGTGAGGAGCATACTAAATGGTAGCGAGTTTGTGTCGACCATCTTTGATATTGTTTTAATGTCACCTTTGCAGCATTTATAACATTTCTGTTATACAGTGGACCCTCAACCAACGGCATTAATCCGTTCCTGAGGGCTTGCTGTTGGTCGAGTTAATTTTCCCCATGAGAAATAATGGAAATAGAATTAATCCATGCCCGACACCCCAAAGAATGATTTTTTTTTTTTTACATGAAATGTACATTTCCTTATATGGAAAGAAATGGGACATGCAAAATAAACAATAATTAAATGCCACTTACCTTTATTGTGGAGTTGTTGATAAGTGATGTGCCAGCAGCAGGGGAAATTCAGGATTGTCTATTGCTTGGAAGCAGCGCTGTATAACCCTTGTGGCTTAGCGCTTCTTTTTGATAATAATAATAATAATAATAATAATAATACTTGGAAGAAGAATTCCCTTCCATAAACACTTCAGGTACCAAGTCCTTTGGTGGGGTTACCTCCCTTCTTGGTTTTTTAATGCCACTAGGATCGGCTTGAGAACCACTGGACCACCCCCTACCACCACCACTTTTGTATTTTTCTACAAACTTTTTCTTGAATTCTATCGTGTTTCCCACATCCTTTACCAAAGGGCTGGCTCTAGAAGCTTTCTTGGGGCCCATGGTGGCTTATTTAGCGGTTACAAGCACTAGAAACAGTGGAATAATCCAAAATGTATGGGAGGCACACGTGGAAACCGACCGCAACAGCTTGTAAATAATGACACACTCGAGTCTTGGAGTGGCTGGGGACATGTTCCGGACGAACGTCGTTGGTCAAGGCATTTTTTCTACGGCAAAAAGCGCCGTTAGACGAAATTGCCGTTACTTAACCCTTTCAGGGTCTGTCCCATAGATCTCCGGCTTCACGTTGAGTGTCCAAACCGTAGATCTACGCCAAAATTCTAGCGCCGTCAAATTTAGCGCGAAAGCGCTCATAGGCCTACATGTGAGAGAACGGGTCTGCGTGGTGGGTGTGTGCCATAAACAAAAAATCTAGGCGCCCGCATAGCATTGTGGGAACGCCGGCTCAGTTACCCTTGTTCACCATGCCTCGTCGTAAGTCAGCTCTCACTCCCCGGAAAATTGGGACTCTCCTCTTCCTATCTGATAGTTCCGACACTGATGGAAGTGGAAATGAAGACGAATTCTACAGCTTTGATAAGTTAGTGACCGAAAAGAATGACCAGGATATCGATAATAGTGCAGAAAACCCTGACGATCCTCAACCTTCTACCTCTGGTGTGGGCACTCGTGACTCACGGTCGGTTGTGCCTCAACGCAAGAGAAAACTAATATTTTCGCGTGGCCAGGCCTCTGACTTCAGTAATGATGATGATAGTGACGTGGATTGTGATTTTATTGCACTCGACGATCATTCGAGTAGTGATAGTGAGGAATCATATTCACCAGTGAAGCGTCGGTATGTTCGCCGCCGCATGCGCTCGGGTAGTGTACCCTATGCTGTGCCCAGGGGACGGAGTACATCCCGTGGCCCTACACCAGTTTTAGGTAGTGATAGTGAGGATGATGTGGCTACACTTGGCATGGATAGACCACAGGCATCAGTGGATGGTGGCACCGCCATGCGTGACTCACCAGCCCAGGGTGGGACCCACGCTGCTGACTCGTCAGTTCAAGGACAAAGCGGAGTGTCAGCCACCAGCCCACCACAACCACAACCACCCGCACAACCAGCCTATGATGTCCAGTATCTACCAGCAAACCGTATGTGGGATTGGCAGCAAAATCCCAATTTTGTTCCCAAGCCTCACCACTTTAATGACTCTCAAAGTGGAATTCTACCTACTTGTCCCCTTGGAACTATGGCCAATGAACTGGAATTCTTTGAATTATTCTTTGACCAGCCATTGATGGAAACTATTGTCAGGGAAAGTAATAAGTATTTTGAGTACACCATGGCAAATACGATCATATCACCACAGTCAAGACTACACAGGTGGAAAGAGACGACTGTTGCAGAAATGTATTTGCTTTTTTGCAACAATAATGCTTATGCCTCATGTCTATAAGCATAATATAAAAGCATACTGGTCCACAGATCGGCTAATTTCTACCCCGGTCTTCAGTGAAATCATACCAGTGAACAGGTTTATCTTACTCTTACGTATGTTGCACTTCTCTGACAAAACCAGGCCTGACAGAAGTGACAGGTTATACAAGATTAGAAATGTTTTCATGTATCTCAAACAAAAGTTCAGCATATACTTTTATCCATTCAAGAATCTTGTAATTGACGAGTCTTTGCTTTTGTTCAAAGGTAGACTGTCATTCAAGCAGTATATACCGAGCAAGAGGAAACGCTTTGGTATAAAACTGTTTGTACTCTGCGATTGTGACAGTGGCCTGGTGTTGGATATTGTTGTATACACGGGTAGTAAAACATTGAAAGATACCAAGATGTTATTGGGTATCTCAGGTGATGTAGTGAGAAACATGATGGCACCTTATCTTGGTAAGGGGCATACATTATATACCGATAACTAGTACACAAGCCCATTACTCAGTGATTTCATGCGAGTGAACAAGACAGATGTGTGTGGCACAGTGCGTTCTAATCGTAAACATATGCCCAGGCTCAACGCAGGTGCTCGTGGTGATGACGTGCAGGTGTTTACTGCCAATGACATCATGGCATTACGGTGGCATGACAAACGAGATGTCACATTGTTGACAACCATTCACTGTAATGAAATGCAAGACAGTGGCAAAGTTGATCAAGTGACTAATGAACGTATTCGAAAACCAGTGACAGTGATTGATTATACACAAAACATGCGCTTGGTTGACAAATGTGACATGCAGATTGGTTTTGTTGACTGTGTTTGTAAGAGTTACAAGTAGTACATGAAACTTTTCTTCCATCTCATGGACATTTCAATGCTCAATGCATATAATATGTACCAAATAAAGACTGGCAACAGACCACCGTATGGTGAATTTTGTTTGTCTGTTGTCAGACAACTCATAATTAAGTACCAGGTAAGAACACCTGCTATACAACAAGGTCCTCGAATTACTCAGGATATACCCAAGCGTTTGAGGAGGGAAAGTGATCATTTCATAATACAACTTCCTTCAACTCAGAAGAAATTTGCTCAGAAGAGATGCATCGTCTGTGCACAAACAAAACGACGGCAACAAAGACACTCGGTTTATATGTGAGGAATGTAAGGTGCCTCTGTGCATGGTGCCTTGTTTCAAGGAGTTCCACAAGCTCCAGCAGTTCTAAAACCATGTCCAGTGATTGTAAATATGTAAATATATGATAGAACATTAGTATTATACAAGATTTGTGCATGTTTATTGTAATAAACAACAGTGGTAAACAATATTATGATAATAACTTTAGTGCGGTTATTGTGTTCAATACAGTGAGTTTATATATATATACATTATATACAGTATTGGTCTCTCAGGCCCCAGATGTTAGTAGGAATAGAAAAAAATTGGAAAAGAAAAAACTATAAAACCGCAAAATAATGTAATGCGCGTATGTGGAATTCATCGATGTTGCCGCCACCACATCATTTTTGACAAACTTCTTGGCACTGTATCTCGGTAAGTACTTATCAGAATTTTTTTTTTGTCTTATTACCTTCACAAAAATATGCTCTTTAATTCTGTAAGAATTTTTTTTTTTTTTTTTTTCAAAATTTCTTGGACACTGGAGCACCACTTCAGATTTTGGCCTTGGACCCTGAAGGGGTTAATGCTACTGTTAGTTGAGGGTCGACTGTATTTTAAATGTTTATACAGTAGTGTACTGTGTATTGTAATAAGCAGAATAGGGGAAATCAGCTCTAATATACATTAGGTATGCATATTGGTCAGAGAGCCTGTCATAAGTCCTGGTCGTTGGTAAACGAGTATGTTGCTAAGCGAGGAGAGGCTGTATGTGGAAGGAGTGTGGAGGTCATAAGAGCAAAGGCAATGAGCATTACAGCGATCAGTCAAGGATGGAATATTCACCTCTGTATAGAAGCTCTCAACAGGTAAAGAGCAAAAAGCACCGAGGCATAAACATAATCCCTGGTGATGGATGGGATCAAGGCTAGAGAGAGTTGCAGGGGAGTGGGCTGAATATACCTGGTCGCCATAATTGAGTTTTGATAAAATTGGGGCAGAATGTAGTCTAAGGAGAGTTCTACATCAGCCCCCCATGAAAGACGAGTGAGGTTCAGCCGGCTATGGCAAGTTGCCTTCAGAGAGGTAATGTGAGGTTTCCAGGATAAGTGATGGTCAAACAGAAGGCCAAGAAATCTGACCATATCACATTCTGGGATATGCAAGCCATATAGGTACAATGGATGATCAGAGACAATAGAATGTCTAATGAAAGTAATTTCGAGAGTTTTAGTACTAGAAAATTTAAATCCAATTGGTGGCCCAATTGGAAACACCGTTGACTGCATGCTGGAGAGAAACTGCAATGAGGTGACAGCACCTGCACAAGCTATAGCGAAGTCATCGACATAGAGCAGTGACCAAATATTGGATGAAAGAACAGAGGCCAGATCATTTATAGCAAGGAGAAAAAGTGTTGTGATCAGAACACACCCCTGGGGGACACCTTCAGCTTGGACAAAGTCTAGGAAAAGCATATTATTAACTTGAACATGGAAATGTCTTTCATTTAAGAAGTTCTTAAGGAAAAATGGTAGATTGCCTCGGATGCCTAAGGAGTGGGCCTGGGCCAAGATATTAATTATACCACCAAGTTATGTCATATGCCTTCTCAAGGTCAAAAAAGATGGCAATAACTGATTAGTTATTGGCAAAGGCATTATGGACATAAGTATCTGAGCATAGTAAAGGGTCAATGGTAGTACAGCCTTTATGAAAGCCATATTGACTAGTGGAGGGACTGATGTGTCTAAATACACCTACCATCCGACTTACGACCGAATTCGGTTCCGAGAAACCGGTCGTAAGTCAAACTTTACTACTGAATATCAACTAAACATTTTTGTAATGACTTTATTTTATTGTTTTATTTTGGTATTTCATGTTTTACTTTACTTTTTATGTTGTTAGTACTGTATTTTATACTGTAAGGTTTAGGATAAACACTGTGTACAACTCGAATAGTTGTTTATTTCCCAGAAATTTGGCATAAAAAATACAGTCGTAAGTCGGATAGTAGGTGTACCACATCAAATGTCTATTTACCAGACATTCCATCACCTTGCAAGCTGCACTGTTAAGAGCAATGGGACAATAGTGGGAGGCATCATGTCCCATAGTACCCGGTTTGTGGACAGAGAGAAAAATGGCAGATTTCCACAGATGGGGAAGAACTCCTTGTGACCAAGTAAGATTACAGAGTCCTAAGAGGACTGCAAGGGCTGACTGATGTAAATGCTGTACCATACGAATATGAATGATGTCAGGCTCAGCTGCCGATGATCGGCAAGCTGAGTGTGTTGACTCCAGTTCCAGAAGTGTAAAAGGCACATAAGATTCTTCTCTGGTAGAAGAAAAGTTTAAGGTCTCTAACTCTCTGGCAAACTTTGAGGAATGAAACGAGGGGCAGAGATGAAGCCCCTGAGAGATACGGACAGGATGATTACCAATTTTGGTGGCAACGTCAAGAGGGTTTGCGATATCAACACCAGGAGCCAGGCTGGGAGAGTACTTACCACTCAGTTTCCGTACTTTTTTCCAGACTGCACTCAGAGAGGAAGCAGAAGTGACAGTAGAAACATAATCCCGCCAGCAAGTGCGTTTAGCGTCACAGATGACACGGCAAGCAACCGCTCTCTTCTTAAAATCAAGTAGTCTCTCTGTTGTTCTCTTGTACTAGTACCTGCCCCACGCAGCGTGTTTCAAATGTATTGCCCGAGCACAAGCAGGAGACCACCAAGGCATGCACTTCTGAGAATGCCTGCCCAAGGTTTGGGATATAGAATGTGAAGCTGCAGTTAAAACTGAGGTTGAGAAGAGGTGTAAAAGCTCATCAATGGAGGTCAAAGAAGGAACCTCACTAAAAGCAGTTAGATGTGAGTAAAGGTTCCAATTTGCTTGGTCAAATTGCCAGCGTGGGCTACGAGAAGGTGGTGAATACGAAGGAGAAGTAAGGATGATTGGAAAATGATCGCTGTCATGCTAGTCCGGGAGGACAGACCAGGTGAAGTCTAGTACAGTTGAGTAAGAGCAGACTGAGAGATCGATGCAAGAGAATGAATACAAGGATCAAAATAGGTGGGAGTACCCGTATTTAAAACATGGAGGGGGAGAGAAGTGAGAAAAGCCTCCATAGCCATGGACCTGCAATATTTTGCTTGATGACTAAAACACCAGCAATTTCTACACTGTTGCAGTGTAAGGATCACCTTTCAAACATGTAAACAGTGTCCCCCAATATACAGTGGACCCCCGGCATTCGATGGCATCAGTATACGTTAAATCCGGTATTCGATACATTTTAACACAAAAATTTTGCCTCACCACTTGTTAAAAAACCCGCCACACGCGATTCGTCCGGGATGCGTCCACGTGAGGCCTGAACTGCCCCATGCGTGCCAATGTGCTCGCATCTAAGCATACATTCGGTACTTGTTTCTGCAAAATAAGTCACCGTGGGCCCCAAGAAAGCTTCTAGTGCCAACCCTGTGGTAAAAAGGGTGAGAATTAGTATGGAAATTAAGGAAGATTTTGAAGGGTTTGGGGCTAACCCTGAGAAGCCTATGCCAGTTGTGGAATCCATTATGCCTACTTCAAAAATTAAGGAAATGTGTGCAAAGTGGGTTGAACTGCAAACCTTTATGGATGAAAATCACCCTAACACAGCTATTGCAAGCCGTGCTGGTGACTATTACAATGACAATGTTGTGGCCCATTTTAGACAAATCTTAAAGGAATGGGAGGTACAGAGCTCTATGGACAGATTTGTTGTGCGACAGAGGTCCAGTGACTCTCAAGCTGGTCCTAGTGGCATTAAAAGAAGAAGAGAAGTAACCCTGGAAAAGGACTTGCTACCCCAAGTCCTAATGGAAGGGGATTCCCCTTTTAAACATTAACAACTTCGACACTCTCCCCTCCTCCCATCCCATCAATCAACAACAGATCTTCATTAAAGGTAAGTGTCATGTATTCTGTTGTTAGTAGAGTACTACTAACTGTGCATGTCTTCTTCAGTTTGTGTGCATTAAACTTAATATTTCATGTGGTAAAACTTTTTTTTTCATAGTACTTTTGGGTGTCTTGCACGGATTAATTTGATTTCCATTATTTCTTATGGGGAAAATTAATTCGCCTCCCAATAATGTTGGCATACGATGAGCTCTCAGGAACGGATTAATATCGTATACCTGAGGTCCACTGTATACAGAGGATGGACACTCACGGTAGTCATAAGTTAAGTGAGTTACATTGCAAGGGTATTGTTTCCGTCTGCAGGCAGAGAGAGGGAATGACAGTACAGTGGACCCTCGGTTAACGATGCTATCGGATAGTGATAAAATCTGAAACCGATGCATTTTTGCGTCAAAATATTGGCTCGGCTAACAATGAAAAACTTAGTTAAGGACATTCGTCCCGAATGTTTCCGCGCGACCTGAGCCCATGTAAAGCCAGTGTGCCATTGTTTACAAGCCAGGGAGAAGGATTCCACGCATACATGCGATATATTTTGTATTATTCCATTGTTTTTAGTGTTTGTAACTTCTAAATAAGCCACCATGGGCCCAAAGAAAGTTTCTAGTGCCAGCCCTGTGATAAGGAAGGAAAGAAACAATAAAATTCAAGGAAAAACTCGTATCAAATTGGAGGAGGAAGAGAGGGGTGAATGTGCCTTCTGCAGTGATTCAGTAATTCTACGATATGTACGATACTAAAGCAGCAGGTATCGATAAAGACTATAGCGCCAGCAATTAAGTTAAGCGAGTAAGCGATAGAAAAAGACATGACAGTAATTCTCCAATGTTGTTGGATGTGTATTGGGATAATGAACATAATGCCAGCCTGCTACGTATCTAACACCACCCTAAACCTCTGCCAGCATCTCCTCCAAACTAAGTGTAAATATAAAAGTAAATATAAGTGTAAATATAAAAGGGCCCCAATGGAAATATGTAAGTCACTCTGACTACTGTACTAGGCACTTTACACACATGCTGCTATGTATAATGATTATGTATGTAACTGTATTTGTGTATACCTGAATAAACTTATTTATAAATTACGTACATATATTGTTTGTGGATAGTGGTGGTGGTAGAAGCTGCCTCCACCACTAATATGTACGACTTCTCTCAGTGGCCATTATAAACCCAACAACAGCACTTTCTCCTCACATACATTATGACATATTTTATTCATTCTAGAGTATATATCATGTTTCTATGTTATTAATATTGTTTATGTCATATTAGATGAATTGTGATAGATAAATAAGCCGTAGAGTTGATAATAATGTCATATTGAAGTACTCTTCTGTCATGCCTCCTGACAGCAGGAATGGATTAATTGGATTTCCATTATTTCTTATGGGGAAAGTTAAATCTGATAACAATAAAATCAGTTAAGGACAAGCTCTCTGGAACAGATTAATATCATTAACTGTGGGCACACTGTACCACTACAAGAATTGAGGGAATCACGTTTTTCAATAGTTACAGGAATAGCATCGAAAGTTGTAAGGAAAGATTGTGAGTGTGGCTAGCATTCTGGAAAGTGATGATGAGTGTATTGCTCTTGAGAGCATGAGAGGATATATCTCTACCAACATGGCGTAGGAGCACCTAGCCAATGCTATGGTCGGAAAGATAGGCAGCAGAGGAAATCAGTCATGGAGTAAAAAAAACTTGGTCACTTGTGGTCCACTGGGTGCCCCGGTGGTTAAAGTTCTCGCTTCACACACGAAGGGCCAGGGTTCGATTTCCGGCGGGGTGGCAACATTTCGACATGTTTCCTTACACCTGTTGTCATGCTCACCTAGGTACAGTACCTGGGTGTTAGTTGATTGGTGTGGGTCGCATCCTGGGGTACAAGATTGAGGACCCCAATGGAAATGTTAGTCCTTGATGACGCACGGACTTTCTTGGGTTATCCTGGGTGACTAACCCTCTGAGGTTAAAAATCTGAAGAAAATCTTATCTTATTTTGAAACCTAGTGTATAAAGGGAGTGCGTGACGTGCCGATCTTTTCTGAGTAGAATGAGAAGGAAGCGAAGAAGTCTCATCAGGTAATGGTCTTGGGTGTTTAGGTTTGGGACCGGAGTTGGTCCGACGTGGGACGGGCGGGCGATCCAAAAATTGCCGCACCACAGAGGAAGAACTGAGGTCAAACATTAAAGGAGTTAGTCAGAACCCCAGTACCTGAAGCAGGTGATGAAATGGCACCAGCAAGAGGTGCAGGGGCATTAGAAATGTCCAAAGAGTGGTCAAATAACGAGGCGGGGTCAGAACAGGGTGCGGCATCAGGAAGGGGCCTGGAGGGAGCATGTTCATGGATTTGGGACTCCATGGTTATGTCACTTCATTCTTTTTTGTTTTGTAGAAAAAAAAAGGGAGGGGGGACATGGAGGAATAGCTCCTAGGAGGCAAAAAAGGGCCGTAAATCCCCCTTCATGCCAGCAATCCGGGATAGCAACCTCATACCGCCGAGCCACTTCGGTGGACAGAAGAGAGAGTGGCTGGACACCCACCACAAAGCATACCTCCTTCAGCCACCACCTCCCAGAGTCCGACAGGCAGCCTCCAGAGATACACTCGTCACCCGAAAGACACCCAAAGCCACCCCTTGGGACACTTCCAGGTGATCTAAATTCCACAGCAAAATACACCACAGCCAAGGGATGGGATAGGGGGATAATTAGGTTCAGTCTGAGGAAGGAGATCAAAAGGACTAATTCCTTAGGCCAGGAGCATCTTCACTGTTCCAAGGAGCCCCCCTTGAAGAGGCTGTTAGATTAAATCAAGGCTGTTTCCCAGTTAGAATATATGCAATTCTCACTCGTGTCAACCTTATCATTTGTAGTCATTTCAGACTTCCAAGGTGCTTGCAGGCTACCCTAGAAATTCTACTCTACTTATCCCACTATCTCTCGTATACAACTTCGGTTATGTAACATTTCTAGTAATTTTTTTTTGCTGGATCAGCTATTCATCACCTGATTTCCCACTGGGGTATTCCTTTCTCAGATTATTTTCCAGTGATCTCCCAACTCTGCAACTGTTGGTCCCAAACTATGTTTAGGATGCTGGCCATCATCTTCCCACCGCTGTCATATTTGTGAGACTTTGCTCTCCTGCTTATGTATCAAACACGTGACTCGCTCACTTGAAGAAATGCCCAGCACCATTCTGCCAGTCCATATCAATGAGAATGCAGGACTCACTTCAAATGTCTCCACTACTGTTAACTGACCTTGGTGAAATTCCCACCTCTGACACACACACACTGACCTTTAAACAGAAACTAATCACCGCCTTTAATAAAAATTTTACTCTTGCCTTCTCCCCTATCTTTCAAATATCCCTCAAACACTTAACCCGAAAGGGTCATACAGTGCTACTAATTTTAATATTTTTTTTAATTCTGGGTACACGTACAAATTTTTACAATGGTCCTGACAATGCATCATGAACACAGAAAGTGTGTTATGTATTTTAATCTAGGCTAACCCAATTAAAGTTAAATACTGTACATTTGCTTGTGTGCAAACATTATATCTACAAGCAACATTTACAATGTAAAGTGATAGAAGGCTCCACCCTTCTGTGTAAACTTTTAAAGTACAATATATAGAGGCACAATTTCTGAAGGTAAATTTGCTGTAAAAATAATTTTACTCAGTTCAGAAACTGACAAAAATTTTGCCCCTTAATTAACCAACATTGGTTAAAAGTGGAATTCCACCCGGGTAGGGTGACCTTAAAAAATTATCACCATCTTGCCAGAGGCATTCTAACATTGAAGTTCAGATGTCCCTCTAAGATTCAAGTCTGGCTAACTGGTTTCCCTGAATCCCTTCAAAATGCTACCTTGCTCTCACTCCAACACAAAAATTAAGTATACATTATAATCAAGGCAATCACTTAACCTCAAAGGATCAGCCAAGTACATGGTATGGAAAAAGGTGCAATTAATTTTGGAAGCATCATGTATTTTCTTATAATATATACAGACACAGAATTTTTTGTAACATTACAAACACAGAGACCCATACAAAAATGCATCCTCACTCGTCTGAATTACTGAGTGGAATTCACAAATATTAACATGAGCGGACATCTAACTGGACACTACGCACGAGCATAACACATATGGAAGGGTGGTATTTGCACTGATGCCCAGGTCTTAAAGGGCAGTGTGATTGCACTTTTTATAACAAGATCTACATATCTTGTAATCTATGTACCATTGGATATGGAATTAATGTACAGTACCCATGTAGTAGTATACAGTAAGATGTCATGTATTATCAAGGTGGGTGGTAAATGCAATCTTGATATGCCTGGATCATACCACATGTTTGTAACGCTGCTAATACTTATGACTTTCTTTTATTTACCTGGAATCTCTAAACAGAGGAGGATTAAGGGACATGAATGAATCTACAACATGAAAAAGGCTGGAAAGCTTGGTATAGTGAATAAAGGTGGAATAAGTAATGTGGTCTAAATAAAATTTTGGTGATAACTGCACAGATTAAAAGTTGTTTGAAGAGGGGAAACACAGGCACAGTAGAATATAGTTCTATGAAATTCATGAAATTATGTACATAAATGATTAGGATCAACTTGCAAAGAAAAGCAATATTTTCAGAAAAGATAAAAAAAAAAAAAAAAAAAAAAAAAAAAAAAAAACAAGAGAGCCATTTTATTAACATGGTACCAGTACAAAAATTTATATGGAAGTCAGAAAAAGAGACATTAATAATGAATGAAATGGCAGTATAGAACATCTTGAATAAATAGGGACTATAAAGTTAAAAACAAAAACGGCAAGATAACGTGAAATCTGACTAAAGACCATGAGAGGAAAGGGTTACATAAAGAGGTAGATCTAGGGTAAATACCTTGCAATAACAAAAGTCACACTGAACACTAAGGATGATCCTAGAGCTGAGACCTGTTATTGAGAAGTGTGTGCATGATGGAATACAGCAATACCTCACCATCTGTGGACAAGTCTGTAGATTGTCTAACTTCAAAACATCTCCTACCCATTACATCAGGTGTTACAATGTGATCTCTTACCAACCAACCAAGGTAGGTACAGGTAATGCACTAGGCATGCTAAAGTCAAATCCTACATAGTTGACTGCATTATTCAACTAAATATAATTTGTTTTACTGAAAAGGTATATCGGATAGATAAGTGGTGGGTAACCTCAGTGACTGCAATAAGTTAATAACAACACACGTGGTATATTATATATACAATTTTTTTTTTCAAAACCTCTTTCTCACCAGGGTCATTAATTTGTGTTTTGTTTGAACTGCCATATATATATATATATGGGACAGGAGACAGGATGGATTGGGGACCATGTGGAATGCGGCATCCAAGAGAAACAGAAGGCCCTTTCACTCAGATGTTCTGATGGCAAGTTAATAACTATATAAGGAACACATGAATGCAGCGAGTCAAGAAAGACTAAGTGGAAGTTAATAATGTCTGTGACATGACCAACAATAATGAACCTAAATTCTCTATTTTATAGAACAGTATTTTCTGTGGACCTTACAGGGAGTATGACCAAGAATAAACTGGGTCACATCCAAGTATCAGTATCACTGATTATCACATATTAATTATAATGGAGATGCAAGACATTTAAAAAAAAAAAAGGGATATTGATGCAACTCTCAGAAAATAAAGCAAATTCATATGATGTTATGAACCATTAGAAAACTAAAAACCAATGTTAAGGATGCAAATATGAAAAAATCACAATCAATATGATAGAAAGTAGGAATTATATCACGTGTACAATATTTTACAATGTACATGTAATAAAGGAAAGAAATTAATGAAACGATTACATCGAGACAAGAGCAAGACTAGAACTAGACATACTGCACACACATGTGAGGTTTGTGTATACCTAGTCCATGACCCAGGAACATCTCAGCAGCTAACAAACTCATTTGGTCTCATTGGGATCATAAAATAATTTATCTAACTAGAAAGCAATGCAGATTAAATGTACATTTTGACTGATGGTACATTCTTCATACAATATTTTCATTTTCATAATTAAATTTTCATATACTGTACAATTATCTGAGGAAAGAAAAAAAAATAGATATGGTTATTTATAACCCATCTCATACATACCTGTATATTCATAAACAGTCTCTGCCACGCAAACAAATTGATTATCTCTCTCTCACACTAACAATTCCAAATATGCAATTTAATACTGCTTTCTCTCTCATGAATTCAAGCATACAATTTTACACAAGTGTTGCTGAACAAAAACCTGCGTTACTTTGATGAACAAGGCTCTTGGCCAATGCAACCAGTTGATATTATAAAAAGAAGGCAACTCTTTATGGGTTGCATTTATATTTTTAGTTCCCAACATCTCTAAAAACACAGTCTTTATACCTCACATTGCTGGAAAACCATTTTATATTATCTGACTTCATAAACTTGAGCATTAAAACAATGGTGCCTAGAGTTACTGCTACATAAAAAAATAAAATAAAAAACAAGAACAAATTATTACACAATTCACTCACACATTAAAAGGTTGGAATGATGCAACATACAAACAACTTGCCTAGGCCTATCTAAAGGCTGAGAATGTCTGCAATGAAGCCGACCAGGAATCATGGTGGGTGAAACCAATGATGCTGCTGGGTCAGAAAAGTTCTTGGGAAAATGAAAACCTTCTTGACACTCATGCTCACAGGCTCAAGTATCAACAAGAGAAGGATTTCAGCTTTGTGATCATTAAGATGCGAGAAGAAAAATAAAAATGTAAGGTTACTGTTAGTTACATAATCAATTAAAAAGAAAAGCGTGAAATTGTAAAATTCATTCTAAAAGACTGAAAGCTTCCACGTTCATTTTCCCAGCACAGGCTAATTTACGAAATATACTGGCCCTTGTAGTGACCTTACAAGGGTGTGAAAGCATTTTTAAGCAGAGGCCTCTTGGGAGAGCAAGTGGCTTAGCAAACTCAAACAATTTCGCCTCTTCAATAGGGAGTGAAATTTTCAAAACAAATTTTTCTCATGGTGCCCAATATTGTATAAAAGGTATTTTAAATCAAGGACCATATATAACTGGTTGAAAGGCATCCTCTGAAATAACCATATTAAGCACTGTACAAATTAACTAAAATGATTTTAATACAGCTTTTTTTAACTGTATAAAAGCTGATCAAAATACTATACTGCCACAATTTCCGGCACTACATCCAGTTTAGTTATGCCTAAGGGTAGGAGTCTTGAAATAAAGCAATTTACTGCCACTTGAAGCTACAATAGATAATTTTGTGCTAAGCCACATACCAAGTTGTTGACATTTTACACAAATACACTATGAACCACTTGCTTCGACTCTAGTAAGGCAGAGCTAAGTTGGACTTTGTGATTCAATATATTTGTGAAAAAGTCAGCAACCATGAGCCATACTTCTATCAATAATAATGATGTAAAAAATTTAGAGGATAACGTGTAATGAGAGAGAAATAGAGGATCAATAATTAACAAGATCAAATTAGTGAAATTAAGGCATTAATATTTACCTCCTGTGGGCATATAGTTTAATTATAAATAAGAGTTTCTCTTACTGATGAGGATTACTTGACCTCTATCTGACTAGGGAAAAACTTCCTGGACATTATCTCCACTTTTTCAAAACCAGCCAATTTAACGGTGAAGTTTACGAAAACATGTAGCAAGAGTCTTCAAAATACATAGGACATGAGCCTGAGAGTGGATTTGTCTCAAAGGCTCATAATAACTGACCATGCCACAAATAAGAATTATTATATATATATATATATATATATATATATATATATATATATATATATATATATATATATATATATATATATATATATATATATATATATATATATATATATTATATATATTATATATATATATATATATATATTATATATATATATATATTATATATATATATATATATATATATATTATATTATATATATATATATATATTATATATATTATATATATATATATATATATATATATATATATATATATATATAATTTATACAAAGTCAGAAGGTAACTTTACATGGGACAAGACCAGAGATTTATGAGCAGCAGATGAAAATTACACAATATGGCAGATTTCCCTACTGATAATGAATAAACATGAACCTTCCTGGCTGACAACTACTGGCTCCAATTCACTGATCTCATTACATGATATTGAGCAAAGAGGGCTTCTCTACTTTCAACCGAGACCATCAGACTTTGATTCGCTTCCAGTGCAAAGAAGACAGAATACTGAGGTTTGCCTATAATGGAGGAAATTATTTTGAATACCTTTCACCTCTTCTTATGAAATCCTCCGGAGATTGTGATTAATATAATAAAATTATTGAAAGGCGAATCTGTGCTTGCAGTGATCAACGACAGAACCCTAGCGTTTAGTTCCTGTGTTTCACTGATTTATAAGAATTCCTGGGCAGCAAGCTTAAAACAGTTGCACCCAAATGACTATTTGACAAGACCAACATATACGAAGCCAACAGTAAATGTAGGAAGATGGATGTATTAATATAACACACTTCCCCTGCCAAATGGGAAAGATGTCCATGACATAATAACTTCCAAAGCTTACACTTATTGGTTTCTTTACATTCACTTATATACATGAGAGAAAGTCAGCCATGTCTACAGCAGTTACTTGACAGATATATTAATATTTTATGAAATTAAAAATTCTGATAGACACATTGTATTAAACATTACCAAATGCTGAATTCTGGTCATTTACCAATCTTGCAAGCAGCAGGCATTTTTTATTTTTGATGGAAGTTTGTGTTAACTCAACCAATCTTGCTCACCAAAGAAACTCCAATCCAACTTCTTTTAATGGGAGATGGGGATTCTAAAGCACACTGGCATTGTGGCCACAAGAGCACCTTTAGGGCCCGGGCATCTACGGAAAATCTCCGGCCGTACATGGACCAGACTTTGGAAATCCTAACCATTATCTGGATATACAACAAATAAATATGAAGGTGACATTAGTACAGTATTTCATAAATAAGGCTAGTTACATATTATAAAGAGCTCAAATTTATATTCATACCTGGAAAACAATATAGCCTAGAGAGAATAAGGTTGTCAAATGTTTACAGCTCCTACAGCTAGCTAGGGATCAACCAGTTACTCAGTGGTTAGATTGGAGGGATAAGGAAAGCATGGAGGATGACACGTTGAATTCCTCTGGCCACCGTTCACTTGAAGATTCCACTATTTGTAGAGCACTGAAACACAAACATCATCTTATAAACTGCAAATCTGACCTGATAATTTTTTTTAAGACACTGGCCATCTCCCACCAAGGCAGGGTGACCCGAAAAAGAAAAATACTTTCAACCATCACTGTCTTGCCAGAGGCGCACTGATACTACAGTTCAAAACTACAAATATCCCCAACCCTCAGAGTGCAGACACTGTACTTCCCACCTCCAAGACTCAAGTATGGCTAACCAGTATCCCTTCCATTCATAAATGTTACCTTGCTTACACTCCAAGAGCACATCAAGTCATAGAGCCCACTTGTCTCCACTCACTCCTATCTAACATGCTTGCTGGATATCTAGGCCTCTTCCACAAAATCACCTTTATCCCCTCCCTCCAATCCCTCCATTGCAGATTTATACACTCTTGAAGTTATCCTATTTTGTTCCACCCTGTCTAAATGTCCAAACCATCTCAACAGCCCCTTTTCAGCCCTCTGGATCATACTTCTAATCTTCAATCTACATTTTTTTTTGCATAATATCCACACATTATCCTCAGACATGACATCTCCACTGCCTTCTGCCTTCTCCTTGCTTTAACATTCACAACCCATGCTTCACACCTACATAAGAGCATTGGTACCACTATACTCTCATACATTCCAAGGATAACAGTCTTGTCTCAAAATGTTATCCATAGAAGCAAAAATTGGAATGTATGTGAGAACAACAGTACCAATGCTGGTGTCAAAGTCCTTATTTTTTAAGAAATGGAAAACCTTTTTCCTTTATGTAATGAACATAACCTTATTTCCCCCTTTCCTTTTTCACACTACATAATACAAAATTATTTTTTTTAACATGGCCGTCTCCCACCGAGACCGGGTGACCCCCCCCCCCAAAAAAAAAAAAAAAAAAATTGTATTGTGTGAAAATTCACTCTGTCATCGTATTCTGTTCCATCCTCTCTAAATGCCAATCACTTCAACAACCCCTCTTAATTACACCTTTGGTAACTTCACACCATTTCTACACTCTAAATTCTCTGCATAATATTCAAACCACACAATGCTCCCAAATGTGGCATTTCCACTGCCTCTAGCAACCTCCTTGCTGGATTTCATTTATAACTTATGTGAAAATGGATAGGAAATAATTGTTAAATATTTATCACAATTTTGTAATTGTCAGTAAAATGTTTAGAGGAAGAGTTAAGTGGACTAGTGCTTTCACTATCTCTATCCTATACATATCATACCTGAACTCAAACTCTATAAGGTAATCTAGAATCGACTGTAAATGTTTTATATTCTGTTTTGTCAGAATTGATCTCAATTTTAACAATTAATCTGCAAGCTAATTTTCTCATATGATACACTATACACTTGGTTCTTACTTATCCCTTAAGGATTACTTCTGCTTCATCTGAATTCTATCGAGGGATTATATTCTGTGCTCTTTCAGCAGGCTGTACATCTTTGAAAATGTCATGCTGGTATTCTTCTTAGCTAATATTTGTCTAGTTTTTAAAGCAATCCCTAGTTAGGTTATCCAAATCAACATTAGCTAGGATTTGCAAAATCAAATGTAGTCTGAAGAGCAAAAATATGGGATCTTATGTGTAACAAATCTGTGATGATTTTTATACCCTCAGGGCCAGGCTAACATTAAAAGGAACCCATCTTTAGATTCATAAAGTTAGTTTCTTACTTATTAATTTTACGCTTTAATTTCAACATACAGTGGGCCCTCGGGTAAAGGCGTCACCGGTTAGTGCCAAAATCGGATAACGGCTCACTTTGGCGTAAAAATATTGGCTTGGCTAACACCAAATAACTAGGTTAAGGGCTTTCGTCCCAAACGTATCTGTGTGGCCTGAGCGGGCCCAGCCACTACATGACTCCTTGTACAGCCAAAGTGCCATTGTTTACAAAGCCACTGACAATCCACGCATACATGCGATATATTTTGTATTATTCCATTGTTTTTAGTGCTTGTAACTGCTAAATAAGCTACCTTGGGCCCCAAGAAAGCTTCTAGTGCCAACCTGTGGTAAAAAGGGTGAGAAATACTATTGAAATAAAAAAAGAGATCATCACAAAGTACGAGAGTGGAGTGCGTATGTTGGAGTTGGAAATGTTATATAACAAACCCCATTCAACCATCACTACCATCTTGGCCAACAAAAAGGCAATCAAGGAAGCTGTTGCAAAAGGTGCAAGTATGCTTACAAAACAGAGATCGCAAATACTCGAAGATGTGGAGAGACTGTTGGTGTGGATAAACGAGAAACAATTATCAGGAAATAGTGTTTCTCAGTCAATAATATGTGAGAAGGCAAGGCAGATGCATGCAGATCTCATTAAGAAAATGCTTCCAAATAGTGTTGCTATTGATGAATTTAAGGCCAGCAAAGGCTGGTTTGAGAAATTTAAGAATCGTAGTGGCATACACAGTGTGATAAGGCATGGCGAGGCTGCCAGTTCTGACAAAAAAGCGGCTGAAAAATATGTGCAGGACTTTAAGGAGTACACAGACACTGAAAAATTAAAACCCCAACAAGTGTAATTGTGACAAAACAAGCCTAATTTGGAAGAAAATGCCAAACAGGACCTACATTACTCAGGAGTAAAAGGCACTCCTAGGACACAAGCCTATAAAAGACAGGCTAACTCTAACTGGGGATTGCAAAGTGAAGCCTTTACTCGTGTATCACTCTGAAACTCCCAGAGTGTTCAAGAAAAACAATGTCGTCAATACTTAATTGTGTGTGATGTGGAGAGCAAACAGTAAGGTATGGGTCACTACGGACATTTTCCTTGACTGGTTCTATGCCGTGTTTGGCCCCACTGTGAAAAAGTACATCCTGGAAAATAAAGTGTCACCCGAGTGCCTCCTGGTAATGGACAATGCTCCTGCTCATCCTCACGACTTGCAAGAGCAAATTGTGGGGGAGCTGAGCTTTATCAAAGTGAAGTTTTTGCCTCCTAATACCACTCCTCTCCTCCAGCCCATGAACCAGCAGGTCATTTTCAAACTTCAAAAAACTCGATACAAAAGCAGTGTTTCAAAGGTGCTTTGAAGTGACCTCAGACACTGAATTCACCCTAAGAGAGTTCTGGAAAGATCACTTCAGTATCTTCAGTTGCATAAACCTTATAGGTAAGGCTTGGGAGGGAGTGACTTGCAGTAATTTGAACTCTGCTTGAAGAAAACTGTGGCCACTATGTGTACAAGAGGGATTTTGAAGGGTTTGGGGCTAACCCTAATCAGACTATGCCAGTTGTGGAATCTATTATGGCATTGGGGAAGTCCATGGGGTTGGAGGTTAGTGGCAAGGATGTGGAAGTGTTGGTGGAGGACGACGATGAAGAGCTAAACACTACAGAGCTGCAAGAGCTTCAGGTGCAACAGCAACAGATCACAGCTCAGGAATGTGCTTCAGAGGAGGAGGAAGAGAGATGGAGGAAGTTGCCTTCATCAAAGATTAAGGAAATGTGTACAATGTGGAAAAAGTTGCAAGCATTTATGGATGAATATTATCCTGAAATAGCTGTTGCAAGCCGTATTGGCAACATGTACAATGACACTTGTGTCCCATTTTAGGGAAATCTTAACCCTTTCAGGGTCCAGAGGCCAAACTTCAAAGTGCACACCAAGGTCCAAGAATTTTCAAAAAATAATTTTATCTTTTTCTTATGAAATGGTATATAATCTTTTTCTGAAGGTAATAAAACAAAAAGTACGAAATTTGATAGAAAATTGACGAAATTATGCTCTCGCGAATTTTGATGTATCAGCGATATTTACACATCGGCAATTTTGCCGACTTTGACTCCCATTTTAGGCTAATTACATTATTCCAGTCGACCAAATTCTTAGCTATTTCACTAGTATTACTTCTATTCTATCAATTGAGCACAAAAAATCGCCAACTCGACTGTTTCAACTACAAAATAAAGTGATCGGAAATTGGTAATTTGGCCAATTTAATGCGAAGTTCAAAATATTCCAATTTCAAAATAGGGTCCAGAATAAACAATGCAGGCATTCCTGGCACTAAACTAACATTTCCTCTGTTCGTTAGTTACATTTTAAGGCTTTACAAATGAATTCCATTTTGATTTTTAATCCACATAATGAATTTTTATTCAAACCAAAAAATAGAAGATTTACTGTCATGCAATATCGTAATAATTGTATAAATAATATCAGCACATTTGTGAACATATATCAGACCCACTAGCTGGCGTGTATTAGACCTGTGAGGTCATTTGTTTACGCCTGAACATCAGCAAAAATTTAACATTTCTGCTACTTTGAGCTCGGTTTCAAGCCATTTTCAGTAATAAAACCAATCAAAATCATCTCTATTTCTGTAGTATATCTTCCATTCTATCAAACGAGACCAAGAAATTGCAAATACAACTATAAAAAACATACGAAAAAACACTGCAAAGTCGGTTTTAATTGAAAATTATGGTCTCAGTTTTTTCTCTTATTATGCACTGTGTGCTGCAGGATTTATTTTGTGGTGCATACATACCACAGATGTATTCTCTCATATCTAGGCCCAAATTTACCGCTCATAGCTTATCAGAGTCAGGTGACCTGAGCTCATGGCGTAGATCTACGGTTTGGACCCTCAACTTAAAGCCGTAGATCTACGGCACGGTCCCTGAAAGGGTTAAAGGGACGCGAGAAACAGAGCTCTCTGGACAGATATTTTGTGCAACAGGGGGTCCAGTGATTCTCAAGCTGGTCATAGTGGCATTAAAAAACCAAGAATGGAGGTAACCCCAGAAAAGGACTTGTTACCTGAAGTCTTTATGGAAGGGGATTCCCCTTCCAAACAAAAGAACACCTTCATCCTCTCCCCTCATCAAGTCCACAATAAAGATAAGTGTCATTTCAGTACTGTTTATTATGCATGGATCATTGTTTTCTGTGTAGGGAAATGTATATTTCATGTAAAAAAAATTAGTCTAATACTTTTGGGTGTCTGGAATGGATTAATTGGATTTTCATTATCTCTTATGGGGAAAATTAATTCAGCTAAAGGCTAAATCGGTTAAAGGCTAGCTCTCTGGAACAAATTAAAGGTGCTACCCGAGGGTCCACTGTATATACAGTGGTCCCTCAATTTTTTTTTTTTTCAACAAGTTGGTCGTCTCCCACCGAGGCAGGGTGACCCAAAAAAAGAAAGAAAATCCCCAAAAAGAAAATACTTTCATCATCATTCAACACTTTCACCACACTCACACATTATCACTGCTTTTGCAGAGGTGTTCAGAATACAACAGTTTAGAAGCATATACGTATAAAGATACACAACATATCCCTCCAAACTGCCAATATCCCAAACCCCTCCTTTAAAGTGCAGGCATTGTACTTCCCATTTCCAGGACTCAAGTCCGACTATAAGAAAATAACCGGTTTCCCTGAATCCCTTCACTAAATATTACCCTGCTCACACTCCAACAGATCGTCAGGTCAAAAGTATCATTCGTCTCCATTCACTCCTATCTAATACGCTTATGCACGCTTGCTGGAAGTCCAAGCCCCTCGCCCACAAAACCTCCTTTACCCCCTCTTTCCAACCCTTTCGAGGACGACCCCTACCCCTCTTTCCTTCCCCTATAGATTTATATGCTTTCCATGTCATTCTACTTTGATCCATTCTCTCTAAATGACCAAACCACCTCAACAACCCCTCTTCTGCCCTCTGACTAATGCTTTTATTAACTCCACACCTTCTCCTAATTTCCACACTCCGAATTTTCTGCATAATATTTACACCACACATTGCCCTTAGACAGGACATCTCCACTGCCTCCAACCGTCTCCTCGCTGCTGCATTTACCGCCCAAGCTTCACATCCATATAAGAGTGTTGGTACTACTATACTTTCATACATTCCCTTCTTTGCCTCCATAGATAACGTTTTTTGACTCCACATATACCTCAACGCACCACTCACCTTTTATCCCTCATCAATTCTATGATTAACCTCATCCTTCATAAATCCATCCGCCGACATGTCAACTCCCAAGTATCTGAAAACATTCACTTCTTCCATACTCCTCCTCCCCAATTTGATATCCAATTTTTTCTTTATCTAAATCATTTGATACCCTCATCACCTTACTCTTTTCTATGTTCACTTTCAACTTTCTACCTTTACACACATTCTCAAACTCATCCACTAACCTTTGCAATTTTTCTTTAGAATCTCCCATAAGCACAGTATCATCAGCAAAAAGTAACTGTGTCAATTCCCATTTTGAATTTGATTCCCCATAATTTAATCCCACCCCTCTCCCGAACACCCTAGCATTTACTTCTTTTACAACCCCATCTATAAATATATTAAACAACCATGGTGACATTACACATCCCTGTCTAAGACCTACTTTTACCGGGAAGTATTCTCCCTCTCTTCTACACACCCTAACCTGAGCCTCACTATCCTCATAAAAGCTCTTTACAGCATTTAGTAACTTACCACCTATTCCATAAACTTGCAACATCTGCCACATTGCTCCTCTATCCACTCTATCATATGCCTTTTCTAAATCCATAAATGCAATAAAAACTTCCCTACCTTTATCAAAATACTGTTCACATATATGCTTCAAAGTAAACACTTGATCTACACATCCCCTACCCACTCTGAAGCCTCCTTGCTCATCCGCAATTCTACATTCTGTCTTACCTCTAATTCTTTCAATTATAACTCTCCCTCAATTATCGTCCTTAATCCGTTCCTGGAAGTGGGACTATTATCGAAATAGATGATTTTCGAATCAGTTTTTCCCATAAGAAATAATGTAAATCCAATTAATTCATTCCAGACACCCAGAAGTATCAACAACAATTTTTTTTTTACCTAAAAGATAGATTTACATACACAAAAGAATGAACATTCAACATGACAGTTACCTTAATTGAAGGCTGTTGTTGATGAATAGAAGACAGGGAGGAGGAGAGAGGGAAGAGAGGTTATTGTTTGGAATGGGAATCCCCCTCCATAAGGACTCTAGGTCACTTCAGGGGTCACTTCCCTAGCATAAATATAGATTTACATGCAGAAAAAAATGCCAAATAAATGTAAAACACTAATAAAATGTATAAATGAACATTGGTAATAGGGGTAGTTGATGAGTGGAACAGTCTGCCTAGTAGGGTGATCAAAGCTAAAACATTGGGTAGTTTCAAATTTAGGTTGGATAAATACAAGAGTGAGAGGGGTTGGATTTGAGTCGGACTTGCACCTGAGCTTATTGCTTGGGTTGCATTTGTTCTGTTAGTGGGTTGGATTTGTGAAGGACTGGCCTATTATGGGCCAACAGGCATATTGCAGTGTTCCTCCTTTCTTATGCTCTAAATGCTATGGTTTGGGTAGTTTCAAATTTAGGTTGGATAAATACACGAGTGAGAGGGGTTGGATTTGAGTCGGACTTGCACCTGAGCTTATTACTTGGGTAGCATTTGTTCTGTTAGTGGGTTGGATTTGTGGCCTAGTGTGGGCCAGCAGGCCTACTGCAGTGTTCCTCCTTTCTTATGTTCTTATTGAAGACTTGTTTGTGTGAGGGAGGGATGGCAAGTTTATTGTTGGAGAATATGACACTAATGTCAGCTCTACGGTTTATTTATCTATCACAATTCAACTAATATTACATAATAAACAATATTAATAACATAGAAACATGGAATATACTCTAGAATGAATAAAATAAGTCATCACGTATGTCACGAGAGGTGCTGTGTTGTGTTGTTAGGTATATAAGGGCCACTGAGAGTAAGCCGTCCATAATGGTGGTGAAGCAGCAGCTGAGGCGGTGGTGTTTTCTGTAGCCCTATATAACTCCAACAACATTGGAGGAGTTAGTAGAATCGCTGAATCAATAAAGAAGGCACCCTCTACCACCATCACTACGACCTTCTACCACTATTACAACTGCTTCCACTCTACCACCACCACCACCTTTAATTTTTCTACAAACTTCTTCATAAATTATGTGTGTTTCTCACATTCTTTACCAAAGGGCTGGCACTAGAAGCTTTCTTTGGAGCCATGGTAGCTTATTTAGCACTTGCAAGCACTAAAATCAATGGAATATTATGAAATATTTCGTAGGAGCATGTGAGGGTACCGTAGCTCACTGGTAAACAATGGCACACTGGCTGGGAAGGCAGGCCCAGGTGGCTCAGAGCGTGAGTACGCGTCCCGGACAAAGGACGATTAGTGTGTTAATGGACCATTTGCGAGCCAATGTTTAGACGAAATAACGGGACTATTTCCGAAATGGATGACTTTCAGGCCGGACGATTATTGAGGGACCACTGTATATACCAGAGTATAACCTGACTCCACATAGGTCAACCCCTGATCTTTTGCCCCAAAAAAGTCTTAATTTTCAAATATCTTGTGGATAAGTCTACCCTGTCATTTGAGGGAATGGTTAAAATTCTAAATAAATTCATACCAAAACTCGGGGAAAAAATGAGAATGTGACAACTGATAAATAAAAAGCACTGCAGTAGACCTACTGGCCCACACTAGGTGAGTTCTACTCATACCCAGCTTTTACAGGAAAAGACTAGTGAAGCACTGTAGTAGGGTTACTGACCCATGCCAAGCAGATCCTACTCAAAATCAACTTGTCCAACTCATATATCTGTCAAACCTATTTCTAAAGCTTCCCAAGGTTAGGGAAGGTTTTGCCCTCCTCTCCGTGCCTCCTTTTGATAATTAAAACTAAAATCTTGGGTGATTTTACCCCTTTCGGTGTTGGTCCCATTATATAACGGCTTTGAAGCCAGTGTTGGTCCCATAGTACTACACCTTGAGCTCCACTCACTCAGATAAGCTGTGAGCAGTAAATCTTGGCCTATATATGAGAGAATGGGGTCTATGAAGTGTGTACCATATAAAAAAGAATCCTGCAGTATTAAGTGCATAATGAGAAAAAACTGCAACCATGTTTTTGGTTTAAAACAACCATACACAAAGAAGAGAGGTGCTTACGACAATGTTTCGGTCCAACTTGGACCATTTTCAAAGTCACATTAATGACGAGGAGGAGGAAGGAGGAGGAGGAGGAGGAGGAAGAAGAGGTGGTGGTAGTAGTAGTAGTAGTTAGTAGTAGTAAGTAGTTAGTAGTAGTAAGTAGTTAGTAGTAGTAAGTAGTAGTAGTAGTAGTTAGTAGTAGTAGTAGTTAGTAGTAGTAGTTAGTAGTAGTAGTAGTAGTAGTAGTAGTAGTAGTTAGTAGTAGTAGTTAGTAGTAGTAGTAGTAGTTAGTAGTAGTAGTTAGTAGTAGTAGTAGTAGTTAGTAGTAGTAGTTAGTAGTAGTAGTTAGTAGTTATTAGTAGTAGTTAGTAGTAGTAGTTAGTAGTAGTAGTTAGTAGTAGTAGTTAGTAGTATAGTTAGTAGTATAGTTAGTAGTAGTTAGTAGTAGTTAGTAGTATAGTTAGTAGTATAGTTAGTAGTATAGTTAGTAGTAGTAGTTAGTAGTAGTAGTAGTTAGTAGTAGTTAGTAGTAGTAGTAGTTAGTAGTAGTAGTAGTTAGGTAGTAGTAGTAGGTAGTAGTAGTAGTAGAAGAGTCAGTCAAATACTAAGAAAGAGGAGCACTGCATGGGAGTTAGGGGCCCACAGAGGGTAGGAGCAAGAACACAGAAGGGGGGAAAATTAATAAAGGAAGAAATACCCAAGGCAGAAGAAAGAAATCCCAAAGGAGAAGCGGAAAGGGGAAGAAGGAGAAGAAGCAAAACGAATCAGGTTAGGTCATGGGTGTTCTGAAGTGAAGGAACAAATATCCCCCCCCCCTGTGTTCCTGATCCTACCCTCTGTGGGCCCCTAGCTCCCATGCAGTGCTCCTCTTTCTTAGTATTTGACTGACTCCACCAGTACTACTACTACTACCACCACTACTACCTCTCTTGTCCCATCCCTGTCTGCTGGTCTATATACTCCCTTCTCTACTTTTCATTAGTGTAACTTTGCAAATGGTCCAAGTTGGACCGAAACATCGTCATAAGCTCCTATCTTCTATGTGTGAGTTATTTGTGTATTGTTCCAATCACAGTATTGTGCCTTTTTTAATTTAAAACAGCCAATTTGTGGTGTATTTTCATATGGTTTTTATGGTTATACAGTGGACCCCCGCTTAACGATCACCTCCAAATGCGACCAATTATGTAAGTGTATTTATGTAAGTGCGTTTGTACGTGTATGTTTGGGGGTCTGAAATGGATTAATCTACTTCACAATATTCCTTATGGGAAAAAATTCGGTCAGTACTGGCACCTGAACATACTACTGGAATGAAAAAAGTTCGTTAACCGGGGGTCCACTGTATTCTTGTTTTTTCGGTCTCATTTATAAAATGGTAGATACATTACAGAAATAGAGATGATTCTGATTAGTTTCATGACAAAGTAGCTTGAAATTGAGCTCAAAGTAGCAGAAATGTTTGATTTTTGCTGATATTCCAAAATGCACCAACGATGTCACTCGTTCAATATGCGTCTAACTGGCCAGTCTAATACGTATTTAAGAATACACTGGCATTTATACAATTATTACAATAATTAAGTAGTCTGCATAACAGTATATCTTCTATTTTTTTGTGTATACCTGGAGATACCTGGAGAGGGTTTTGGGGCCCAATACCCCCACAGCCCAGTCTGTGACCAGGCCTCTCAGTGGATCAGGGCCTGATCAACCAGGATATTGCTGTTGGCCGCACGCAAACCAACATACGAACCACAGCCCGGCTGATCAGGTACTGATCGGCAAGCATAATATAAGAGGGGCCTGGAGACGTGACTAAGAAACAAAGTATTTTTTGTGCCAGGGATGTCTACATTTTCACATTACTGATTGCTGTTCAAGTAGCCTTACCTCTTCCCCAAAATGCTTTTCATGAATTAAAGACAATATAACCAACCAAAACATAACTTAAATAACATTTAGAGAAATCATGAAACTGTAATTTTATTAGGAGTGCTAGTATGTTGCATTCTGACTTGCATATAAATGGAACTCCTAGGGTGTAAATGGTGTATAACACCAACAAATATGAGAGCAAGACACAGCTGCATTATTAGGACATGAATTAAAGAGTTTTTCTTGCCAGGGATTTTATTAATCCAATGATTGAAAAGCCCTTGGTAGGGGAAAGATCTCTTTGATAAATGGCTTGATATCCTGCTTTTCTATATTACTCACTTGGAATTACCATTTTTTTTTTTTTAACAAACCGGCTGTATCCCACCAAGGAAGGGTGGCCCAAATGAATCTGAGGGCAGACTGGTTAAAAGTAATAGATTTGTGATCACTTATTCCAACCACTTTCATGATCTCTCACCTAGCATTCTTGTCCATCAACCTCTTAAAACTTTTTTTATAAACACATTGGCCATTTCTCATCAAGGCAGGGTGGCCCAAAAAAGAAGAAACATTTTCAGCATCATTCACTCCACTATCTTGTCAGAGGTACACCTACACTAGTTAAAAAAAACTGCATCATCAACACCCCTCCTTCAGAACACAGGCACTGTGCTTCCCACCTCCAGGACTAAAGTCCGACTGAATCCCTCCTTAACCCTTTCAGGGTCTGTCCCGTAGATCTACGGCTTCACGTTGAGTGTCCAAACCGTAGATCTACGCTAAAATTCTAGCGCCATCGAATTTAGCGCGAAAACGCTCATAGGCTTACATGTGAGAGAACGGGTCTGCGTGGTGGGTGTGCGCCATAAACAAAAAATCTAGGCACCCGCATAGCATTGTGGGAACGCCGGCTCAGTTACCCTTGTTCACCATGCCTCGTCGCAAGTCAGCTCTCACTCCCCGGAAAATTGGGACTCTCCTCTTCCTATCTGATAGTTCTGACAGTGATGGAAGTGGAAATGAAGACGAATTCTACGGCTTTGATCAGTTAGTGACCGAAAAGAATGACCAGGATATCGATAATAGTGCAGAAAACCCTGACGATCCTCAACCTTCTACCTCTGGTGTGGGCACTCGTGACTCACGGTCGGTTGTTCCTCAACGCAAGAGAAAACTAATATTTTCGCATGGCCAGGCCTCTGACTTCAGTAATGATGATGATAGTGACGTGGATTGTGATTTTATTGCGCTCGACGATCATTCGAGTAGTGATAGTGAGGAATCATATTCACCAGTGAAGCGTCGGTATGTTTGCCGCCGCATGCGCTCGGGTAGTGTACCCTATGCTGTGCCCAGGGGACGGAGTACATCCCGGAGTACATCCCATGGCCCTACACCAGTTTTAGGTAGTGATAGTGAGGATGATGTGGCTACACTTGGCATGGATAGACCACAGGCATCAGTGGATGGTGTTAGTGGTGATGGTAGTGGCACCGCCATGCGTGACTCACCAGCCCACGCTGGGACCCACGCTGCTGACTCGTCAGTTCAAGGACAAAGCAAAGCGTCAGCCACCAGCCCACCACAACCACCCGCACAACGAGCCTATGATGTCCAGTATCCACCAGCAAACCGTATGTGGGATTGGCAGTAAAATCCCAATTTTGTTCCCAAGCCTCACCACTTTGATGACTCTCAAAGTGGAATTCTACCCACTTGTCCCTTTGGAACCACGGCCAATGAACTGGAATTCTTTGAATTATTCTTTGACCAGCCATTGATCGAAACTATTGTCAGGGAAATTAATAAGTATTTTGAATACACCATGGCAAATACGATCTTATCACCACAGTCAAAGACTACACAGGTGGAAAGAGACCACTGTTGCAGAAATGTATTTGCTTTTTGCAACAATAATGCTTATGCCTCATGTCTATAAGCATAATATAAAAGCATACTGGTCCACAGATCGGCTAATTTCTACCCCGGTCTTCAGTGAAATCATACCAGTGAACAGGTTTATCTTACTCTTACGTATGTTGCACTTCTCTGACAAAACCAGGCCTGAAAGAAGTGACAGGTTATACAAGATTAGAAATGTTTTCATGTATCTCAAACAAAAGTTCAGCATATACTTTTATCCATTCAAGAATCTTGTAATTGACGAGGCTTTGATTTTGTTCAAAGGTAGACTGTCATTCAAGCAGTACATACCGAGCAAGAGGAAACGCTTTGGTATAAAACTGTTTGTACTCTGTGATTGTGACAGTGGCCTGGTGTTGGATATTGTTGTATACACGGGTAGTAAAACATTGAAAGATACCAAGATGTTATTGGGTATCTCAGGTGACGTAGTGAGAAACACGATGGCACCTTATCTTGGTAAGGGGCATACATTATATACCGATAACTGGTACACAAGCCCATTACTCAGTGATTTCATGCGAGTGAACAAGACAGATGTGTGTGGCACAGTGCGTTCTAATCGTAAACATATGCCCAGGCTCAACGCAGGTGCTCGTGGTGATGATGTGCAGGTGTTTACTGCCAATGACATCATGGCATTATGGTGGCATGACAAACGAGATGTCACATTGTTGACAACCATTCACCGTAATGAAATGCAAGACAGTGGCAAAGTTGATCGAGTGACTAATGAACGTATTTGAAAACCAGTGACAGAAATTGATTATACACAAAACATGCGCTTGGTTGACAAATGTGACATGCAGATTGGTTTTGTTGACTGTGTTCATAAGAGTTACAAGTGGTACATGAAACTTTTCTTCCATCTCATGGACATTTCAATGCTCAATGCATATAATATGTACCAAATAAAGACTGGCAACAGACCACCGTATGGTGAATTTTGTTTGTCTGTTGTCAGACAACTCATAATGAAGTACCAGGTAAGAACACCTGCTATACAACAAGGTCCTCGAATTACTCAGGATATACCCAAGCGTTTGAGGAGGGAAGGTGATCATTTCATAATACAACTTCCTTCAACTCAGAAGAAATTTGCTCAGAAGAGATGCATCGTCTGTGCACAAACAAAACGACGGCAACAAAGACGCAAAGACACTCGGTTTATGTGTGAGGAATGTAAGGTGCCTCTGTGCATGGTGCCTTGTTTCAAGGAGTTCCACAAGCTCCAGCAGTTCTAAAACCATGTCCAGTGATTGTAAATATGTAAATATATGATAGAACATTAGTATTATACAAGATTTGTGCATGTTTATTGTAATAAACAACAGTGGTAAACAATAATATGATAATAACTTTAGTGCGGTTATTGTGTTCAATACAGTGAGTTTATATATATACATTACATACAGTATTGGTCTCTCAGGCCCCAAATGTTAGTAGGAATAGAAAAAAATTGGAAAAGAAAAGAAAAAAATGTAAAAACCGCAAAATAATGTAATGCGCGTATGTGGAATTCGTCGATGTTGCCACCACCACATCATTTTTGACAAACTTCTTGGCACTGTATCTCGGTAAGTACTGATCAGATTTTTTTTTTTTTGTCTTATTACCTTCACAAAAATATGCTCTTTAATTCTGTAAAAAAAATTTTTTTTTTTTTTTCAAAATTTCTTGGACACTGGAGCACCACTTCAGATTTTGGCCTTGGACCCTGAAGGGATTAACCCTTTCACTGTCGGGACACTTGCTCTCAGTGTCGAAGAATTTAAAATAAAAAAAAATCTCATGAAATGATGAAGAATCTTTTCCCAATGGTAATGACACCAAAAGTATGAAATTTGATGGAAAACATGACTCACGAAATCGTAATGACACGATTGCAAACAAACCATACCCCGGCCGGGATTGACCCCGCGGTAAGAGTGTCTCAAAACTCCAGATCGTCGCGTTAGCCACTAGACCAGCTAGCCACAATAAGATTCGTCCAACTAGGTATATTTCTACACCATAGGAAGGTTAGCATAGGCACCACTGTGACCACAAATGCAAGTTTTTACAGACGAATCTCCAGCTAGCGTGGCCGTGACGAACTCTAGCTCAAGTCCCCTCACTGCCATCAACATGACTCACGAAATCGTAATGACAAGATTGCAAACAAACCATACCCTGGCCGGGATTGAACCCGTGGTCAGAGAGTCTCAAAACCCCAGACCGTCATGTTAGCTAGCTGGCTGGTCTAGTGGCTAACGCGACGGTCTGGAGTTTTGAGACTCTCTGACTGCGGGTTCAATCCCGGCCGGGGTATGGTTTGTTTGCAATCGTATCATTACGATTTCGTGAGTCATGTTGACGGCAGTGAGGGGACTTGAGCTAGAGTTCGTCACGGCCACGCTAGCTGGAGATTCATCTGCAAAAACTTGCATTTGTGGTCACAGTGGTGCCTGTGCTAACCTTCCTATGGTGGAGAAATATACCTAGTTGGATGAATCTTATTGTGGCTAGCTGGTCTAGTGGCTAACGCGACAGTCTGAAGTTTTGAGACTCTCTGACCGCGGGTTCAATCCCGGCTGGGGTATGGTTTGATGGAAAACTTATGGAATTATGCTCTCGTGAAGTTACCAGTCTTAGAGATATTTACGCATCAGCAATTTCACCCACTTTAACCCTTTCAGGGTCCACAGGCCCTCTCAGAGACTTATTCTCAGGGTCCTCCAAATTTAAAAAAAAAAAAAAAAAAAAAAAAAAAAAAAAAAAAGCCTCATGAAAAGATAGAATTTTTCCCGATCATAATGACACCAAAAGTATGAAATTTGATGGAAAACTTATAGAATTATCCTCTCGCGATAGTCTCGACAATGTTTACGCATCGGCGATTTTGCCCACTTGGAGCCCTATTTTCAGTCAATTCCAGTGTACTAGTCAACAAAAATAACTACAGTGGTCCCTCGTTTTTCGTAATTAATCCGTTCCTGGAGCCGTTACTATAAACGAAATTTACGATTTGCGAATCAATTTTCCCCATAAAAAATAATGTAAATACAATTAATCCGTTCCTGACACCCAGAAATATTAAAACAAAAAATTTTTTTACATGAAATATACATGTAGTACATAAACAATACAATGGGAAATGATGAATGAAACATTAACAGCTTAACACTTACCTTTATTGGAGATTCTTCTTAGTGTATAGGAGACTGGAGGAGGAGAGAGATTGGATTGTTTACAGTTTGGAAGGGGAATCCCCTTCCAGCAACACCTCAGGTACCAATTGCTTCTCTGGGGTTGCTTCTCTTCTCTGTTTCTTAATGCCACTAGGACCACCTTGAGAGTCACTCTAGTCCTGTCTCGCAAAGTAACTGTGGAGAGAGCTCTGTTTCTGGCGTCTCTTTAACACTTCCCTAAAATATCCCAAGACTTTGTCACTGTACATATTTCTCACCTTCTTTATCACAGGCTTGGCACTAGGAGCTTTCTTTGGAGCCATGGCAGCTTATTTAATACTTGCAAGCACTAAAATGAGTGGAATATTATGAAATATTTCGTAGGAGCACTTGAGGGGACCTTCACTCACTGGTAAACAATGCCAGACTGGCTGGGTAGGGAGGCCGCCCCGGCTCACACCGTGCATATGAGTCCCGGACGAACTACTATTCGCGAGTCAACCTATGAAAAGCGAGTCCATGTTTATACGAAAATACCCCTATGATTGGCGAAATTTACGATTGCCGAGAACTACGAAAAGCGAGGGACCACTGTATTTCGCTAGAACTCCATTTTTTCTATCGAATGAGTACAAGAAACCACCCATTTACTTATTTCAACTATCCAATACAGTGGTCAGAATTTAGCAATTTTGCCAATTTCACACAAATTTCAAAAGATGCCAATTTCCAAATAGGGTCCAGAGTAAACAAGAAAGACATTCCTGGCACTAAAATAACATTTCCTCTGTTCATTAGTCATGTCCCCAGGCCCCTCTTACATTCTTTTGCTTTCCATTTAGAATTTTTATTCTCACAAAAAATAGAAGATTTACTGTTATGCAGACTACTGCATTAGTGTAGAAATGGTATAAATAATATTGGCGCACTTGTGAAAGAATATTAAGACTCGCCAGTTGACATGTATTGGATGCTTAGCATGATTTGTTTACTTTTGAACTTTGGTAAAAATCAAACATTTCTGCTTCTTTGAGCTCAATTTCAAGGTACTTTTCATTGTAAAATCAGTCAAAATCATCTCAATTTCTGTAATATGTCTTCCATTCTATCAAATGAGATCAGGAAAACTAGAATACAACAATAAATACCATACAAAAATACAGTGCAATTTGCTGTTTTAATCCAAAAACACGGTCAGTTTTTTTTTTTCTCATTACGCACTGTGTACTGCAGGATTTTTTTTTATACTGCACACACTGACCACATAGACCCATTCTTTCACATGTAGGCCTACCAGCTTTCACTAGATTTGAAGGCGCTAGAATTTATGAGTACTAGTACGTCAAGGACCCTGGCACGTAAGCCATACTAGTACGGCCGAAACCCTGAAAGGGTTAAACCGTATTCTCAACCAATTCCATTGTTCCAGTTGACCAAACTTATGGCTGTTTTGCTAGAATTCCATTTGTTCTATTAAGTGTGTACAAGAAACCCCTCATATACCAATTTCAACTACCCAATAAAGTAATCAGAAATTGGTAATTTGGCTAATTACATACATAATTTAAGTAGGGCCAATTTCAAAATAGGGTCCAGAATTAACAATACAAACATTCCTAGCACTAAAATAACATTTTCTCTGTTCGTTAGTCATGTCTCCAGGCTCCTCTCACATTATGCTTGCTTTCAATTTTGAATTTTTATTCATGCAAAAAATAGAAGACTTACTGTTATGCAGACTACTGCATTATTGTAAAAATGGTATGAACAATATCAGCACATTTGTGAAAGCATATTAGATCCACCAGTTGACATGTATTGGACGCATGACGTGATTTGTTCACTATTGAACATCAGCAAAAATTGAGCTCAATTTCAAGGTATTTTTTAGTCAGAAAACCATACAAAATCATCACTATTTCTGTAATGTATCTTCCATTCTATCAAATGAGACCAAGAAAACGAGAATACAACTATAAAAACCATACGAAAATACACCGCAAAGCCGGTGTTTTAAACCAAAAACACTGTTGGAGTTTTTTTTTTCGTTATGCACTGCATGCTGCAGGATTTTTTTTATACTGTGCACACTGACCACTCGGACCCATTCTCTCATAAGTAGGCCTACCAGCTTTCCCCCGTAAGATTGGAAGCTGCTAGAATTTTGGCGTAGGACTACGGCACTGACACTGGCTTGCAAATCGTAATATTATGGGACTGACAGTGAAAGGGTTAAAGTCAAGTCATAAAAACTCTCATCTCTACTCGCTCCTATCTGTTTAACATGCTCATGTACGCTTGCTGGAAGTCCAAGCCCTTCACTCACAAAATGTCCTTTACCCCCCTCCCTCCAACTTTTCCTAGGCTGACTCCAACCCTGCCTCCCCTCCACTATAGATTTATACGCTCTCGAAGTCACTATTTTCTTCCATTCTCTCCAAATGTTCGAACCACCTCAACAACCCCTCCTCAGCCATCTGGATAATGATTTTAGTAACCCTGAACCTCCTGATTTCCAAACTATGGATTCTCTGCATTATATTCACACTGAAACATTCACCACCCATATAAGAGCACTGATATAACTATACTCTCATACATTCCACTCCTTTCTTACATGGATAACGTTCTTTGTCTCCAGAGACTCCATAGTGCACCAATTACCTTTTTCCCCTCATCAATTCTGATTCATCTGTCTGTCATAGACCCATCTGCTAACACGTCCACTCCTAAATATCTGAATACATTCACTTTTTCCATCCTCCCTCCCTCCAATCTGATATCCAATCTTTCATTACTTAAATTTTGTGTTATCCTCATCACCTTACTTTTTCATATGTTCACTTTTAATTTCCTTTTACGTACCCTTCGAAACTTGATCACCAACCTCTGCAACTACTCTTCAGAATCACCCAAAAGCAGTGTGTCAACAGCAAAAAGCAACTGTAACAACTCCCACTTCATGTTAGACTCTACCTTTTAATCCTACACCTCTTACAAAAACTCAGGCATATTAAGGTCATTATAAAATATTTCTTTTAACCCAACCTATTATTATGCAACTTGTACTGTTAGCACCATTTACAAAAATGCATCCACACACATTCCAATCACCCTGCTGACCAAGAAAGATGCTGTATTGTAAAACTCGAGCAACATACAAGGACACTGAGAAAACAACGAATATTACAATGATAAAAGTTTATAAACACTATCTTACCTAAATCCTAGCCTTGAGGATTCATTGTCAAATTCTTCTAGTTCTCGAGCCTGTTTCTCCTGCATTAGTCTAATTCGCTCGTGCCGTTCGTGCTGGAATCTTGCAGTTTCCTCTTGCATCTGCAAAATATTCCACATTAAATGAAATGTCTTTTTATATACCAATCTTACAGTAATAAGACAATGTTTAGTCTCCACAGCATTCACCAAGTCTAATTTAGCCCCAACATTTCTCCAAACACACCTGTTGTTAACAAAACTATCAATAATTGTGTCTGATAGTGACCCTTAGACCCAAGAATAGATTGACTTGGAAACATCTTCCAGCATGATAGCAGGGCCAAGATAGTTAGGACTGAAGACTCAATAGTCCTAGCTCACCATGATGTATAATACCTTCTGCTGTAGTAAGGTTCTCCTGAGTGCAACTCTCTCGTCTAGCTCTCTCTTTTCACGGTTGCGTTGAGCTTCAGCTTGCTGCCGATTACGAGTTTGGTATTCAGCTAACATCTCCAATTCTCTTTCTAGTTTCTCTGTCAACTTCTGTTGTTCCACTACCTGTAACATGAATGCTTTTAGCATGTGAAAATAAACAGAGTTAAGCAATTCGTCCTCAAGTTTATGATGAATAACTTGTGTACACAGCCTCTCCTCACTGAGTGACGTACTTGTTTACTGACGACTCAGACTTACGACGGGCTTTCTGACCAGTATGCATACCTAAATAATGTATATCAGAGCTGATTTCCTCTACTCTGTTTATTACAATATACAGTACACTACTGTATAAACATTTCAAAATATACCAGAAATATTATAAATGGTGCAAAGGTGACAATAAAAAATACCAAAGATGGTTGACACAAACCCACTACCATTATAGTATGCTCCTTACTTAGCAACGAATTTATTTACCGATGTGGTCATAGGAATGGAACTTGGTCATTAACTGAGGAGAGGCTGTATTATAATCTTGAAGAGCAACATTGCAAATTCACACTATCATGTTCAACTATAATATTCCAACAAATATTTCAAAACACTTAATATTGGAGAAATACAATGATTCAAGAAAAACTAGTATATAATACCTACTTGACTTTCATCCAATCGCAGCGACTGTCTCTGAAGCATCTCTGCAATGGATTGTTCATACTGGTCACCAAGCATAGCTAACTTTCGCCGCTGATCTTCTTTTAATCTCTTGATGATAGCTCGCTGATCCTCTTTTGGTGTTTTGGCTAAAATTTGTGCCTTATACTCTTTATATTGCTGACGTTGTATATTGATTGTATCACGGAACTGACGACGAATCTCTATTTCTTTTTGCTGTAAATGAATTTGCACTTGTAAATGTATTCGCGAGTTTTTAATGCTGAAAAAATATTAAAAAGTATAACAAATTTAGTTATTTATACAACAATATCTCTTAATAATTATTACAACAGTTCCCCCATATCCACAGGGTATATGCTTCAAGACCTGCCACAGATACCCAAAACTATAGATGGTAGTGAACCCAATGCAGTAGGGCCCTGCTTGTATGGCAGGTTAGGTTCCAGGCTACTACCACTGTCAAGCAAAAATCACCCTTTCACTTAAATGCATATACACGTAAATGCCTGATAACATGTTTACACTACAGTGGAACCCTGGTTATCGGTTCTGTTATTGGCCAACTCGGTGATCGGCTGTTTTTTTGGCACCCGGTTATTAGCCGTTAATTCAATGATCGGCCATTTGGAATGCGTTTGTCCGCCGGCCCCAGCTGCTCGTGCGTCAGTTTGGCCGTGTCTCTGGGCGAGTGAGGAAGCTACTGCTCATTCATCCAAACATTTTGCTATAATCCATTGTTTTTTGTGGTCATTGATAGAGTGCAACTGCAAAACAAGCAACCATGGGCCCAAAGAAACACATTACATAGCATATAAACACGTTAGTGTTTATAAGCGATATATATTTAACCCTTTGACTGTTTCGGTCGTATATATACGTCTTACGAGGTACCGTATTTGACGTATATACAGTGGACCCCCGCATACCGTACGCATCGCATACCGTACAATCCACATACCGGACGCTTTGATCGCAAAAATTTTGCCTCGCATACCGCCCAAAAACCCGCTCACCGCCCTTCGTCCGAGACGCGTCCAATGTGCGGCCTGAGCCACGCTCGCATGTTCCGCCGGTGGCATTGTTTACCAGCCAGCCTCCGCGGTAACATCCAAGCATACAATCGGAACATTTCGTATTATTACAGTGTTTTTGGTGATTTTTTTCTGGAAAATAAGTGACCATGGGCCCCAAGAAAGCTTCTAGTGCCAACCCTACAGCAATAAGGGTGAGAATTACTATAGAGATGAAGAAAAAGATCATTGATAAGTATGAAAGTGGAGTGCGTGTCTCCGAGCTGGCCAGGTTGTATAATAAACGCCAATCAACCATCGCTACTATTGGTGGTACAGCTGCTGCTGCACTGTCAGCTGCTGCTGCACTGTCAGCTGCTGCTGCTGTTGTACCACCGTCAGCTGCTGCTGCTGCTGTAGTACCGTCTGCTGCTGCTGTAGCATCGTCTGCTGCTGCTGTAGCATCGTCTGCTGCTGCTGTAGCATCGTCTGCTGCTGCTGCTGTAGCATCGTCTGCTGCTGCTGCTGTAGCATCGTCTGCTGCTGCTGTAGCATCGTCTGCTGCTGCTGTAGCATCGTCTGCTACTGCTGTACCACCGTCAGCTGCTGCTGCACTGTCAGCTGCTGCTGCTGCTGTACCACCGTCAGCTGCTGCTGCTGCTGTAGTACCGTCTGCTGCTGCTGTAGCATCGTCTGCTGCTGCTGTAGCATCGTCTGCTGCTGCTGTAGCATCGTCTGCTGCTGCTGTAGCATCGTCTGCTGCTGCTGTAGCATCGTCTGTTGCTGCTGTAGCATCGTCTGCTGCAACATCGTCTGCTGCTGCTGTAGCATCGTCTGTTGCTGCTGTAGCATCGTCTGCTGCTGCTGTAGCATCGTCTGTTGCTGCTGTACCACCGTCAGCTGCTGCTGCTGCTGCTGTAGCACCGTTGTTGGTGTGGCTTATTGAGAATACCAAGAAACAATTAACCCCAGAGGATTTGCCACCCAGGATAACCCAAAAAAGTCAGTGTCATCGAAGACTGTCTAACTTATTTCCATTGGGGTCCTTAATCTTGTCTCCCAGGATGCAACCCACACCAGTCGACTAACACCCAGGTGAACAGGGAAAAATGCCTGGAACTAGTGCTCATATTGGTGAATTTAAAGCCAGCAAAGGTTGGTTTGAGAGATTTAAGAATCGTAGTGGCATACAGTGTGATAAGGCCTGCTCTGGAAGAAAATGCCAAACAGGACCTACAGTACTCAGGAGGAAAAGGCACTCCCAGGACACAGTGTCTCATCAGTCATTGCTGCATCTTCAATAAAGGTAAGTGTCATTTATTCTTCATTTAGTATAGTAGTACATGCACAATATATATTGTGCATGTACTACTCTACTATTGTGCATGTATCCTTCTCTTTGTGTGTAGGAAAATGTATATTTCATGTGGTAAAAAAAATATTTTCATACTTTTGGGTGTCTTGCACGGATTAATTTGATTTGAATTATTTCTTATGGAGAAAATTCATTCGCATACCGAACATTTCGCATAACAACCAGCCCTCTTGCACGGATTAAGGTCGCTATGCGGGGGTCCACTGTATACTCATAAATTCTAGCGGCTTCAAATCAAGCAGGAGAAAGCTGGTAGGCCCACATATGAGAGAATGGGTCTATGTGGTCAGTGTGCACCATATAAAAAAATCCTGGAGCACGCAGTGCATAACGAGAAAAAAAACTCCAACCGTTTTTTTTAATTAATATGCCGAATTTGTGGTCTATTTTCATATAGTATTTATGGTTATATTCTCGTTTTCTTGGTCTCATTTGATAGAATGGAAAACATATTATAGAAATAGAGGTGATTTTGATTGGTTTTACTATAAAAAGAACCTGGAAATGGAGCTCAAAGTAGGGGAAATGTTTGATTTTTGATGATGTTCAAAAGTAAACAAATTATGTCTTTGTCCAATAAATGTCCAACTAGCCATTCTAATATCCAGTTATGAATGGGTTGACATTATATGTACAATTATTACAGTGTTGCAGTAGTCTGCATAACAGTAAATCTTCTATTTTTTGTTTGAATAAAAATTCAAAATAGAAAGCAAGAGTAATATCAGAGGGGCCTGGAGACAAGGCTGATGAACAAAGAAACTGTTATTTTAGAGCCAGGAATGTCTGCATTGTTCATTCTGGACCCTATTTTGAATTGTCATATTTTTTAATTTTTGTGAAAATGGCCAAATTGCAAATTTCTGGCCAAGTTATTGGGTAGTTGAAATCGGTAAATGGGCAGTTTCTTGTACTCAATTGATAGAAAAAATGGAGTTCTAAAGAAATAGCTATGAATTTGGTCGACTAGAACAATGGAATTAGCCGAAAATAGGGCTCAAAGTGGGTGAAATCGCCGATTTGTAAATATCGCTGAGGTCGCTAACTTTGCGAGAACGTAATTCCGTCAGTTATCCATCAAATTTCGTTTTTTTTTTTTTGGTGTTTTTACAATAGGGAAATGATTCTCTCATTTCATGAGAATTTTTTTTTTTTTTTTTGAAATTTTGCGACACCAGGAGACACCTCAGGATTGGGGGTTGCGACAGTCAAGGGGTTAATAATAATCACTGATACATGAAATGTCTTATTTTACGTTAATATAGACATTTTCATTAATCCATCTATGATATTTTCTTCAAAATTATACAAGAAACACGTTACATATCATGTAGCATATAAACATAGCACATAAATGCGCAATGTTTATATGTTATCGAGTGGAGAGTCAGATGGAGAGTAAACATTACATTTTCTATGATGCAGGGTTAGAGAAAACTGTGAATCTGGTGACTGGTGCAGTAACCGCCCTTCATATGCGTTTGTTTACAATTCTCGGCATGAATTATTCATTACTTCTCCCTTTGTTTATGATGGCATCTAAAGGTTGTTGTTAGAAACAATTAAACCCAGTGAACATGGTAATAATATGGCTATGTAGTGTAATAATATAGCTGTGTAGTGTAGCCCGGGGGGGACGGGGGCTACATACATGTACTGTACCTTTATCTACCACTACCTACACTGACTTCCTACAAATTAATACTACTTACCTCTTGCCCTACATTAAGACTACAAATATTTTAAGGTAAGTAATGAATGTACTGTAGCAGTAAATGACAGACTAAAGAGGTGTGTGCAATGTGGACTAGGGTGCAAGCTTTTGTAGAGAAACACCACCCTGACCAAGCTTAAACAAGCCATATCTGCAACACGTTCAGTGACAAAACCTTGTCCCACTTCAGGGAAATCTTAAGAGAGATGCCAGAAACAGACCTCTATGGACAGATTTGTTGTGAGACAGGGGTTCAGTGACTCTAAAGCTGGTCCTAGTGGCATTAAAAGACAAAGAAGCAAAGTAATCCCAGAGAACGCTTTGCTACCTAAAATCTTTATGGAGAGGGATTCCCTTTCCAAACAGTAACTCCTCCCTCTTTCCTCTTCCCTATCTTCCAGAAGCCAACATTAGCCTTCGATAAAGGTATGTAATACTTACATAATTGTTAAAAAAAAATTTTTTTTTTGAATATTTTTGTCTGGAATGGATTAATTGTATTTCCATTAATTCTTATGGGAAATATTAATTTGGTTTTCGGCTGACCTGGAACAGATTACAACTGATAACTGAGGGTCCACTGTATCATATATTAAGTTAGCATTAAAAAAAACAATAAAAAAGTAAAATGCACATATAGTACACTCATTACTTACCTTACAATATTTGAAGTCTTAATGTAGGGTGAGAGGCAAGTAGTATTTATTGTAGGAAGTCAGGTGTGGTAGCCCACCTGGCTACCACACCTCACAATTATGTTTGTTTTACTACGACTGTATATTATTTTTTTTTATTAACACATTGGTAGTAGGTTGGTAGACAGCAACCACCCAGGGAGGTACTACCATCCTGCCAAGTGAGTATAAAACAAAAGCCTGTAACTGTTTTACATGATGGTAGGATTGCTGGTGTCTTTTGTCTGTCTCATAAATATGCAAGATTACAGGTACGTCTTGCTACTTCTACTTAAACTCAGGTCACATTATACATACATGTACACATTTATACACACTCATCTGAGTTTTGTTTGATTTTATCTTAATAGTTCTTGTTCTTATTACTTTTCCTTTTATATCCATAGGGAAGTGGAATAAGAATCATTCCTCCGTAAGCCATGCGTGTTGTAAAAGTCAACTAAAATGCCGGGAACAATGGGCTAGTAACCTCTTTTCTTGTAATTATTGCTAAAAAGAATAAGTAGAAAATTGTCAAAGTGGGATGTTTGAATGTGCATGGATATTGTGCGAATGATAATAAAGAGATGATTGTGGATGTTATGAATGAGAAGCTGGATGTCCTGGCTTTAAGTGAAACAAAGCTGAAGGGGGTAGGAGAGTTTCAGTGGAGAGAAATAAATGGGATAAGGTCAGGGGTATCAAACAGAGTTAGAGCTAAAGGAGGGAGAGTAAGAGCCTTTCTTGCCACAGACTTCATCTTAGGGGCCATGGTGAAATTTACTGTCCAGTTAGTACAGTTAATACAGTATGATGCTGCTGATAGGACAGGGTTACTCAAACTGATGCTGCCTGCATGATGCATTGCTGCCGCAAGTATTGTCAAATATTGTACAGTGGTGAGCATCAGCCAGCCCAGCCCAGCTGCCAGATGCACGGTCGTAAGTCGAGTGGACGTATGTCAAGCAGGTCGTAAGTCGGATGGTAGGTGTACTACCATCCTGCCAAGTGTTTATGAAATGGAAACCTTTGTTTTACACAATGATAGGACTGTTGGTGTCTTTTTTTTGTCTCAAACATGCAAGGTTTCAGGTACGTCTTGCTACTTCTACTTACACTTAGGTCACACTACATATGCATGTACAAGCATAATATATTTATAAACCCCTCTGGGTTTTCTTCCTAATTCTTGTTCTTGTTTATGTCCGCTTGTCTCCATAGGAAAGTTGAACAGAATTCTTCCTCCGTAAGCCATGTGTGTTGTAAAAGGCAATGAAAATGCTGGGAGCAAGGGGCTAGTAACCCCTTCTTCTGTATATATTATTAAATTTAAAAAGAGAAACTTATGTTTTTCTTTTTGAGCTACCTTGCCTTTGTGGGATATGGCCAGTTTGTTGAAAGAAGAAGATTTAAAAGAAGGGAGATGAAATAAACACAGGAAAGAGAAAGGTGATGAGAATAATAATGAAAAATTGCGTATCAGATTGGGATGGAAGGAGTACAGAGGATGCAAGTCATCAGACAGTAGAAATCCTTAAGTAGCAGGATTCTAACTCAAGTTTTCAGCATTACAGTATGCTATTTAAATTCACATATGCAACAGTTAGGTAACTATTTCGAAACGTTTCGCCTACACAGTAGGCTTCTTCAGTCAAGTACAGAAAAGTTGATAGAAGCAGAAGATACTTGAAGACGATGTAATCAGTCCATCACCCTGGATTTGAGAGGGACCTGACCTCCCAACATCTGAGTTCTTACCTCTTCTAGTGACCTACATCTCACCTCTTGGCGCTATATAAGGCTCCATCCTGTCACTTCATCTCCATATTGTTTCATTCTATGGAACAATGCTCTTCTCCAGACTGAGGGACTGACCACCTCAAAACTTTAAGGGTGATGGACTGATTACATCGTCTTCAAGTATCTTCTGCTTCTATCAACTTTTCTGTACTCGACTGAAGAAGCCTACTGTGTAGGCGAAACATTTCGAAATAAAGTTACCTAACTGTTGCATGTGTGTCTTACCTAACAACCTGTCGGTATTTTATACCATTTTAATGTTCAATCTATTTAAATTCAGATTTTCATTTCCAACAGAAGCCCACCCATTTCCATTAACCCTTAAACGGTCCAAACGTATATATACGTTCACTCGCACAGCCCAAATATTTGAAAAAAAAAAAAAAAAAAAAAAAAAAAAAAAAAAAAAAAAAAAAAAAAAAAAAAAGGACATGTTTTAGAATAAAAAAAAAAATTAGGGTCAGTACTTACCGAGATATGAGGCAGAGAAGTTGGCACTGGATGCTCATGTGACAGCAACAGAGTCCTGCTGCTTGCAGAAGTGTTGCCAATATACTTTTTTTCTATGTTTCATATTATTTTATGTAATTTTTATGTTCTGACAATTACAATTTGTAGTAGTTCTTGTCATTTTATAACCAATCTTTGTTCTGACACTAGTATTAGGTACTGAAATTGTACTCAAATTGTCACAAATGCACTGACAGGTGGACATTTACACCTGCCTTAGCCATTTACTATTGTTTTGGAATATATACAAAGTATGTCCCAACAATGAGGAGGAGGAGGAGGAGGAAGAGGAGGAGGGGGAGGAGGACGAGGGGTTAGTAACAACTCTGCAATGACCTCAACCCAAGAACCACAGCCATCCATTTCAGCTCAGTACAGTCATAACAACCCTCTCCACTGATGTTAAGATCAACTTGCATCAGCAACCAGAATTTAAGGTAACAAAATACTGTTTATATAAAATTTTCAGCTACATGTAATCTTGTTTGACTGTCTAAACCTCGTTACATCTAACTTGGCCACACAACCCTCTCCACATATTTCTAGATAAACTAGTAATGACATCCACATTGTAAGGTATCAAAAACTATTTCTGACAAAATAATAAGTGTAAAAATCATTTGGCTTTAGATATCACAAATTTACAAATAGAAACAATTTCAAGAACACAACCCACCCAATATGTGAGAGTTTACTGTACGTTCAAACAACCTAACTTTAAAATTTCTTTGGGTATTTTAATTGCCTTCTATATGCACTGCTTAAGGAATAAAAATTGTAACCCACTTCCTCATGGAATTCAAACAAAACAGTACAAGATCAAGAAGAATTAAGAAACGTGTCAAAAATGATGAGGAACCATTTGCTGAATGTACAGGTATGCCAATGAAACATAACCTATCCACTTTGGATGACTTGATATTAGGTATCAGGAATCAACCATACATCAGTAAGCAGACATCTTATCACATGAAGCAGTCTATAATGGCTTATTTGAGAAGTGTTAGTACTCATAGTGGCTCTTACATAGGCCTATACCCTGACTCAGGGAAACAAGCAAGACACTAACCAATGGCAAGGCAATCACGAAATTACCAAGCTTACCCTCTTGCCCTCACACCACAACTTTTTAAGTCAACTTGTACCTCAATTGTTATAGATTCAACATTTACTAAACATTCCCTGTACCTCCATCACCCCATTAAAGGTACACTCGATACAGTTCCAAGTACTGTACCTCCTCCACTACAGATGAGATGATCTTTCAACAAACTGGCTGTATCCCACTGAGGCATGGTGGCCCAAATGGAAAAACAAAAGTTTCTCCTTTTAAATTTAGCAATATACAGTGGACCCCCGCATAACGTTGGCATCGCATCGTGTTAAATCTGCATAGCGATACATTTTATCGCTAAAATTTCGCCTCGCATAGTGCTAAAAAATTTGCTCAACGCGATTCGTCCGAGACACGTCCATGTGGCCTGAGCCAGCCTCACTTGTTCTGCCAGAGGCATTGTTTACAAGCCAGCCTCCACGGTAACATTCAAGCATACAATCGGAACATTTCGTATTATTACAGCCTTTTTATAGTGATTTCACCTGAAAAATAAGTGACCATGAGCCCCAAGAAAGCTTCTAGTGCCAACCCTACAGGAATAAGGGTGAGAATTACTATGGAGATGAAGAAAGAGATCATTGCTAAGTATGAAAGTGCAGAGCGTGTCTCCGAGCTGGCCAGGTAGTATAGTAAACCCCAATCAACCATCGCTTCTATTGTGTCCAAGAGAACGGCAATCAAGGAAGCTGTTCTTGCCAAAGGTTTAACTGTGCTTTCGAAACAGAGATCGCAAGTGATAGAAGATGTTGAGAGACTGTTACTGGTGTGGATAAACGAAAAACAGATAGCAGGCGATAGCATCTCTCAAGCGATCATAAGTGAAAAGGCTAGGAAGTTGCACGAGGATTTAATTAGAAAAATGCCTGCAACTAGTGGTGATGCAAGTGAATTTAAGGCCAGCAAAGGTTGGTTTGAGAGATTTAAGAGGCGTAGTGGCATGCATAGTGTGATAAGGCATGGCGAGGCTGCCAGTTCGGACCAAAAAGCAGCTGAAAAATATGTGCATGAATTCAAGGAGTACATAGACAGTGAAGGACTGAAACCTGAACAAGTGTTTAATTGTGACAAAACAGGCCTGTTTTGGAAGAAAATGCCAAACAGAACCTACATTACTCAGGAGGAAAAGGCACTCCCAGGACATGAGCCTATGAAAGACAGGCTTACTCTTCTCATGTGTGCCAATGCTAGTGGTGATTGCAAAGTGAAGCCTTTATTAGTGTATCACTCAAACTCCCAGGGCGTTCAGGCAAAAGAATATCCTCAAGGCTAATTTGTGTGTGCTGTGGAGGGCAAACAATAAGGCATGGGTCACTAGGGACTTTTTCTATGACTGGTTACACCAAGCATTTGCCCCCACTGTGAAAAATTACCTAACTGAAAAGAAATTAGACCTTAAGTGCCTCCTGGTGTTAGACAATGCCCCTGGTCATCCTACAGACTTGGCAGAGCGACTTTGTGGGGACATGAACTTCATTAAGGTGAAGTTTTTGCCTCCTAATACCACTCCTCTCCTGCAGCCCATGGACCAGCAGGTTATTGCAAACTTCAAAAAACTGTACACAAAAGCTCTGTTTGAAAGGTGCTTTGTAGTGACCTCAGAAACTCAATTGACTCTAAGAGAGTTTTGGAGAGAGCACTTTAATCTCCTCAATTGTGTAAACCTTATAGGTAAGGCTTGGGAGGGAGTGACTAAGAGGACCTTGAACTCTGCTTGGAAGAAACTGTGGCCAGAATGTGTAGACCAAAGGGATTCTGAAGGATTTGAGGCTAACCCTGAGAATCCTATGCCAGTTGAGGAATCAATTGTGGAATTGGGGAAGTCCTTGGGGTTGGAGGTTAGTGGGGAGGATGTGAAAGAGTTGGTGGAGGAGGACAATGAAGAACTAACCACTGATGAGCTGCTAGATCAACTTCAACAGCAAGAGGCCACACCTGAGGAAATTGCATTAAAAGAAGGGAAGCAACCCCGGAAAAGGACTTGACACCAAGTCCTAATGGAAGGGGATTCCCCTTCTAAATGCAAACCATCCAGTCTCCCCTCCTCCCATCCCATCAATCATCACCACATCTTCAATAAAGGTAAGTGTCATGTAACTGTGCATGTTTTCTTAAGTTTGTGTGTATTAAAATTAATATTTCATGTGGTAAATTTTTTTTTTTTTCATACTTTTGGGTGTCTTGCACGGATTAATTTGATTTCCATTATTTCTTATGGGGAAAATTAATTCGCTTAACGATAATTTCGCATAACATTGAGCTCTCAGGAACGGATTAATAGCGTTATGCGGGGGTCCACTGTATACAGAAGAAGGGGTTACTAGCCCCTTGCTCCCAGCATGTTAGTCGCCTCTTACGACACGCATCCCAGATATGATTAACACATACAGTGGACCCTCGCCTGACGAACGCATCGCATAAAGTTAAATCCACCTAACGAAGTGTTTAAAGTAAAAATTTTGCCCTGCCTAACGATAAAAAACTCGCCCAACGTGATTCGTCCAGGACCTGTCCACGCTGCCCTGTGGGTGCCAGTGTTTACAAGCCAGCCAGTGCAGTTGCATCTACACATACATTCGGTACATTTCACATTATCCCAGTGTTTTTAGTGCTTGTAACTGCAAAATAAGTCACCATGGAACCCAAGAAAGCTTCTAGTGCCAACCCTGTGGTAAAAAGGGTGAGAATTAGTATGGAATTGAAAAAAGAGATTAAGGAAATGTGTGCAAAGTGGGTTGAACTGCAAACCTGTATGGATGAAAATCACCCTAACACAGCAATTGCAAGCCGTGCTGGTGACTATTACAATGACAATGTTGTGGCCCATTTTAGGCAAATCTTAAAGGAACGCGAGGTACAGAGCTCTATGGACAGATTTGTTGTGCGACAGAGGTCCAGCGACTCTCAAGCTGGTCCTAGTGGCATTAAAAGGAGGAGGGAAGTAACCCCAGAAAAGGACTTGCTACCTCAAGTCCTCATGGAAGGGGATTCCTCTTCCAAACAATAACAACTTCCACTATCTCCCTTCCTCCCATCCCATCAATCATCACTGGATCTTCAATAAAGGTAAGTGTCATGTGTTACTTAGTATAATAGTAATTGTGCATGTATTCTTCTTTTTGGGTGTATAAAAATGTATATTTCATGTGGTAATTTTATTTTTTCATACTTTGGAGTGTCAGGAACGGATTAATTTGATTTCCATTATTTCTTATGGGGAAAATTAATTCGGCTAACAATGAGCTCTCAGGAACGGATTAATATCATTAGGTGAGGGTCCACTGTACTATGATTACATGTGTTATTTAGCCTAATTGAGGTACTCTGTATAAGTCAGAAATTTATTAAAATAATTATGAAGAGTACACAAGCACAATGCCTACACAATATTAAGTACTGTGTCCTGATTTTAAATTTCAATACAAATTTTTTTTTGCACAGCAGACAGCAACCACCCAGGAAGGTACTACCATCCTGCCAAGCGAGTGTGAAGAGGAAACCTGTAACAATTTTACATGATGGTAGGATTGCTGGTGTCTTTTTTCTGTCACAAACATGCAAGGTTTCTGTTTTGTCTTGCTACTTCTACTTACACTTAGGTCACACTACACATGAATGTACAAGCAAATACATACACACCCCTCTGGGTTTTCTTCTATTTTCTCAATAATTCTTCTTGTTTATTTCCTCTTATCTCCATGGGGAAGTGGAACAGAATTCTTCCTCCATAATCTATGCATGTTGTAAGAGGTGTTTAACATGCCAGGAACAAGGAGCTAGTAACTCCTTCTCCTGTATACATTACTAAATTTAAAAAGAGAAACTTTACCTTTTCTGTTTAGATCATGGCATCTTAAATTGTATTCAGCCCTGATCGCTCCAAAATGACATTGTTTTGTGATCATAATTCTTTATGTACTTAATCTATACCTTTAACAGCTCAGTACCCTAGTATAACAGGCAATTTACTCCCAGGAGGTAAATTGCCTGTTATATTGGAGTGATGCAGATGTCAAGAGTCAGTAGATCACTAAGTATGATGCCCATACATTTGTTAAGATGGTTAATGATCAACAAGCAGTAGTGAATACAGTGGACCCCCGGTTAATGAACTTTTTTCATTCCAGTAGTATGTTCAGGTGCCAGTACTGACCGAATTTTTTCCCATAAGGAATATTGTGAAGTAGATTAGTCCATTTCAGACCCCCAAACATACACGTACAAACGCACTTACATAAATACACTTACATAATTGGTCGCATTTGGAGGTGATCGTTAAGCGGGGGTCCACTGTATTTTCTTAAAAGTCACCCTACCTTGGTGGGAAAAACAGTCAAAAGAAATATATCCCTGCAAATCTGAAGTTTTAGTTCCTTTGCCATACAATGGAACTACTACAGCAACACAAGCCTGTAGTCTACCAAGTTAGGAAATGATGCCAAAGATCTTACTTTTAAACTCTTTGGCTGCTGCTTCTGTTGTAGAGCGTGCTTTTTCCGAAGATCTCTCTCTACTCTCTTCATGTACTCATGTTGACTACTCAATTCTGTTTGGTGTTGTTTGTTCATCTGAAAAAAAAGTTTTACAAAAATAAGCAATTCATCTATCTTTATTGTAAATCTACACCTTATGCCCATTTCTCACAAGGGACCTACAGTATATCCTTCCTCTTAACCTTCTCAAACACCATTTATACAAATGCTATTGATCCAAGAACAATGACAATCATCTGTTAATCACAAAGTTCTCTACTGTAGCTCCATATACCTAAAATGATTTGAGACCTGAGCTGCATCAGAAATCTACATTTTTTGGGATAAGTAAGAGCCAGAATATTGGTAAACAATTAAAAAAATGCCCACAAAACATATGCACCAAAGTACCACATATATTTAGTTAAAAATAAAATGTTTAATACATGGTGGTCATGGACTGGGCTATGGGGGCATTGACCCCCATGGCCCGGTCGATGTTATCATTCCAGAATCAAATACTAAATTAAATTTTGCCAAAAAAAAAAATGTGTTATACATGCAATTAATTACCATAAAAATATTAATTCATTTAAAATAAGGTAGTAGGTTAGTAGACAGCAACCACCCAGGGAGGTACTACCGTCCTGCCAAGTGAGTGTAAAACGAAAGCCTGTATTTGTTTTACATGATGGTAGGATTGCTGGTGTGTTTTGTCTGTCTCATAAATATGCAAGATTACAGGTATGTCTTGCTACTTCTACTTACACTTAGGTCACACTACACATACATGTACATGTTTATTTATACACACTCGTCTGAGTTTTCTTTGATTTTATCTTAATAGTTCATGGTCTTATTACTTTTCCTTTTATATCCATGGGAAAGTGGAATAAGAATCTTTCCTCCGTAAACCATGTGTTGTAAAAGTCAACTAAAATGCCGGGAACAATGGGCTAGTAACCCCTTTTCCTGTCAAGATTACTAAACAGAATAAGAAGAAAATTGTCAAAGTGGGAAGTCTGAATGTGCGTGGATGTTGTGCAAATGATAAGAGATGATTGTGGATGTTATGAATGAGAAGAAGCTGGATGTCCTGGCTTTAAGTGAAACAAAGCTGAAAGGGGTAGGAGAGTTTCAGTGGAGAGGAATAAATGGGATTAGGTCAGGGGTTTCAAATAAAGTTAGAGATAAAGAAGGAGTAGCAATAATGTTGAAGGATAAGATATGGCAGGAAAAGAGGGACTACAAATGTATTAATACAAGAATTATGTGGAGTAAAATAAAGGTTGGATGTGAAAAGTGGGTTATAGTAAGTGTATATGCACCTGGAGAAGAGAGAAGTGTAGAGGAGAGAGAGATATTTTGGGAAATGTTGAGTGAATGCGTGGGGAGTTTTGAACCAAGTGAGAGAGTACTTGTGGTTGGGGATTTCAATGCTAAAGTGGGTAAAAATGTTGTGGATGGAGTAGTAGGTAAATTTGGGGTGCCAGGGGTAAATGTAAATGGGGAGCCTTTAATTGAGCTATGTGTAGAGAGAGATTTGGTAATAAGTAATACATATTTTATGAAAAAGAGGATAAATAAATATACAAGGTATGATGCAGCACGTAATGAAATTAGTTTGTTAGATTATGTACTGGTGGATAAAAGGTTAATGGGTAGGGTCCAGGATGTACATGTTTATAGAGGGGCAACTGATATATCGGATCATTTAGTTGTAGCTACAGTTAGAGTAAGAGGTACATGGGACAAGAGGAAGGTGGCAACAACAAGTAGGAGGGAAGTGAAAGTGTATAAACTAAGGGAGGAGGAAGTTCGGGCGAGATATAAGAGACTATTGGCAGAAAGGTAGGCTAGTGCAAAGATGAGTAGTGGGGTTGCTGAAGAGGGTTGGAATAGTTTTAAAAATGCAGTATTAGAATGTGGGGCAGAAGTTTGTGGTTATAGGAGGGTGGGTGCAGGAAGAAAGAGGAGTGATTGGTGGAATGATGAAGTAAAGGGTGTGATAAGAGAGAAAAAAGTTAGCTTATGAGAGGTTTTTACAAAGCAGAAGTGTTATAAGAAGAGCAGAGTATATGGAGAGTAAAAGAAAGGTGAAGAGAGTGGTGAGAGTGCAAAAGCAGAGCAGATGATAGAGTGGGAGAGGCACTGTCAAGAAATTTTAATGAAAATAAGAAAAAAATTTGGAGCGAGTTAAACAAGTTAAGAAAGCCTAGGGAACGTATGGATTTGTCAGTTAAAAACAGAGTAGAGGAGCTAGTAGATGGGGAGAGGGAGGTATTAGGTAGATGGCAAGAATATTTTGAGGAACTTTTAAATGTTGAGGAAGAAAGGGAGGCGGCAATTTCATGCACTGGCCAGGGAGGTATACCATCTTTTAGGAGTGAAGAAGAGCAGAATGTACGTGTGGGGGAGGTACTTGAGGCATTACGTAGAATGAAAGGGGGTAAAGCAGCTGGAACTGATGGGATCATGCCAGAAATGTTAAAAGCAGGGGGGGGGGGGATATAGTGTTGGAGTGGTTGGTACTTTTGTTTAATAAATGTATGAAAGAGGGGAAGGTACCTAGGGACTGGTGGAGAGCATGTATAGTCCCTTTATATAAAGGGAAGGGGGACAAAAGAGATTGTAAAAATTATAGAGGAATAAGTTTACTAAGTAAAACTGTTGTCCAGAGGGCTGAGGAAGGGTTGTTGAGGTGGTTCGGACATGTAGAGAGAATGGAGCGAAACAGAATGACTTCAAGAGTGTATCAGTCTGTAGTGGAAGGAAGGCGGGGTAGGGGTCGGCCTAGGAAGGGTTGGAGGGAGGGGGTAAAGGAGGTTTTGTGTGCGAGGGGCTTGGACTTCCAGCAGGCATGCGTGAGCGTGTTTGATAGGAGTGAATGGAGACAAATGGTTTTTAATACTTGACGTGCTGTTGGAGTGTGAGCAAAGTAACATTTATGAAGGGATTCAGGGAAACCGGCAGGCCGGACTTGAGTCCTGGAGATGGGAAATACAGTGCCTGCACTCTGAAGGAGGGGTGTTAATGTTGCAGTTTAAAAACTGTAGTGTAAAGCACCCTTCTGGCAAGACAGTGATGGAGTGAATGATGGTGAAAGTTTTTCTTTTTCGAGCCACCCTGCCTTGGTGGGAATCGGCCGGTGTGATAATAAATAATAAATAACCAGGAAAAGTGTACGGTGGGGTTATTATTGAAAGAATTAGAGTTAAGAGAGAATGTAGGATTGCGGATGAGCAAGGAGGTTTCAGAGTGGGTAGGGGATGTGTAGATCAAGTGTTTACATTAAAGCATATATGTGAACAGTATTTAGATAAAGGTAGGGAAGTTTTTATTGCATTTATGGATTTAGAAAAGGCATATGATAGAGTGGATAGGGGAGCAATGTGGCAGATGTTGCAAGTATATGGAATAGGCGGTAAGTTACTAAATGCTGTAAAGAGTTTTTATGAGGATAGTGAGGCTCAGGTTAGGGTGTGTAGAAGAGAGGGAGACTACTTCCCGGTAAAAGTAGGTCTTAGACAGGGATGTGTAATGTCACCATGGTTTTTTAATATATTTATAGATGGGGTTGTAAAAGAAGTACAGTGGACCCCCGGTTTACGATATTATTTCATTCCAGAAGTATGTTCAGGTGCCAGTACTGACCGAATTTGTTCCCATAAGGAATATTGTGAATTAGATTAGTCCATTTCAGACCCCCAAACATACACATACAAACGCACTTACATAAATACACTTACATAATTGGTCGCATTGGGAGGTGATCGTAAACCGGGGGTCCACTGTAAATGCTAGGGTGTTCGGGAGAGGGGTGGGATTAAATTATGGGGAATCAAATACAAAATGGGAATTGACACAGTTACTTTTTGCTGATGATACTGTGCTTATGGGAGATTCTAAAGAAAAATTGCGAAGGTTAGTGGATGAGTTTGGGAGTGTGTGTAAAGTTAGAAAGTTGAAAGTGAACATAGAAAAGAGTAAGGTGATGAGGGTATCAAATGATTTAGATAAAGAAAAATTAGATATCAAATTGGGGAGGAGGAGTATGGAAGACGTGAATGTTTTCAGATACTTGGGGGCTGACGTGTCGGCAGATGGATTTGTGAAGGATGAGGTTAATCATAGAATTGATGAGGGAAACAAGGTGAGTGGTGCGTTGAGGCATATGTGGAGTCAAAAAACATTATCTATGGAGGCAAAGAAGGGAATGTATGAAAGTATAGTAGTACCAACACTCTTATATGGGTGTGAAGCTTGGGTTGTGAATGCTGCAGCGAGGAGGTGGTTGGAGGCAGTGGAGATTTCCTGTCTAAGGGCAATGTGTGGTGTAAATATTATGCAGAAAATTCGGAGTGTGGAAATTAGGTGTGGAGTTAATAAAAGTATTAGTCAGAGGGCTGAAGAGGGGTTGTTGAGGTGGTTTGGTCATTTAGAAAGAATGGATCAAAGTAGAATGACATGGAGAGCATTTAAATCTGTAGGAGAAGGAAGGCAGAGTAGGGGTCGTCCTCGAAAAGGTTGGAAGGAAGGGGTAAGGGAGGTTTTGTGGGCGAGGGGCTTGGACTTCCAGCAGGCATGCATGAGCGTCTTTGATAGGAGTGAATGGAGACGAATGGTATTTGGGACCTGACGATCTGTTGGAGTGTGAGCTGGGTAGTATTTAGTGAAGGGATTCAGGGAAACCGGTTATTTTTATATAGCCGGACTTGAGTCCTGGAAATGGGAAGTACAATGCCTGCACTCTAAAGGAGGGGTTCGGGATATTAGCAGTTTGGAGGGATATGTTGTGTATCTGTATACGTATATGCTTCTAAACTGTTGTGTTCTGAGCACTTCTGCAAAAACAGTGATTATGTGTGAGTGAGGTGAAAGTGTTGAATGATGAAAATATTTTCTTTTTTTTGGGGGGGATTTTCTTTCTTCTTGTGTCACCCTGCCTCAGTGGGAGACGGCTGACTTGTTGAAAAAAAAATAAAATAAAAAAAGTGTCAAACAATATACATTAATTATTATTATTAGTACTGGAAAATACTTTGCCCTTATAGGCCACTGACTGATTACTACCCATTAGTGTAAAAGAATATAAAAAAAAAGTCCTACCAATTTCATAAGATTTCGTTTACTGAACTTATTCCAGTACGGTAAATAAAGACCAATTACCATTATCATAAGTTTTTTTTTTTTTTTTGGAGTTCAAATTTTATACTATACAGCATATACTTATACAGTAATTGCACATAAGAGTTCATTGTTCCAAACACACAAAATCTGGAATATATCAAAATTCAGTACATATATACAAGGATAAAAATTTTTTTTTTAGAGAAAACCATGGAAATCTACAAGAAAATGTAAAAACACAATATTACAAACTAATAATGAAATGATACAGGTTCAAAGAACATTAGGAACACTAACACACTCAGTGCATTCAGATTTTGCTGTGTTAGTGGATATGCTGAATGTTATAAACATTTATCTAATTCACAAATACAGGTCCGCCATCACAAATCCGGCAATCAATTATTCGGCACTAATTTTGGCTAGCATAATTTAAAATTTCCAGGGTCGCCACACCAACCTGCTGGTACTGTTTGGTGGCGCTACTTGGTGCATAAGTCATTCCAATTTCTTTTTCTCCATTTATTGTTTTAACCTGCTTACTTTTAGCTCTAGCCATGGTTCCAATGAATAAAAGAAATGCTTCTCATTATGTAAAGCACCGACACAGTACATTATCCGTTAATGATAAGGTGACTTTGAAGCCACTGTCGGTTGCCATGAACTCAAGTCTCATGAAGCAGGAGAATATGCTTTATTATTACGCTAATATCAACACTACAGCTTATTTGCCTATCACAATTGATCTAATATGACATAATAAACAATATAAATAACATAAAACATGTTAAATACTCCAGAATAAATAATATTTGGCATAACACCGAGCAGTTCGACATAGGTATGAAGAGGATATGATATACAAATACCATTCTCCTATCCCTGTCTTGGGGCTTACACTATTAGAGAAAACAGAGTGTAGCACAGGGCTAACTGTGATATACAGTAGGGCCCCACTTATACGGCAGGTTAGGTTCCAGGCTACCGCCGTAAAGCGGAAATCGCCATAAAGTGGAACACCCTTTTTTTCCACTTATAAATGCTAACAAATACTAGATAACAAGTTTACACTAAAATATATTAAGTTAGCAATAGAACTAGGCATCAAAAAACAATAAAAAAGTACAATACACACATAGTGCACTCATTACTAACCTTAAAATATTTATAGTCTTAACCTAGGGTGAAACAAGTAGTATTTATTGTAAGAAATCAAGTGTGGTATGTATGGTAGTCAGCCGGGCTACCATATCAGGCCACATAATATTCTATTACATTTAAGCATCCCAGAGCGATAAAATGCGTATACAGTTTACTCATTACTTACCTTAAAATATTTGTAGTCTTAATCTAGGGCGAGATGAGTAGTATTTATTGTAAAAAATCAAGTGTGGTATGTATGGTAGTCAGCCGGGCTACCATACCAGGCCAACCCACCCACACATACTATTCCATGATATTTAAGCATCCCAGAGCGATAAAATGTATATACAGTTCCCTCATTACATACCTTACAATATTTGTAGTCTTAATGTATGGTCAGGAGTAAGTAAATGACATAAAACGAATGAATAAATGAGAGAGAGAAAGAATGAGTGCATGAGAGAGGACAGGCGCCGAGTTATGTAAACAAACCAGGCAAAGGTAAGTTTTGTAAACATAAAAAGTGTACACGTCTGGTTTGTGTACAAGTTACATTGTGTACAAGTTGTCTCTACATTGATACGGTAGAATAAATAAAGAACACTCCCATTCTCATGTAACATCATTTTGAGAAGAAATGACACTCTGAGTGAAGGCAATGGAAATAAGTCACTCTGACTTTTTTGGGTTATCCTGGGTTCTCTACACATATGCTGTTATGTATGATAATCTATGTAACTATTTGTGTATACCTGACATACATACATACATACATACAAAAGGAATAATTTTCTACAGTTACCCCCAGTAACACATTTTCTCTTATGTTAGATTAGAGAAATTGTTATTCTTGTGGTCACTTGTACAAGTTATCTGGCTCCCACATCTTATATTTATGTTTATTTATTCTATTGTGGGGTGTATTTATCATCTTTATATGTTATGTATCATGTTTATTATATAATTTCGAAAAAAATATCATGAATGGATTAATGAAAATGCGTATATTAACGTAATATACAACATTTAATGAGACTCGGTGATTATTATTATTATTATTATTTCTAATATGGCGTCACTTGTGCAAGTCGTCTGCTACCACATCTCATATTTATGTTTATTTATTCTACTGTGGGGTGTATTTATCATATTTATATGTTATGCATCGTGTTTATTATATAATTTTGAAAAAATATCATAGATGGATTAATGAAAATGTGTATACAGCAGGGCCCCGCTTTACGGCGTTTCACTTCACTGCGTTCCACTAATATGGTCATTTCAAATTATGACCAAAACTCGCTATGCGGCTCCCCCCACCTTACTTTCTAATACGGTCACCGCGCCCCACCTTGTTTGTTTACATTCTTCGTGAGCTCAGTAAGCACTAAGTCTCTTCATTTTGTCTGGAAACTCCAAAATTTCAAATGTTTTTAAAAGTTATTTCATATTTTATATATACTCTGATAATTATACTTATATATACCTGTACTTAAATAAACTTACATACTGTGCTGGCATGCAGGTACACATTAAAATCAGTAAGAGTGTCTTATGTCTCCAGACATCATATTAGTAATGATAATAATAATCATCGAGTCTCATTTGCATGTCGTGTATTACGTTAATATACACATTTTCATTAATCCATCTATATTTTTTCAAAATTATATAATAAACACGATGCATAACAAATAAATAAGATAAATACACCCCACAGTAGAATAAATAAACATAAATGCGAGATGTGGTAGCAGACGACTTGCACAAGTGACGCCATATTAGAAATGATGATAATAATCACCGAGTCTCATTAAATGTCGTATATTACGTTAATATACACATTTTCATTAATCCATCCATGATATTTTTTTCAAAATTATATAATAAACACGATACATAACATAAAAAGATGATAAATACACCCCACAATAGAATAAATAAACATAAATATGAGATGTGGTAGCCAGATAACTTGTACAAGTGACGGCAAGAATAACATTTTCTCTAATCTAACATAAGAGAAAATGAGTTACTGTGGGTAACTGTAGAAAATTATTCCTTTTGTATGTAAGTTTATTCAGGTATACACAAATACAGTTACATAGATTATCATACATAACAACACATGTGTAGAGAACCTAGGATAACCCAAAAAAGTCAGAGTGACTTATTTCCATTACCTTCACTCAGAGCATCATTTCTTCTCAAAATGATGTTACATGAGAATGGGAGTGTTCTTCTTTATTTATTCTACCGTATCAATGTAAAGACAACCTGTACACAATGTAACTTGTACACAAACCAGACGTGTACACTTTGTTTACAAAACTTACCTTCGCCTGGTTTGTTTACATAACTCTGCGCCTGTCCTCTCTCATGCACTCATTCTTTCTCTCTCTCATTTATTCGTTTTATCTCATTTACTTACTCCTGACCCTACATTAAGACTACAAATATTTTAAGGTAAGTAATGAGTGAACTGTATATACATTTTATCGCTCTGGGATGCCTAAATATCATAGAATAGTATGTGCAGGTGGGGTGGCCTGGTATGATAGCCTGGCTGACTACCATACATACCACACTTGATTTCTTACAATAAATACTACTTGTCTCACCCTAGATTAAGACTATAAATATTTTAAGGTAAGTAATGAGTGCACTATGTGTGTATTGTACTTTTTTATTGTTTTTTGATGCCTGGTTCTATTGCTAACTTAATATATGTTAGTGTAAACTTGTTATCTAGTGTTTGTATGCATTTATAAGTGGAAAAAAAGGGTGTTCCACTTTACGGCGGTAGCCTGGAACCTAACCTGCCGTATAAGTGAGGCCCTGCTGTATTAATGTAATATACGACATTTAAATGAGACTCGGTGATTATCATTATCATTACTAATATGATGTCTGGAGACCTAAGACACTCTTACTGATTTTAATGTGTACCTGCAAGCCAGCACAATGTGTAAGTTTATTTAGGTACAGGTATACATAAGAATAATTATCAGAGTATATATAGGTAGTAGGTTGGTAGACAGCAACCACCCAGGGAGGTACTACCGTCCTGCCAAGTGAGTGTAAAACGAAAGCCTGTGATTGTTATACATGATGGTAGGATTGCTGATGTCTTTTGTCTGTCTTATAAATATGCAAGATTACAGGTATGTCTTGCTACTTCTACTTACACTTAGGTCACACTACACATACATGTACACGTTTATTTATACACACTCATCTGAGTTTTCTTTGATTTTATCTTAATAGTTCTTGGTCTTATTACTTTTCCTTTTATATCCATGGGGAAGTGGAATAAGAAACTTTCCTCCGTAAGCCATGCGTGTTGTAAAAGTCAACTAAAATGCCAGGAACAATGGGCTAGTAACCCCTTTTCCTGTAAAGATTACTAAAAAGAATAAGAAGAAGAAAATTGTCAAAGTGGGAAGTCTGAATGTGCGTGGATGTTGTGCAGATAAGAAAGAGATGATTGTGGATGTTATGAATGAGAAGAAGCTGGATGTCCTGGCTTTAAGTGAAACAAAGCTGAAGGGGGTGGGAGAGTTTCAGTGGAGAGGAATAAATGGGATTAGGTCAGAGGTTTCAAATAGAGTTAGAGCTAAAGAAGGAGTAGCAATAATGTTGAAGGATAAGCTATGGCAGGAAAAGAGGGACTATAAATGTATTAATTCAAGGATTATGTGGAGTAAAATAAAGATTGGATGTGAAAAGTGGGTTATAATAAGCGTGTATGCACCTGGAGAAGAGAGAAGTGTAGAGGAGAGAGAGAGATTTTGGGAAATGTTGAGTGAATGCGTGGGGAGTTTTGAATCAAGTGTGAGAGTAATGGTGGTTGGGGATTTCAATGCTAAAGTGGGTAAAAATGTTATGGAGGGAGTAGTAGGTAAATTTGGGGTGCCAGGGGTAAATGTAAATGGGGAGCCTTTAATTGAGCTATGTGTAGAAAGAGATTTGGTAATAAGTAATACATATTTTATGAAAAAGAGGATAAATAAATATACAAGGTATGATGTAGCACGTAATGAAAGTAGTTTATTAGATTATGTATTGGTGGATAAAAGGTTGATGGGTAGGCTCCAGGATGTACATGTTTATAGAGGGGCAACTGATATATCGGATCATTATTTGGTTGTAGCTACAGTTAGAGTAAGAGGTAGATGGGAAAAGAGGAAGGTGGCAACAACAAGTAAGAGGGAGGTGAAAGTGTATAAACTAAGGGAGGAGGAAGTTCAGGTGAGATATAAGCGACTATTGGCAGAAACGTGGGCTAGTGCAAAGATGAGTAGTTGGGGGGTTGAAGAGGGTTGGAATAGTTTTAAAAATGCAGTATTAGAATGTGGGGCAGAAGTTTGTGGATATAGGAGGGTGGGTGCAGGAAGAAAGAGGAGTGATTGGTGGAATGATGAAGTAAAGGGTGTGATAAAAGAGAAAAAGGTAGCTTATGAGAGGTTTTTACAAAGCAGAAGTGTCATAAGAAGAGCAGAGTATATGGAGAGTAAAAGAAAGGTAAAGAGAGTGGTGAGAGTGTGCAAAAGGAGAGCAGATGATAGAGTGGGAGAGGCACTGTCAAGAAATTTTCATGAAAATATGAAAAAATTTTGGAGCGAGTTAAACAAGTTAAGAAAGCCTAGGGAACGTATGGATTTGTCAGTTAAAAACAGAGTAGGGAAGTTAGTAGATGGGGAGATGGAGGTATTAGGTAGATGGCGAGAATATTTTGAGGAACTTTTAAATATTAAGGAAGAAACAGAGGCAGTAATTTCACGCACTGGTCAGGGAGGTATACCATCTTTTAGGAGTGAAGAAGAGCAGAATGTAAGTGTGGGGGAGGTACGTGAGGCATTACGTAAAATGAAAGGGGGTAAAGCAGTTGGAACTGATGGGATCATGACAGAAATGTTAAAAGCAGGGGGGGATATAGTGTTGGAGTGGTTGGTACTTTTGTTTAATAAATGTATGAAAGAGGGGAAGGTACCTAGGGATTGGCGGAGAGCATGTACAGTGGACCCCCGCATACCGTTGGCATCACATAACGTTTAATCCGCATACCGCTCGCTTTTATCGCAAAAATTTTGCCTCGCATACCGCTCAAAAACCCGCTCACCGCTGTTCGTCCGAGACGCATCCAATGTGCGCCCTTAGCCAGCCTCACATGTGCCGCCGGTGGCATTGTTTACCAGCCAGCCTCCGCGGTAACATCCAAGCATACAATTGGAACATTTTGTATTATTACAGTGTTTTTGGTGATTTTATCTGCAAAATAAGTGACCATGGGCCCCAAGAAAGCTTCTAGTGCCAACCCTACAGCAATAAGGGTGAGAATTACTATAGAGATGAAGAAAAAGATCATTGATAAGTATGAAAGTGGAGTGCGTGTCTCCGAGCTGGCCAGGTTGTATAATAAACGCCAATCAACCATCGCTACTACTGGTGGTACAGCTGCTGCTGCTGCTGCTGTACCACCGTCAGCTTCAGCTGCTGCTGCTGCACTGTCAGCTGCTGCTGCTGCTGCTGCTGTAGCACCGTTGTTGGTGTGGCTTATTGAGAATACCAAGAAACAATTAACCCCAGAGGATTTGCCACCCAGGATAACCCAAAAAAGTCAGTGTCATCGAAGACTGTCTAACTTATTTCCATTGGGGTCCTTAATCTTGTCTCCCAGGATGCAACCCACACCAGTCGACTAACACCCAGGTGAACAGGGAAAAATGCCTGGAACTAGTGCTCATATTGGTGAATTTAAAGCCAGCAAAGGTTGGTTTGAGAGATTTAAGAATCGTAGAGGCATACACAGTGTGATAAGGCCTGTTCTGGAAGAAAATGCCAAACAGGACCTACAGTACTCAGGAGGAAAAATCACTCCCAGGACACAGTGTCTCATCAGTCATTGCTGCATCTTCAATAAAGGTAAGTGTCATTTATTCTTCGTTTAGTATAGTAGTACATGCACAATATATATTGTGCATGTACTACTCTACTATTGTGCATGTATCCTTCTCTTTGTGTGTAGGAAAATGTATATTTCATGTGGTAAAATTTTTTTTTTTCATAATTTTGGGTGTCTTGCACGGATTAATTTGATTTCCATTATTTCTTATGGGGAAAATTCATTCGCATACCGATCATTTCGCATAACAATGAGCCCTCTTGCACGGATTAAAATCGCTATGCGGGGGTACACTGTATAGTCCCTTTATATAAAGGGAAAGGGGACAAAAGAGACTGTAAAAATTATAGAGGAATAAGTTTGATAAATTAGACACATGTGCAACTCTTGGGTATCTTTATTGAGGAAACGTTTCGCCACACAGTGGCTTCATCAGTCCAAACGTAGGAGAAACTTGAAGAACAGGAGGAGAATGAGGTAATCAGTCCCTCAACCTTGAGTCGATGTGTTCAGTCCATCAATTCTATTCAAGATTGATGGACTGAACACATCGACTCAAGGTTGAGGGACTGATTACCTCATTCTCCTCCTGTTCTTCAAGTTTCTCTTACGTTTGGACTGATGAAGCGACTGTGTGGCGAAATGTTTCCTCAATAAAGATACCCAAGAGTTGCACATGTGTCTAATTTATCAACACGTCGGTTCTCTGAACCATTCATCTAGGAATAAGTTTACTGAGTATACCAGGAAAAGTGTATGGTAGGGTTAAAATTGAAAGAATTAGAGGTAAGACAGAATGTAGGATTGCGGATGAGCAAGGAGGTTTCAGAGTGGGTAGAGGATGTGTAGATCAAGTGTTTACATTGAAGCATATATGTGAACAGTATTTAGATAAAGGTAGGGAAGTTTTTATTGCATTTATGGATTTAGAAAAGGCATATGATAGAGTGGATAGAGGAGCAATGTGGCAGATGTTGCAAGTATATGGAATAGGTGGTAAGTTACTAAATGCTGTAAAGAGTTTTTATGAGGATAGTGAGGCTCAGGTTAGGGTGTGTAGAAGAGAGGGAGACTACTTCCTGGTAAAAGTAGGTCTTAGACAGGGATGTGTAATGTCACCATGGTTGTTTAATATATTTATAGATGGGGTTGTAAAGGAAGTAAATGCTAGGGTGTTTGGGAGAGGGGTGGGATTAAATTTTGGGGAATCAAATTCAAAATGGGAATTGACACAATTACTTTTTGCTGATGATACTTTGCTTATGGAGATTCTAAAGAAAAATTGCAAAGGTTAGTGGATGAGTTTGGGAATGTGTGTAAAGGTAGAAAGTTGAAAGTGAACATAGAAAAGAGTAAGGTGATGAGGGTGTCAAATGATTTAGATAAAGAAAAATTGGATATCAAATTGGGGAGGAGGAGTATGGAAGAAGTGAATGTTTTCAGATACTTGGGAGTTGACGTGTCGGCGGATGGATTGATGAAGGATGAGGTTAATCATAGAATTGATGAGGGAAAAAAGGTGAGTGGTGCATTGAGGTATATGTGGAGTCAAAAAATGTTATCTATGGAGGCAAAGAAGGGAATGTATGAAAGTATAGTAGTACCAACACTCTAATATGGGTGTGAAGCTTGGGTGGTAAATGCAGCAGCGAGGAGACGGTTGGAGGCAGTGGAGATGTCCTGTTTAAGGGCAATGTGTGATGTAAATATTATGTAGAAAATTCGGAGTGTGGAAATTAGGAAAAGGTGTGGAGTTAATATAAGTATTAGTCAGAGGGCAGAAGAGGGGTTGTTGAGGTGGTTTGGTCATTTAGAGAAAGTAGAATGACATGGAAAGCATATAAATCTATAGGGGAAGGAAGGCGGGGTAGGGGTCGTCCTCGAAAGGGTTGGAGAGAGGGGGTAAAGGAGGTTTTGTGGGCAAGGGGCTTGGACTTCCAGCAAGCGTGTGTGAGCATGTTAGATAGGAGTGAATGGAGACGAATGGTACTTGGGACCTGACGATCTGTTGGAGTGTGAGCAGGGTAATATTTAGTGAAGGGATTCAGGGAAACCGGTTATTTTCATATAGTCGGACTTGAGTCCTGGAAATGGGAAGTACAAAGCCTGCACTTTAAAGCAGGGGTTTGGGATATTGGCAGTTTGGAAGGATATGTTGTGTATCTTTATATGTGTATGCTTCTAAACTGTTGTATTCTGAGCACCTCTGCAAAAACAGTGATAATGTGCGAGTGTGGTGAAAGTGTTGAATGATAATGAAAATATTTTGTTTTTGGGGATTTTCTTTCTTTTTTTTGGGGTCACCCTGCCTCGGTGGGAGACGGCCGACTTGTTGAAGAAAAAAAAAATATATATATATATAAAATATGAAATAACTTTTAAAAACACTTGAAATTTTGGAGTTTCCTGACAAAATGAAGAGACTTAGGGCTTACGGATCTCACAGAGAATGTAAACAATCTGGGTGGGGCGCGGTGACCGTATTAGAAAGTCAGGTGGGGGAGCCGTATAGTGAGTTTTGGTCATAATCTGAAATGACCGTATTAGCGGAACGCCGTAAAGTGGGGCCCTACTGTACACTCGTACTGCACCATAAACCTGAAACAAAAAAGTTATTTTCTCTATATAGATTATCACACATAGCAGCATATGTGTAGAGAACCTAGGATAACCCAAAAAAGTCAACGTGGCTTATTTTTAGTACCTGGCTTGGGTTAGCCATATATGATTTTTGGTAAATATTCGATTCCCAGCCAGGGTAGAAACATTAGGCGTGTTTCTTTACACCTGTTGTCTATGTTTACCCATCAGTAAATGGGCACCTGGGTGTTAGTCGACTAGTGTGGGTATTATCCTTGGACACTGACGTAATTTTTTTGAAATACTCAGCATAACAAGCAGCTTTCTATACAGTAGTATGTCACTGATGTCAGCTAGGACTGTATACCTTGTACATGTACGTGTAGTAAATAAAGATATTATTACATTATTATTATTTTCTCAGTTGTTTGTTGGGTTATCTTATTCAAACTAGGGCAATTTATGAGTCAAAGATACTTCTTAACGTAGACCAAAAATGAAAGAATTCAGGCCATAAATAGCGGAGTTCACTTCTCAGCCATTAGTGGCCGCTTAGCGGTATATTTTTGTATGGTTGTTATGGTTATATTCTCATTTTTTCGGTCTCATTTGATAGAATGAAAGATATATTACAGAAATAGATATGATTTTGATTGCTTTCATGATGAAAAGTACCTTGAAATTGCACTCACAGTAGCGAAAATGTTCTATTCTTTAGTGAAGCTCAAGAGTCAACAAATGACGTCACCGTCCAATACCTGTCCGCCTGCCAGTCAAGAATGGGTTGACATTATTTATACAATTATTACAATAAAGCAGTAGTCTGCATAACAGTAAATCTTTTTTTTTTTTTTTTTTTTTTTGTGAATAAAAATTCCAAATGGTAAGCAAGAGTAATATAAGTGGGGCCTGTAGCCATGACTAATGAACAGAGAAAATGTTATTTTAGTGCCAGGAATGTCTACATTGTTTATTCTGGACCCTATTTTGAAATTGGCATCTGTTGAAATTTGTGTGAAATCGGCCAAACTGCCAATTTCTGACCACTTTATTGGGTAGTTGAAATAAGTGAATGGGCGGTTTCTTGTACTCAGTTGACAGACTAGAAGTAAATAAGTTTATTAAGGTATACACAAATACAGTTACATAGATTATCATACATATCAGTGTATGTATAGAGAACCTAGGATAACCCAGAAAAGTCAGACAAAGTGACTTATTTCCAGTACCTGGCTTGGGCTTGCCATATATGATTTTGGTAAATATTTTTGTTTTCTCGGTTGTTTGTTGGGCTATCTCATTGAAACTTGGGCAATGTATGATGGAAAGATGCTTGTAAACGTACAACAAAAATAAAAAAGACGAGCGATAAATAAGGGAGTTCACTTCTCAGCCATTAGCCGCCTCTTTGCAGTATATTTTCATATGATTTTTATGGTTGTATTCTCATTTTTTTGGACTCATTTGATAGAATGGAAGATATATTACAGAAATAGACATGATTTTGATTGCTTTCATGACGAAAAGTACCTTGAAATTGAGCTCAAAGTAGCGGAAACGTTCGATTCTTGCCAATGTTCAATGAACTTTGTGCAAGTCAAGTTGGTTAATTTTATTAAGTGTATTCTAACCTAACCACTCTGTAATCCGGCACACTACAGGTCCCAATGATGCCGGATTTGTGATGGAGGACCTGTACTTCTTCTTTTTATTAATACACTGGCCATTTCCCACCAAGGCAGGGTGACCCCAAAAATATGAAACACTCAACATAATTTACTCCATCACTGTCTTGCCAGAGGTGCACCTCCACTCCAGTTAAAACACTGCAGCATATCAACTCCCCTCTTTCAAAGCGCAGGCACTGTACTTCCCACCTTCAGGACTCATGTCTGGTTAACCAGTTTCCTTGAATCCCTTCATAAAAGTTACTTTGCTCATACTTCAACAGCACAAGTCATAAAAAAACCATTTGTCCCCACTTGCTCCTATCCAGCAAGTTGACACATGCTTGCTGGAAGTCCAAGCTCCTCACACACAAAACTTCCTTTACCCCCTTCCTCCAACCTTTCCTATGCCGACTCCTACCCCACCTTCCAATATCAAATTTACCATTGCTATCCAAAATATTCAAGAAACTCGTGCACAGGAGACTGTATTCATTTATAACAGCACAAAACATACTCAACCCTTACCAATTTGGATTCAGGAAAAATAAAAGCACTAATGATGCAATTATAAAAATGCTAAACCTGCTTTACACAGCATTGGAACATAAGGAATATCCGCTAGGAATTTTTATTGACCTAAGAAAAGCGTTTGACATGGCTGACCACGGCATCCTACTCCACAAACTTGACCACTATGGTATAAGAGGCCATGCGCTTGCATATTTTAAATCCTACCTTTCTAATAGGTATCAGTATGTCACCATTAAAGACACAGCCTCATCAATACGGCCACTTGATACTGGAGTTCCGCAGGGAAGTGTGCTTGGACCCCTGCTCTTCCTCATTTACATCAATGATCTTCTAAACAAATCCCAACACCTGAAACCCATTCTCTTTGTTGACGACACAACTTATGTCATCTCCCACCCTAATCTTGCCACCCTCAACATCATTGTTAACGATGAGCTGCTCAAAATATCGATTTGGATAACATGCAGGGGCAAGCAAAGATGTACTTCGCTTGTACTATATACAAGCTATACGCTCACTCATTGACTACGGTTCACTGGCTTTAGCTCATCTCTTCCCGCAGAGCAGGCAAAGGGTGGAGGTCGTACAAAACCAGGCGATAAGAACTATGCTTGGTGCCCCCATCTGGACCAACACAGTATGTCTCAGATCTGAGGCCCGTCTTCCTTCCTTGGCTGACAGAGTAAGATACATAAACGCCTGCAAAGTGGCCACGATTCTGCACCGGCAGCAAGGTACCCCACTAAGGAGACGGATATTAACAACCATGTCACAAGATCCCACACTCTTCACGCAATAGTCCTGGATTCGTTCGTTTTGTGCTGCTGGGCAGAAACTGCTGCCTGTACAGCTGCTCTGTGAGAAGAGTTGTGACCTTCCTGTATGCCTGAGCATAATGACAGCCTTAGAAGTTCAGGGTAATAGATCGACATTGAACTGGATCCCCAGCCATGCTGGCATCCGGGGAAATGAGGCGGCAGATGATGCAGCCAAGGCAGCAACAGACTATCCACATGTTTGTAGATGAATGGTTCAGAGAACCGACATGTTGATAAATTAGACACATGTGCGGCTCTTGGGTGTCTTTGTTGAGGAAGCGTTTCGCCGCACAGTGGCTTCATCGGTCCATGCGTGGGGGGGGCTTGGGGAGCGGGAGGAGAGTGAGGTAATCAGTCCCTCAACCTTGAGTGGATGTGTTCAGTCCACACTTGAGGGACTGATTACCTCATTGGGACTGATTACCTCACTCTCCTCCTGTTCTTCAAGTTTCTCCTGCGTGTGGGCTGGTGAAGCCACTGTGTGGCGAAGCGTTTCCTCGATAGGGATGCCCAAGAGTTGCACGTGTCTAATTTATCCACATGTTGGGATTACTGTCCCAATCAGCCTACGACAGACCAAACTGGTGGCTGCCAGAGCCACGAAACTTATGGGGGAGGTCTTAGGTGATACCCCATCTCAACAGTGGTACCGAGCAGCGACTCATGGAGAACCCCCTCCATATGATAGAAGCTGGTCCAAAGCACAGTGTACCGCCATCCATCGGCTTCGTTTGGGCTTTCCAAACAGCCAAGATGATGGTAGACAAGGCTGAGGAGGAGATGTGCCAGTACTGTCAGCACGTTGTCCAGCGGCCCCTAACACACTATCTTCTAGAGTGCGAAGTTACTGAGACACTCCGCAGGCAACTAGGGGTGATATTCCCTCCCGAAGAGGACCCAGAGATGACTGTGGCCACACTAGTGTACCATGGGGTCAACGAACCAGAAAAGCTGTTACCTTCCCAGTGGGGTGATAGAGGCTAGGACCTTCGGTAGCTTTAAGAAGAGACTGGACAAATATATGAGTGGGAGGGGCTGGGTTTGATTGGTGTCATGGGGTACGGGAGTTATTTCTTGGGTAGCTTTAGGTAGATGTCGTTTTGATAAGGACCTGCCTCGTATGGGCCAGTAGGCCTTCTGCAGTGTTCCTACATTCTTATGTTCAATAAACTTAAACTTAACACTGACAAAACCTACTATATTATGTTTGGTAGCAGAGCAAGTGTTATGCAACTTTACATTAAGATCGACAACACTCTAATTGCCAGACATAATGAGGGCAAATTCCTTGGCCTATACCTCGACAACAACCTAAATTTCAGCACCCATATCCAACACATAAAAAAAAAAGTATCCAAAACGGTGGGGATCCTCTCCAAGATATGATACTACGTGCCGCAAACTGCCCTTCTCACACTATACCATTCACTTATATATCCATACCTCACCTATGCTATCTGTGCTTGGGGTTCAACTGCAGCAACACACCTAAAGCCAATAATAACCCCAAAAAAAAGCCGCAGTAAGAATAATCACTAAATACCATCCCTGGCAACACACCCCCCCACTCTTCATAGATCTAAACTTACACCCTGATCAGAACTTCCACGCTTACTACTGTGCAATCTATATCTACAGGACCTTAAATTCCAATATTAACCTTGACCTAAAATGCTTTCTTGATAGTTGTGACAGGATCCACAGGCATAACACCAGACACAAACATCTCTATGACATTCCCTGTGTCCGACTAAACCTTCACAAAAATTCAATGTATTTCAAAGGACCTAAAATCTGGAACACCCTACCTGAAAACTCTAGAACTGCAGACACACTCATCACTTTCATAACTACAGTTAGAAAACATCTTATCTCCGGATACACCCCGACAACTAACTACATGATAACCACCTGGTGGTTCACAATTACACTCACCCACCCACTGACTATATACACAGAAATACTAATCTTAATCTTAAAATTATGAATCCTAACTAGTCATAAGTTTGCCTATGATACTCCAATATAGACACTTTGTATTGTGCTAAAGCAAAAGCATTCACATTGCTAAACTCACAAATTATAATGTAGTCACCTAGCCTTAATACCACAATCTGTAAGGATTTAATGTTAAGAATTAATCTAAGGCTGCCCGAAATGCCTAGCCATGCTAGGTGTCCTAGTGGCCCCCTCTGTAATTAGTATTTTATATCATGTAAACCACACAATATCCAAATCCTGTAAACCCCACATTGTAACCCTTATAGAGAATAATCTTGATTTGATTTGATTTGATTCCTTCCACTAAAAATTTATACACTCTCCAAATACTTTAATTAAAGTAAAAAATGCACTTACAAGATTAAAATTAAGTGGCAATTTCATTTTACTAAAAGAATGATGCAAGATATTTGTGTACCTCAAAAATATCTATATTCTTCACAATCTTGCTAGATAAACAAGACTAATATGGTCCTTAAAAGTGAAGACCCCCCAGAAATGTATTGAAATACCTAATGTGATGAAAGTGACTACTAAATGCCAGCAAATGTTAGCTAAATACATCAGCCCCAGAGTGGCACATAGCTTCTATTTTACCTTGGATCTCTGCCTTTCGATTTTCCCATTAGAACATTATAATAAACAAATTTACCTGCTCCTCCTTTAAAGCATGAATAGCTCTTTGCTGCCGATATTCAAGGTCTTGTGTTAACTGATGGTGTCTTAGAAGCATTGAATGTGCTGTCTCCAACTGCTGCTCTCTCTTTGTAAGCTCCTCTTTGAGAAGAGACTGCTCTTTAACATAGTATGCCAAAAGGCCACGTCGTCGAAACTTACGAGTTTCTAATTGAAGGTATTCTCCCTGCTGCTGCATTAATTTTTGTTCTTCCTGACGTTCGGATGCTTTAAGGTATTCTTTCTGGGTCCTACAAAATAAAATTAATAGCATAATTTATAAAAATGTATATTAAAACAATTCTTAATTATAGAAAAGGGTAACAAGTACCCTAAAATAATTCTTTACAGAAGGGATGTGTAAAATGTAAAGTAATTCACATGCAACAGTTAGGTATCTTTATTGTTGAAAAGTTTTGCCTACACAGTAGGCTTCTTCAGTTGTATTTGACTGAAGAAACCTACAGTGTAGGCAAAACGTTTCAACAATAAACATACCTAACTGCTGCACG